>NC_087201.1:169575035-169642535 GCF_015104395.2 Macrobrachium nipponense
TCTCTCTCTCTCTCTCTCTCTCTCTCCCAAATCGTTTAATATTATTATCCTTTCGAGAAAGAGGCGGGCATACGCTGTGGCAGAGCCAATTAACACTCGACGGTTGGGTATGATTGTTCGGACGGGGGTTTAATTAGCTGTAATTGAAGCGTCTTCTCTGAGTTTTCCTTCGGAAAGTTCACCTGCTGTTACTCTGGGGTGGGTTTTGGGGGCTGGGGTCCCGGGGGAGAAGTGGGTCGAACGTCAGTTGCATTAGGGCTCGGTAAACCCTATAATCGCAGATGGTTGCTAAATCGTTGTTGAAAGTTAAGTGCATTCTTTTTATTATTTTGGGGGGGAGTGGGGGCTGGGGGTTTGGGGGAGGGGATCAGTTAACGCTATTGTAGTTGGTTGGTAAATTGTTGCTCCAAGTGAATTGCATTCAATTTTTTTGTCAATTTTACTCCTGGAGGCAAAGAATTCTGTGCAAGTCAATACTATAATTTGATATTCTAGCAATTTTTTTTTTATCATCCTGAAGGCGGTAAAACATTCTGTGCGGGAAAAAAATATAATTTAACATTTAAAATTTTTTTCTTTTTCTCTAGGAGACAACAAAAATAAAAATAAGTTTGTCCCAAGGTTGAAATATCAGTCTAACTAATCCAATAAATAGAGCAAATGTGATTAAAATACTTGGTGAAATTGCAGCTGATTGCTAGTGGCTCTTCATTACCCTTACAAGTAAAATGTTTACCATCTAGACTAATCAGCAAATTGTGCCAATGCTGAACCACAATAACTAATAAAAAAAATAGTCTCAAACGTATACATCGACTTATCTGAAAGCTCCATTCTCTAAAGTGATTAAATTACTTGTTGAAAATGTAGCTGATTTTTCATCGTTCTTCCAAGTAGGCCAATCATTATCTTGAACAATAGGCACATCGAGCCAATGCTGAACAACAATGATTAGATAAAAACTCCTAAAATATCTCTAATCAGCAATTGCAAAAATGATTTGGTTAAACCAATATAATCGTTACTTCAGCCTCTCCACGCAAATTGAAAGCCCTTCATTAACTGACCTACAATGTTTTCCATTATTTTGCAACTGGTGACAGGAATGTTGATGCTGAGAATATCACTACTTCCCTAAGGCAATGTAGGTCTTTGTATTTTAATACATTTTTTTTTATCTATTTGTTAATTTTTTCTTTCTGTATTTCCGTTTACCTCGCCTTACTCCTTCCTAATTAATACCTTAATATTCTTTGGAAGCTAGTGGGCAAGTTCCATATGAATAGGTTCTGTCTTCTGAATAATAATAATAATAATAGCAATAATAATAAAATCACTCACTGATGTCGCAATACCATGGGGCACCAGAGTAGAAGGGAAAAAGAGAGAGAGCAAAGACTGATAAGTATCAACGCCTGGAAATAGAAATAAGAGGGATATGGGATATGCCAGTGGAAATTGTACCCATAATCATAGGAACACTAGGCACTATCCCAAGAGTCCTGACAACCTGGGAAAACTAGATGTCGAAGTAGCTTCAGGACTCATGCAGAAGAGTGTGCTCCTGGAAACAGCGCACATAGTAAGAAAAGTGAATGACTCCTAAGGAGGCAGGATGCAACCCGAAACTCCACACTATAAGAAAACCAACCACCTTGTCGAATAGGATGACTGTGATGTACCAAAAAAAAGAAAAAAATTAAAATAAATAAATAGAATAATAATAATATTAATAATACTAATTGGTTTAAGCAGGGAGGAGGTGAGGTAAGGAACTTTATCAAATCAGAAGATAAAAGACATAATTCTATAGAATATTTATTTTAAATTTCTATCTATGAAATAATGGGCATTCAAATAAAATTTGGGGTAAGTAAAATTTAAAGTCATGCACTACATTAAATGGGATTATATTTTGGGCCAAGATTCAATAAATTAATGGGTACAATACGTAAGAAAAGTAATATGCACATTCGACTGAAACCATTAGTTAAACGGAAGGTATTATCATTGTATAATTTTCATATTCCGCTCATGTAATAATTGGTATAAGCTCGTAAATATGTACTTGGACACCTCCCAACCCCTCACCAAGCAACCCCACTCCACTATGGCAGATACTAATATGACAAATTATTACACGCAGATATATTCTCAGAGTAATACTAGCTAAAACGTTTCAGTATCAAATAATACGGAGGACAGCATTGAATAACATCAGAAGAAGTAATATCACTCTGGCCAAGTAGCCTATTTAATGAATATTAAACTACTCGCTCTAAGCTCAAAAACTAATATTACATGGTTTAAGAGCCCTCTACGTCTCTCGACGGGTAATGAAACAGTTTGATAAAAAGGATGATGAAACTCGCCTTTATTTCTGCTGCTGTTGGTGCTGCTGGCCCCGTGGAGAATTTGTTGATATAGATTTTAAGAGACTTAGTATCTCGTACGATGCCACAGGCGGCGTTTTATACATGACTCCCCCCCACAGCTGCTGGCAAGACAAACTGCATTCATATAAAGCCGTTGTAAGCTCCCAGATGGAAAGTGTGTCGTATTTTAAAGCATATTTCAGTGCTGCTTGACCTCATAGATATGAGA
The DNA here is from genome assembly GCF_015104395.2 of Macrobrachium nipponense. Taxonomy (NCBI): domain Eukaryota; kingdom Metazoa; phylum Arthropoda; class Malacostraca; order Decapoda; family Palaemonidae; genus Macrobrachium; species Macrobrachium nipponense. Next base: position 169,577,640 of record NC_087201.1, read on the forward strand.
GCATATAAAGTGTATATCATTACAGAAGAACGTTGGCTATTCGATATAGGTCTCTAAAGTAAACGTTTTAATTGACAATGCTTTTTTTTTAAATATAACGTTTTGGCAATTATTACCGTCCTAATTCTTACTGATATCTTTAAAAAAAAGGCTTTTAAACTTAAGTAATATTGATGCCAAACTTGTTTTGCAGTTGTACTCTTCTTATAGGTAAATATAATGATCTAATCCTATGAAACATATATGGTTTGAATGAATTCAAAGCTAATTAAGCTATAATTGGTTCAAGGATTACTTTAAAGTTAAGGAAACATCTCTGGATGGCAGTCGTAAGTTTGTTTTCAGAACTGCATGTTGCTTCCCTTACAGAGGAAAGTTACAGTTGTAATCCAACACAACTTATAACTAACCATGTTGTCTGTACATATGCTAATCAGGTGTGTGTGTGTGTGTGTGTGCGTGCACGGGCGCGTGTGTGTGTTTGGATGTTTGAGTGATTTTATTATTTATATTTACTCGCATTTATATCTACTAAACTGTGGCACACACACACACACACACATATATATATATATATATATAAGCAAATTCCACAGGGAAATGATAGTCAGAAATCCAAGCGCTTTCGTCTTTACTCAGACATTGTCAAGGAGTTAATGAAGTACAATTGGAGAGAAAGGTCTCAGGTACAGCACAAGATCAAGAATACCAGATGGTTAATTGTCAAAAGGGTAAAAATTAAAAGAGATAATCCAGGATTATCGGATATCACACGGTCACAAACCCAAACAGATTGACCCTAACCGAAAGCAACAAGTTTAAATAAACCAAGACTTAAATTTAGAACATTTTTATTATTTGACTTGATGAAACAAGATTCAATGATATTCCTTTTAACTGTGTCATTAAATGGGATTAAGGCTCTTGCTTGACTCCATTTAATAGAACGGTCTAAATCTCTCATATGTACGAATAATGCATTTGATATTTGCCCAGTTTTCACAGAATATTGATGCTGTTTGAGACGTTGTGAAAGAGATTTACTGGTTTGTCCGTAATAGACTGTATCACACGTTTTGCAAGGAATTTCATATATGCAGCCTGGAAGATCTTTAGGAGAATTTTTGATTACTAAACTCTTGACATTAATATTACTGAAAACAACATTTATGTTAAAAAGCTTTAAAATTCTAGGAACATCTAAAAACCTTTCATCATAGGGTAATTTTAGAATGTTATGCTTACTAAATTCAAGTTTGTCATTAGTTGAATAAAATGTTTTTCTAGCTCTTTTCCATGACACATCTACAAAAGTCCTTGGGTATTTAAGTTTCATTGCAATATCATAAATAGTTTTAATTTCAGCGTCAATAAACTGTGGGCTACAGACACGTAAAGCCCTTAGAAACATCCCATAAAAAACAGTGAATTTAACATTTTGATGGTGATTGGAGCAGTAATGAACAAAAGAGGCAATGTTAGTTGATTTTCGAAAGACTGAAAAGGTGAAATTTCTATCATTTCTATGGACAGTTACATCAAGAAAATTAAAATTACAATTTCTTTCTTACTCTACAGTAAATTTTATAGAAGGGACTAAATTATTAAGATTATTAAGGAATTCCTGGAGATTTTCGTGAACTGGCCAAATACAGAAGATATCATCCACATATCTAAACCAAATAACTTTTTGGGGCAAAATTCTTGGTAAGAGTTTTGTCTCAAAAATTCCATGTAAATATTGCTAAGGACAGGAGATAAGGTATTACCCATAGCCATGCCAAACTTTTGTACAAAAAATTCCCCATTAAAACAAAATTTACTATCTTTGATACATAACCTTATGAGACTAATAAGGTTTGCCACACTTAAGGGAATGTCAAGACGTTCTAATTCCTCCTCCAAATATTCAAGTAAGTCATCTACAAGCACTTTTGTAAATAAAGAGACAACATCAAAACTAACCATATTAAAATAAAAATTCAAATTTAAACTATTCAATTTGTTTATAAAATCAACATTGTTTTTAACATTCGTGTTAGAAATGTTTCCTACCAAAGGAGTAAGAATTTTTACAAGCCATTTAGATAAATTATATGTAACTGAGCCCACTGAACTAATGATTGGTCTGATAGGGTTATTGATTTTATGTGTTGACTAAACCATACATATAAGGTAGGGAGGCGCATTGCGGTCCAAGCCCTTCAAAATGGATTTAATTTGTTTATTAAAATGGGAGTTCACTGTCTGTGTAGGGTCAGACCTCAGTTTCGTATAAGTATCAGTATCATTTAGCAATGTCATTATTTTACTTATATAGTCACTTTTATTCATTATTACCACTGCATTAGATTTATATGCTTTTGTCACTTTCACTGTTTCGTCTTCTTTAATTTTCTTAAAAGCCTGGAGAAATCTCACGGGTACATTAGGGGGAGAAAGTTTACACATTGCACCATACACAATACCTTTACAAATATTGATATCATCAGGGCATAGGTTTTGATTAAATTTTTCTAAATAACAAAAGGATTTTGAGAAGTGGACACAGTCCAGGTTACCATTAAATACCCCAAAGCTATCCACTGGTTGGTCTGATAAATTAATCATGAAGTCCACGTTGGCATACTTAGTCCAGTCGCTTTCAGCAATAAGATTCTTCAGCTTGACTTAAAGCTTCCTTTCAAGATGGTTGCAGCACTTTCTCAATTTTCCGTAGCACTAATCCAGCATCCGATTCTTAAATCGACAGGAACCATCTGATTAAAACCATACCGTCTGCTTCTAAGTGTACAAAACGCATCATCTACTTCCACTTTTGTGATGTCGATGTGTTTCTGAAGTATGATGCGTTGAAACTCGTCGAAAGGTCGCTCTTCTATGTTCCTACGAGCTTTGTGTATCACGAGTCCACAATATCTGGACCAAGAAATAGAATACATAAAAAAGATAGGAAACGATCTCTGCTACCCACCTCATTTAATTGATCTATGTTATCAAAAAGCTCACAAAAAGTTTTATAGTGTTGCTATTAATGAAAAAGAAATGCCTAAAAATGCACTTAGCTTACCTTACTTTCGTGGATATGAAACCATAAAATCAATATTTAAATTGTATAATATTAATGTAGTGTTCTCTTATAACAATATCATTAAAGATATGCTAATTAAAAATAGTCCCGTAACAAATAACAGCATCATTTACAAAATTCCTTGTAAGGATTGCCCATCGTTTTACGTTGGTCAGTCAAGTAAAAATTTATGTGTACGTATTAAACAGCATATGTATTCAGTTAGAACAGCTCAGACTTCAAATGCACTGTTTATCCATCTGAGTGAAAAATCTCATTGTATTAATTGGGGTGATACCTCGGTAATTGCTAGATCTAATGATTATGTTTCAAGAAATTTACTGGAATCGGCAATTTTACAAATCACTGTGAGATTGCTAACTACACTTTAGTGTAATTAGTTGTATAACTACATACTGTATTTATACGTAACAATGTTTTATTTATAATTGTACCTTTTACTCAACTGTTGACTACTGTAATTATTACTGTTTACCTTTTACTGAAATCTACAATGTATATTTAGTTTCTGTTAAGCTGCCATACAGTCAAGTTTACATAATATATGAAACAACAAATTCTGTGTTCTTTCTTGCCCTGCCATGAAACGGAAATCCAACATGGCGCAGTGATTGGTTTTGTTTATGCTGTCTACTGTCGTTCAAGAAGTACAGTGTTAAATCTTTAGTACCCGTACACGATGGAGAAGGCCCAAGCGAACAACTGGCAGCACTTGTGGCAAGGCAAGCAGAGATGGCTCATCATGCCCAAGAAGCAGCTATGAAAAGGGAAAGAACGTTTAACCGCAATTCTAGAGGGTTTTTGCTGGTACCTCGGGACATCATAGGAGTCAGTCTCAGGCAAGGGCAGTTCCTGCACCACACTTGTCGTCTTCTGCATCTCTTAAAGAGTTTGGTTCGTGGCGTCACAAGTATGAGGGACATGCAGTGTTGACAAGAATGTCATCTCTCTCTCTTGCTGAACAGCAGTCAGCATTGATTTCCGTGCTAGACGATGATTGGACCCGCACTCTGAGATATGGTCTCTCCCTGGATGATGGAGCAGACTTGAAGACTATATTGGAGTGCACTTGCGCAACCAAAGGAATGTCATCGTGGACCGACTCGACTTTCCAATACAAGAGTCCAGGAGTTGCACGAGACCTTCGATGATTTTTTGTGCGGCATTAAAGAGATTGCTTCTTTCTGTGATTTTTGTGAAACCTGCATGGACAGCAGACTACGAGACAGGATCGTCGTTGGAACCAGAGATGAAGAGGCTTTGAAACGTATGTTAGAAGAAAAGAAGCTCACTTTGCAGATGGCTATTGATATTTGCAGAGCATCGGAAAATGTAAATGCCAGTCGTGCTGTTATTCGGGGCAGTGAAAAGTACAATGTTTCAAGAGTGTCCCAATACAAGCAAGGTCAGAAAAGCAGCCCATTTAAAGCAGCAGTGCTTAGATGCGGAGGTAGAGCGCCATCGTGATAAGATGGCATGCAAGGCTCTAAACAGGGACTGCAAACAATGTGGTAAGAAAGGTCACTTTGCAGTGGTGTGCAGGTCAAAGGGACAGCCACTGTCTCCTCAGAAGAAGAAAACTAATAATAAAAGCACGTTCAAGCCTTCAAAGCAGAATCTATATCGTGTCATTGGAGATATTTACAGCAACTGTGCGTCATCACGTCCAACCCCTCAGATTTGCATCAGTACCACTCACCCCAAAGGATCAAGTTCAGTTATGTGGACACCTGACTCTGGAGCGGAGACAACTGTGATGGGGCTTGAGAATGCTAAATCCCTTGGAATTCATGAGAGTTCACTGGAGCCGATCATTATGGGTGGTCTTATTGCAGCAGATCGTCAACCTCTCACTAACATGGGTACTTTTGAGGCTTTTTTAACTTTGGGGAATCGTAGTACGACAACAGTTGTGTCAGTCGTCAAGGAGGTGAAAGGTGCACTTTCTGAGTGGTTTGATTGTGAGCACTGGAATATTACCAGAAAATTTTCCAGCGCAAATACAGCATGTTACATGTTCAGTGTTGCAACCACATATAGCATCGAGAACGAGGAAGGTTTTGGAGCCACAAGTGACTTCTAACACACAGGATGTTGTGCAGTCTGCAAGTACCAGCAGTATGGTGTCTGTACCAGTGGCATTGCCAAGATGGCCACACAGCAGAGACCCTACAGAAGCAGAGCGTGCAGAACATGCAGCTTCCATCATTTCTGCTTATCCTCATGTATTTGATGCTTCAGCTACTCCTAAGGGAAATGCAGGGAGGTCCTATGAGGAATCCAGCTGTCAGCAGATGCACGTCCTTTTGCAGTGACCGCACCACGCACCATTCCGTATTGTTGGAGATCGGATATTAAAGCTCAGCTAGATGACTTGCTTGCTAAGGATATCATTGGTGAGGTTGATTACCCCACCGAATGGTGTCATCCGATGGTCCCTATCGCAAAGAAGATGGGTGGTGTGCGATTGTGTGTGGACCTTACAAGACTTAACCGCTATGTGCGCAGACCTACGTATCCAGTTCGATCCCCTCATGATGCTATATCGTCAATGGATGCTGGAGCCAGGTGGTTCACTACTTTGGATGCGAAGATGGGATACTTCCAAATTAAAATTACTGAAGAGATCAGGATCTTACTTGCTTCATCACACCTTGGGGACGTTACAAATTCAAACGAGCCGTAATGGGGCTTATATCATCTGGAGATGAGTGCAATCGTCGAGGAGATCAAGCTTTGGGAGATATTCCACGTACTGTCAAAATTGTTGATGATATTTTGGTGTACGATTCTAGTTACCGTGACCACTTAGCCCATGTGATCACACTTGTGCAAAAATGTGACAAGTTTGGAATGACCTTAAATCCTGACAAAATTTTATTTGCTCAACCTAATGTTGAATTTTGGGGTTACAGTATAAATCATGAAGGTTATAGTGTGGATTCTCGGAAGGTGAGAGCTATAGCTGAATTTCCAAAGCCACAAAATATCACTGATCTCAGGTCATTCATGGGTTTAACCAATCAGCTTGGGAGCTTTTCTTCTGCGATTGCAACTGCTGCACAGCCACTCAGGGACCTGCTTAAACCTCAGAATGAGTGGTGCTGGACCCCTCAGCATGACGTGGCTTTCGAGAAAACTAAAGAAGCACTCATAGCTCCTCCTGTTTTAGGCTTCATTTTGATGCATCTTTACCTACTATGCTTCAAACTGACGCATCCAAGTTGCATGGTATGGGGTTTGTTTTGCTGCAACAACATGGAGAGGCTTGGAAGCTCATCCAGTGTGGATCCAGGTTTTTAACGGATGCGGAAACTAGGTATGCCGTAATTGAGATTGAGATGGCTGCTGTACTTTGGGCAGTGAGGAAATGCAGTGTCTACTTGGCTGGTTTGCCTTATTTTGACCTGGTATTAGACCATCGACCACTTGTTCCTATTCTCAATTCAAAACTTCTTGGAGAAATAGAAAATCCTCGACTGCAGCATATGAGAATGAAACTCTGCAGATTTACTTTTGCTGCACGGTGGCAAAGTGGGAAATGTCACAGCATGCCGGATGCACTCTCTCGTTCACCAGTTCAGAACCTTGTTGAGGACAATGATGTGCTGGATGATGCAGATCCATTGCATGCTGCTGTTGTATCGTCTTTACTAGCTACTTGTGAGGAGGGCATAAGGCTAGCACCTCTGCGGGACCAGACGCTGGATAAGATTCGTGATGCTTCTGCACATGATGGTGAATATCTGTCATTAAGAGATGTAATAATGAAAGGATTTCCAGATCATAAGCATAGCTTACCAGAAGAGTTGCGAGCATACTGGGGAATTCGGGGACATGTTGGCCGTGGATGATGGTTTTTGATTAGTTTTTTTTTATGGACTAGACTTCTCATATCCCGACAGCCCTGCGTCGCGAAACTTTGCAGTGTCTACATGATGCTCACCAAGGAGTGGGACCGCACCAAGCGTCGAGCACGCCAGACTATATTCCTGCCAGGGATTGACAGGGACGTTGAGAATACAGTGAAGTCTTGTTCTCGTTGCCGAGAGCTGTTACCAAGTCAGCAGAATGAGCCTTTGATGCGGAGGAAGACTTGCCAAGTCGAGTATTTGGAGTCGTGTCTGCTGATTACTTTCATATCTCTGGCAAGACATTTCTGTGTACGTTGATCGCCTATCAGGTTGGCCGTATGTATCTTCGTGCAATGGATCAACTTCTGCAGCTCAACTAGTTAGTTTGTTGAGGCCAATATTTTCAGACACAGGTGTGCCTGCAGTACTGAAAACAGATGGAGGACCGCAGTTTGCTTCATCAACATTGCGGCGCTTCCTTGCTCGATGGGGGGTGGAGCACTGCGTGACATCGCCCTATAATCCAAAAGCAAATGGTCATGCCGAAGCTACCGTGAAGATTATCAAGAAGTTGATTTTGACGACCAAAGGAAATGGCAAGCTGGATGAGATGAGTTCGCACGAGGGCTTCTTGAGCTCAGGAATACTCCACGGGCGGACGGTAGATCTCCAGCACAAATCTTGTTTGGACATCCATTGCGTTCCCAGATTCCGCTCATCATCGTTCATTTGCAAAGGAAATGGCAAACAAGTACAGCTGACGAATGTGACATAAAGGCTAAGTACCTTCGTGCAGCAGGAAAAGGAACGGTATGATGCCACTGCTAGACCACTCTCTAAGCTGAACCTTGGTATGTACGTGGATCTGCCAGACCCTAAGACAAAACGATGGGATAAACCAGGAGTTGTGGTCGGAATTGGCACGAGGAGGGATTACCTCGTGAAGACTGGGAGTGGGCGCATCTACTGGAGAAATCGGTAGGTTCCTACGACCTCATCACCCTTTTATGCCAGGAGACATTATTTCTCCGCCTATCTCGGTGTTGGGTGGCGAAGCTTCAGGATATGGAGATCGTAGATCACTTGCAACATCACCTAAGCCTGATACTCAGTTATCAGTTGCCTTACCATTACGACGTAGTGGACGTCAGACACGGGCACCAGAGCGTTTAGAAATAAGATGGGACTCGAAATCATATAATAAATAAGGACCTTAAGATGCCAGGTACCTTGTATTGCACCTGCCATCTTGGGGGGAGGGGGTGAGATTGCTAACTACACTTTGGTGTAATTAAGTTGTATAACTACATACTGTATTTTTATACGTAAACAATGTATTTATTATAATTGTACCTTTTACTCAAACTGTTGAGTACAGTAATTATTACTGTTTACCTTTTACTGAAATCTACAATGTATATTTACTTTCTGTAAGCTGCCATAACAGTTAAGTCTACAAAAATATATGAAGCAACGAATTCTGTTCTTTCTTGCCCTGCCATGAAACGGAAATCCAACATCACTAATAAAAATAACCTAAATCTTAGTCTGGGAATGTGCCATTTGGACCCATACATTTGTAAGATGTTTATGAAAGACCTTAAAATAAATGAACAATTAATAAATTAGTCCCACATGTATATAGTTATTATTTCTTTATCTCTCTCTCTCTCTCCTCTTTCTCTCTCTCTCTCTCTCTCCTCTCTGGTTCGATATTCTCTCTTCTCCTCTCTTCCGTTGTCGAAATTTATAGATATACATATATATATTATATATATATATATATATATATATATATATATATATATATATATATATATATTTATATTTTCTTTCGTCTTTTCATTAATAATAATTTGTAAAATTTGTTGTAAAATTCATGATATTAAATTGTATATGCTCCCGTGTTTTTTCAAAATGGACTGTTTTCTGGAAGAATAACTTGTTTACTGCGTGTATCCTTCAAGGTGTGGCTACCCTCAGGCGGCTCCTCCTTTCTGTAGAGTGAAAATCGCCCTTATTGCTAATCTTGTAGTGTCAGTTTGGATATTAAGATTTCTTTTGACTATGTTGTTCTCTGTAAAATCAGTTTGCCTTCAGTAAAGGGTCCGAACAGGACCGAAAGTACTCGGCTATCTCGCTTTTTCATTTTTCCTTCGTGGCAAAAAACCTTTATTTATTACATAGCATCACATTTTATATACGTTCGTGATCAAGTTATTCAAAATATATATATATATATATATTATATATATATATATATATTATATATATATATATATATAATATATATATATACACATAACACACACACACATACACACACACACACACACGCACACACACACACACACACACACATATATATATATATATATATTATATATATATATATATATTATATATATGTATAATATAATTTGTTAGACATGTATGCAGGAAATATAGATGACTAAATAATTCAAACATCCGATAATATATATATATATATATATATATAATATTATATATATAATATATATATATATATATATATATACATATACTATATATATATATATATATATATATATATATATATATATATATATATATATATATATATAAAACATACATACATGCACGCGTGCATACACATATGATTTAAGGGGAAATCCATGTTATTGATTCGTTCTGCATTGTTATTCCTCAATCTGAAACTTTTCATGCATCTGCTAGTCCCTTTGTTTCAGAGCATTGTGCAACTTTTTTCATTATGGTCCACAGTTTTTCTAGAACCTTTTCATAAAAAAAAAAAAACAATGCACAACGAGTTCTTGACATCAAAACGCATTTTCAGTGATTGTGGAATATTTACGACATTGAGATAAAATTATATTTATCTATTATTTACATTTTATAAAGTTGCTGAAAAAATAATAATAATAATAATGATAATAATAATAATAAGTGGTACGAGCACTAACCAACCTGAGGGAGTGATAGAAAACGATCAGGCAAAGATCCTCTGGGACTATGGTATCAAGAAGAACGTATCACTCATTGATGTCGCAATACCATGGGACACCAGAGCTGAAGAGAAAGAAAGGGAAAAATGGATAAGTATCAAGACCTGAAAGTAGAAATAAGAACGATATGAGATATGCCAGTGGAAATTGTACCCATAATCATGTGAAAACTAGGCACGATCCCAAGGTCCCTGAAAAGGAACCTGGAAAAACTATAGATGCCGAAGTAACTTCAGGACTCATGCAGAAGAGTGTGCTCCTAGAAACAGCGTACATAGTGAGAAAAGTGGACTCTTACAATTTTGTTTAAAATTCTCTTCTATCTATTCTTAGTAGATGGGAAAAATGAAGGAAAATTAACATTAACAAGTAAACTTAACAAGAAAAATCTTTAGTTCTTGCAATATTGTTTCGAATTCTTTCTTCTATCTATTCACAGCAGATGGAGAAAATTAAGAGAAATTAGCAAGAAACGAACTAACCTTTAGTGATTGCAAGATTGCTTCTCATCCTCTCCTGCCCAATGTATTCTTTTTACACTGACCTCCTCCTCCACGACGATTTTCCAATTATCCTTCGGCAGTATTGGGCCGAACTACCAATTGGTTTCGGCTCCCGCCCCCCTCCTTAATTAGACCAGGGCTCTTCATCTCGCCTGCCTGCCTAGGTCTCAAGCTGCGTTAATGAATTGCAAACGAGCAACATTTCCCTGGACGCCTGAAGTGCGAAAACTTTCCGCTCCTGAAGGAATTTCGCCCAGGGAACTCCCACTCGAGATTGCTCCTAATAGCTGAAGCTATTCCCTTCACTCTGGGCTGCTCCTTCGTCTGATTCAGAATTATTCGAATGTATCCTACGTACAATTCAGTGACGCTCTCAACTGCTTCTTTATCTAAATCTGTTTGGAAATATGATACGTACAATTCAGTGACACACTGAACTGCTCCTTTATCTAAATCTGTTTGGAAATATGATACTTACAATTCAGTGACACACTGAACTGCTCCTTTATCTAAATCTGTTTGGAAATATGATACGTACAATTCAGTGACACTCTCAACTGCTCCTTTATTTAAATCTGTTTGGAAATAATATATTTTCTTCACTCTGGGCTGCTCCTTTGTCTGAATCAGAATTATTTGAATGTATCCTACGTACAATTCAGTGACACCCTAAACTGCTTCTTTATCTAAATCAAATCATTTTGAAAATGTGCTACGTGCAATGAAGTGACACTCTCAACTGCTCCTTTATCTGAATCAAATCTGTTTGAAAATATGCTACGTACGATTCAGTGATACTCTCGACCGCTCCTTTATCTAAATCAAATCTGTTTGGAAATATGCTACGTACAATTCAGTGACACTCTAAACTGCTCCTTTATCTAAATCTGCTGGAAAATATGCTACGTACTATTCAGTGATACTCTCAACTGCTCATTTATCTGAATCAAATCTGTTAGGAAAAATCCTATGTGCGATTCAGTGACAATCTAAACTGCTCAATTTATCTACGATTAAATCAAATCTGTTTGGAAATGTTATACGCGCCGCTCATTACACTATAATTCTCCTTTATCCGAACCAAATCTGTTTGAAAAATATGTTACGTGCAATTCAGTGACACTGTAAACTTCTCCTTTATCTAAATCAATTGTTTGAAAATATACTACTTACAATTCAGTGAGGACGCTGAGCAATCAGAATCACAAAAGTTCAAAACAATTCTATTTGTAATTTGATAATTTAATGACTTTTTTTTCTTATTATTTACTAATCTTAATTCATATTCTCTCTAATAAATGACATCTTTTTTCCGTTATTACCTTCTGTTACTTCTTTCAAATGGACACCATACTCTCTGGCTGCTCGATTTCAAGCAAAGATTTCAAGACAGCGGTCCTTGTGAGCTTCTTCTATCCAAATAGGGTGGCAGAAGCAAGGTTTTTGGGTCTAGGATAAGTAGGCCTAGACCTATTTAGTCTACAGCCATGTGGTTAATACGAGCAGGTATATATAAATCCCTAAATAACCACAACAAAATAAGACATTTGGGTCATGGCATACTTACCCTGTAGCTATAAATATGTCTGGTTATACGCCTAGATAAATGTACGTAGTTGCATAGTGACAAGACAGATTCTTGTGTCTAGGCTAAGTAGGCCTAGACCTATTTAGCCTACAGCTATGAGTATATAGTGATTAATAGGAGAAGGTAAATATACATCGCTAAATAACAACGAAAGATTGAGACTTTAGCCTGTAACCATGGATATGTCTGGTTATACGCCTAGATAAATGCACATGGTAGCATAATGACAAAAGACAGATTTTTGTGTCTAGGCCTATTAGCCTCCAGCCATGGATATATAACAGTTAATACTAAGTAAACGTATGCTGCCACATCATAATGCCCTGAGAAAACACTCCATTAAGATCAAAATTAAACACTCATTTCTGCTGCACATGCGCAGACACTTAACAGAAAGGTATGACGGACTCCGTCCGATATTCAAACGTAATCTACATAACCGCACCACTTACTTTATTCAAGAGCTTGCTTCAGTAGAGAGACTTGCTACATCAAGTATACAGATGACATTCCACCCCATCTTGGTGGATCATCGCCTTTAATAAGCTCAGCGAATTTAGTGAGTGACGGCTGAGATATCTATCTGGATCGTGAAGATGCAATGTTCTCCGAAGTTTCTTGGCTTCATGATCTTGGGAAACGAATATTCATGACGCATTCAGGGCTCATCTTAGTTTTCTGTAAAACTATTGAGATGGCTATTTGTCTGTCCGTGCGCACTTTTTCTGTCTTCCCTAAGATCTTAAAAATTACTGAGGCTAGAGGGCTGCAAATTGGTATGTTGATCATCCACCCTCCAATCATCAAACATACAAAAAGGCAACCCTCTAGCCTCAGTAGTTTGCATTTTGTTTGAGGTTAAAGTTAGCCATAAGCGCGCGTTTAAAAACACAGGCCACCATCGGGCCGTGGCTGAAAGTTGCATGCAGCATTATACGCTGTAGAGAATACCTGATTGCGCCGAAGAATCTTCGGCACATTTTTGTACTTTTGTTTTTCTTTTATTGCAATAGGAGAAACAGAGGGAAGAGGCCAGTTCATACTTCTTCTAAATTTCACAGATTATTGAAACATTTCTCCGCCAAACATTCTTGGAATCAAATGGCTAAATATTTAGGAATTTTTACGCGATTTTGGTTATATATTTCTCGAAATTTCAAACCCTCTCTTTCTAGAACGAGCAAGTTGATATAAACCTAACACAGTCAATTCTAGTAAGCGAGAACGAAAACCTGCGAGGATAGACACATCATCCAACTTAGAGGAACATTTATACGCGACAAAAATGCAGGACGGACTGCAAATGAAGGCTTGGGGGACAGAAATTGACCTCGGGCGCTGAATTAACAATAGCCTAAGAAGACGCCACGTCCCGGAGAAACAGGTAAATGCACTTACTCTTTTGTCGAATACCCTCGGCTCTTTTCCCTCTCAAACTTTTCTTGCAGAGTTTTACGGAATGGGCATTGCACTGGGTTCATTCTTGATATATTATATATATATATAAATATATATATATATATAGAATAATATATAGATATATATATATATATATATATATAAATATATATATATATTTATATACTATAAGATATATATATGATATATATATATAACTATATATGTTTTTATAAATATATATTAAATATATTATATATCATATAATATAGATATATATTTTATATTTATATATAATATTATTATATATTATAATATATTATATATATAATTATATATAATTATATATTATATATAATATATATATGTTAATATATATATAAATTATATATTGATAGATATATATACCCTAATAATATATATAATATATATTGATTATTAATATATATATAGAATATTATATTAAAATTATAATTATATATATATATATATATATATATATATATATAAAGGTTTTTTTGCCACGAAGGAAAAAAAATGAAAAAAACGAGTTGGCCGAGTACTTTCGGTCCTATTCGGACCCTTTACTGAGGCATACTGATTTTACAAAGAACACCATAGTCAAAAGAAGGCTTAATATACAAACTGACACTACCAAATTAGCCATAAGGGCGATTTTCACTCTACAGAGAGGAGGAGGAGTCATAGGCTAGCCACACGAAGGATACCCGCGGTAAACAAGTGATTCTTCCAGAAAAACAGTACATTTTGAAAACAACACGGGAGCATATACAATTTAATATCATGAATTTTTACACAAATTTTCCCAACAAAAATTATTATTAATGAAAAGACGAAAGAAAATATAAATATATAATTATATCGAGAGATAGAGGTTGGAGAGAATATCGAACCGAGAGGAGAAGAGAAAGAGGGAGAGAAAAGAGAGAAGAGGAGAAGCGAGATAGAGAGAGAGAGAGAGAGAGAGAGAGAGAGCGAAGAGAGGACTCTTAAATAACTATATACTGTGGGACTAATTTATTAGTTGTTCATTTATTTTGAGGTCCTTCATAAACATCTTACAAATATATGGGTCCAATGGTACATCCCAGACTAAGATTTAGTTTGTTTTTATTAGTGATTTGTATAATTGCCGATTCCAGTAAATTTCTTGAAACATAATCATTAGATGTAGCAATTACCGAGGCATCACCCCAATTAATACAATGAGATTTTTCACTCAGATGGATAAACAGTGCATTTGAAGTCTGGGCTGTTCTAACTGAATACATATGCTGCTTAACCCGAACACATAAATTTTTACTAGACTGACCAACGTAAAACGGTGGCAATCCTTACAAGGAATTTTGTAAATGATGTTGTTATTTGTTACGGGACTATTCTTAATTAGCATATCTTTAATGGTATTGTTATAAGAGAACACTACATTAACATTAAATGATTTAAATATTGATTTTATGGTTTCAAATCCACGAAAATAAGGTGAGCTAAGTACATTTTTAGGGATTTCTTTTTCATTAATAGCAACATTATAAAACTTTTTATGAGCTTTTTGATAACATAAATCAATTAAATGAGGTGGGTAGCAGAGATCGTTTCCTATCTTTTTTATGTATTCTATTTCTTGGTCCAGGTATTGTGGACTCGTGATACGCAAAGCGCATAGGAACATTTGGGTAACACTTGTTCCGCCAGGCATTTTTTCAGGAATTTCAGGTGAATTCTGGTAGAGTGCGCTGCTTGTAAAGACTTGGAGAAAGAGGTGACGAAACAGCTCAACAGTGGGAACAGGAAAGCAAAAGTAAACGTGGCCCTCATGATGAATAACTTGATTAAGTTATTCATTATGAGGGCCACGTTTACTTTTGCTTTCCTGTTCCCACTGTTGAGCTGTTTCGTCACTTCTTTCTCCGAGTCTTTACAAGCAGCGCACTCTACCAGAATTCACCTGAAATTCCTGAAAAAATGCCTGGCGGAACAAGTGTTACCCAAATCATTGCTACCATACCGCATAAGAAGATACGATCAACATCCTTTTAATGAGTTTTCATCACTCATATTAAAACGTCACATTGCTGCCGCGAAAATGGAGGAAAAGGAGAAATTTAAAGAACTGGAAAAAGCCCGACGTAACTTCAACTATTCGATTCCCGCTGATTGGAAACACGCATTAAGGTAAGAAATTTATGGAAAACTTCGTAGAACTACAGACACTTTGATTAGAAAACTGGAAAGATAATTAAGCAACCTTATCAACGCCAGTGATTGGACCAATAATGCTAGAAGTGATTGTGTGGTGAATTTATCGAGCAAACAAATAAGTGATAATGCAGTGCCCACATTAGGCTTTGGGCTGTCTTTCTTCATTTGTAACAAACCCTCAGCTTTATCAATAGCGACATCTTTATATAAGTTTGAAAAATACTGTGATCTACCACAAAATCATTTAGACATTATCAAAGGCATGACATATAGTGCTACGCATGCCTACCATGAAGATAACTTCCCCGCTCGCTACAGGAAAAGTTTAAAAGAATTGAAGAATGATAATAGCTTGCACATTACCAAGGCTGATAAATCCAATAGTTTAGTGGTTCTTGACAAAACTGACTACATATCACGCATGCATACTTTACTAGAGGATGAAATAACTTACAAAAAACTCGCAAAAAATCCGTTGGACCAAGTAATAAAAAACTTTAATATCAATATCAAACAAATTCTTAAAGATAAAAAAGAACTTTTGTGTCAGTTAACTGTAAAGTGTCCCTCATTACCTTATTTATATGGCCTAGTCAAAAACTCATAAGGAAAACAAACCTATGCGCCCAATTATTAGTACTGTAGGGTCAATTGCTTATAAACTATCTAAATATCTTACTAAACTGTTATCCCTGCTACTAGGAACTGTATCTAATTCACACATCCGGAATTCTCTTGATCTTGTGGAAAAATTAAATAACATTGTACTAAACCCTAGCGATATTTTTGTCAGTTTTGATGTATGTTCTTTGTTTACAAAAGTTCCTATTGACTCTGTGCTAGAATATTTAAGTAATGAGCTTGTACTGCATGAATTGCCTATGTCCGTTAGTCACATAATTTCCTTAATTAAGTTATGTATTTGTGATTGCAGATTTATTTTTAATGGAGAATATTACCAACAAATATTTGGTATGGCCATGGGTAACCCTTTATCACCTCTCCTTTCAAACTTATATATGGAATTTTTTGAGAGACAACACCTCCCGAATATCACACTTATCCCCTTAAAATGGTACGATTATGTCGATGATATCTTAGTAGTCTTACCTAGTGGTATCGATGTAAATGATTTACTGTCTAAATTGAATAATTTAGTGCCATCCATAAAATTCACTGTTGAAATTGACAATAACAATGTCATCCCTTTCCTAGATGTATTAATACATAGAGAATCTTTCCAATGCAAATTCAGTATTTATAGAAAACCCACAAATAATTTAACATATGTACATTTTTATGCTGGCCACCATCTTAATATTAAAATTTCAATTTTTTCTTCTATGTTCCTACGCGCTTTGCGTATCACGAGTCCACAATACCTGGACCAAGAAATAGAATACATAAAAAAGATAGGATACGATCTCTGCTACCCACCTCATTTAATTGATTTATGTTATCAAAAAGCTCATAAAAAGTTTTATAATGTTGCTATTAATGAAAAAGAAATCCCTAAAAATGTACTTAGCTTACCTTATTTTCGTGGATTTGAAACCATGAAATCAATATTTAAATCATTTAATGTTAATGTAGTGTTCTCTTATAACAATACCATTAAAGATATGCTAATTAAGAATAGTCCCGTAACAAATAACAACATCATTTACAAAATTCCTTGTAAGGATTGCCCATCGTTTTACGTTGGTCAGTCTAGTAAAAATTTATGTGTTCGGGTTAAGCAGCATATGTATTCAGTTAGAACAGCTCAGACTTCAAATGCACTGTTTATCCATCTGAGTGAAAAATCTCATTGTATTAATTGGGGTGATGCCTCGGTAATTGCTACATCTAATGATTATGTTTCAAGAAATTTACTGGAATCGGCAATTATACAAATCACTAATAAAAACAACCTAAATCTTAGTCTGGGAATGTACCATTTGGACCCATATATTTGTAAGATGTTTATGAAGGACCTCAAAATAAATGAACAACTAATAAATTAGTCCCACATGTATATAGTTATTAATCTCTCTCTCTCTCTCTCTCTCTCTCTCATCTCTCTCTCTCTCTCTCTATCTCTCTCTCGCTCTCTCTCTCTCTCTCTCTCTCTCTCTTCTTCTCTCCTCTCTCTCTCTCTCGTCTCTCTCTCTTCTCTCCCTTCTCTCTCTCTCTCTCTTCTCCTCTCTCTCCTCTCTCTCTCTCTCTCGCTGGTTCGATATTTTCTCTCCCTCTTTCTCTTGCTCGATATATATATATATATTTATATTTTCTTTCGTCTTTTCATTAATAATAATTTTTGTTGGGAAAATTTGTGTAAAAATTCATGATATTAAATTGTATATGCTCCCGTGTTGTTTTCAAAATGTACTGTTTTTCTGGAAGAATCACTTGTTTACCGCGGGTATCCTTCAAGGTGTGGCTAGCCTATGACTCCTCCTCCTCTCTGTAGAGTGAAAATCGCCCTTATGGCTAATTTGGTAGTGTCAGTTTGTATATTAAGCCTTCTTTTGACTATGGTGTTCTTTGTAAAATCAGTATGCCTCAGTAAAGGGTCCGAATAGGACCGAAAGTACTTGGCCAACTCGTTTTTTCATTTTTTTCCTTCGTGGCAAAAAAACCTTTATTTATACATAGCATCACGTTTTATATACTTCGTGATCAAGTTATTCATATATATATATATATATATATATATATATATATATATATATATATATATATATATATATATATATATATACAGGGTGTCCATAAATTCTCCCAGTACCATCACAAGTATTTATTGCTTGTAATGATACTGGGACTGTATGGATACCCTGCATATATATATATATATATATATATATATATATATATATATATATATATATATATATATATATATATATATATATATATATATATATATAATACCAAAAGCTTTCTCCTGTTTATGACTGAATAAACGAGAGAGAGCGCTTGGTACTAACCTTCTGCCTGTCATTTGCCTGTGGTATTCGCTTATGTAATGAAGATACATGCACCTACTGTGATTTTTAAGGATGTGTGTGTCTGTGTGCGTGTGTATGTGTTTCACTTCCCTTCATATTTTGGTGTCAATCGCTCGCAGGAATTTATGAGGAAATGTTGAAATTTGTTTATGGTGATTCCACTAAGTGAAAGTCTCGCTCCCGCCCATCTCTTGTTACTGTATCTGTAAGGATGCACGATAAATATTAAGACTTCTCCCCCCCTCCCCCTCTCTCTCTCTATTTACGTTAAACGAAAACCAGACAAGAAATAATGGATGGAAACTAGAACGGAAGAGATACAACACATCTCATTGTGGGAACTTCTTTACATACAAGATATGTGAGACGTGGAATAAACTGCCACCAGAAGTTGTAAACAGCAACAGTGTACAAGAGTTTAAAAGAAAGCTAGACAAGATCATTAGGACACTGTGAATGCAACAGTAAAACCTGCTCCTACAGATAAGTGAGCACACGATGTCTGCTCTTAGGATGGACTAACAAGTCTTTGAGACATCCTAATCCTTGTAACTCCTTGTAACAGTCTCTGACGACAGGAGAGAGCAGACTTATCTTTCGCAGCACGTCTACGAGACTGAGGATGGTGCTGCTAAGAGCTCGCAGCCTGTTAGGCACAAAGGAAAGGTTGCAGGCTAAGCAGTCCCACCCCTCACGACGTGTTCGTATAAGCAAAGACTCCCTTTACAAGGGGGTTACAAGGTTTAGGATGTCTCAGAGACTTGTTAGTCCATCCTAAGAGGAGACATCGTGTGCTCACTTATCTGTAGGAGCAGGTTTGACTGTGCATTCACAGTGAGCTAATGATTTTGTCTAGATTTCTTTTAAATTCTCGTACACTGTTGCTGTTTACAACTTCTGGTGGCAGTTTATGAATCACACTCGTCTCTAGAACTGCACCAAAGCGCGCTGCTTGCTTCGCGATGCATCATTCAAATTCTGCTGAGTCTCCATTGTTTAGCAGTTCTTTTATTTCCTGCTCTTTCTCTCACTCCTTCCTTCACCGTTAAACTGCTGACCACTCATGAGTTTAAGAAATGGTTTAGTCTTTCGAACTTGCGTTGCTGTTTATGCATGCGGGCAACTCCATTGTTGTATCTCTGTTGTCATTCTGGTCGTTGAATCTTATTTAAGCTTGTCTTCCCCCGGGGGAATGTTAGTCCACGGCAGCCTTCATTCTTTGCAGTCATTGTTCGAATAACAGGAAAAACATCTCACGAAATTTTTATAGAGAATAGTTTTGAGAAACTAAAGCTTGCATATGATCGTACAATATGGGGAGTTATGCAATATAGTTATTCAAAGCAACTAGGTAATATCAGTCAGTATTATGAATGTGAGAAAATTAATTCTTTATGTAGAACATCATTAAAGAAGCTTGTAGTTACAAAGGAGAACCATTATTAAGGGTGAGAAAGACAGTGCGAGGATTCTGTATGAATTCGATTTCACACAAGTAACAATCTAATGACAAGTCACACGAGTTTTGTGAATGACAACAATACTATTATATTGTAAAAAGGAGGAGTAAGCAGTCTGTTTTATTTCTTTTATATATCAGTTTTATTAAATTTTTCTATAACAGAAACTTACGTAGAACAGGTCGACTGGTTATTAAGGGCGAATCCTTTTCTCTCTATGACTGGTATCAAGCTTACATCAGCTTCATGCATGCAATCAATCATGCACCGATGTAGGTCACAGCCACCATGCACACATTTAGTCAGAAAAGATACCCCACGAATTATCCTGACGGAAGGCCCTCACCCTAAAGCACACAAACACACATACACGGACACATACAACACTATCAATCTCGTGAATTTATACGACCATTACACCTATAAATTTGAAAACATTCAAATTCCCATCGTACGTCCGGCCTGACTAAAAAATAAATAGATAAATAAATAAATAAATAAAATATAATAAAAAAATTCCCCCACCTTATTCTTCCTTTAAAGTGGCCTGCTATATATTTTGCAAGAGGGCTTCCGAAAAATCCATTTATCTAAGCCCCCGTGGAAGATGAAATTGGAACGCCAAAGCCCCTCTCGCTTTCCCGTCGTAATCCCGCTAGTTAAAATCACTTTCTGAACGCGAAAACCAACCACTTTCTGAACGCGCCCTCCCAGGGTTTCCGAAACCAGCAGACCTTGGCTGAATTTTGGGTCAGCCAAACGTGGAACCAGGCGACGTTTTATTAATCTTCCTATACAAAGGACGCTACGACTTTTTCTTCTTTCGTGATCCTTCGACAAACCATTTTCTTAATCCGTTCTATACTTCTCTGTACTATTTCTTATATATTTGTTACGAACTTGGAGAGAAAACACATATTCATCCAAAGTCTCTATCTTGGGAAGACAGTTGATTACAGACTTTTTTGTGGGATTTCATCAAATATAACTGCTTTCAATTCTAGTGTTCGTTATAATTTTATGAAATTGAATAATTAATATATTCTCAGGCTTCTCAATCAATCATCAATCAATCAATCAATCATATATATATATATATATATATATATATTATATATATTATACTATATATATTCTATATATTTTGAACGAATATCACAGGGTAGTAATAAGCAGAAATCCAAGCACTTTCGTTTTTACTAAGACGTTGTTCAAGGAACGAATGAAATACAGTTGGAAAGAAAGTTCCTAGGTAAACAAAAAGACCATATATATTTATATTATATATATATATATAAATATATATATATTATATATATATATATATATATATATACATATATATATATATATATATATATATATATATATATTATGGATGTATATATATATATATATATATATATAATATATATATATATATATATATATATATACACGCAGCTATCGCGGCTCTATGATTATTTAAATTCCTGTCAACCATTCATCACTTTCGACGATAACCCAACAAGATGGCTAGTTCTCTCTCTTCTCTCTTCTCTCTCTCTCCTCTGCTCTCTCTTCTTCTCTCTCGCTCTCCTACTTTACAGGAAAGCAATATCTAAGAATATTTAGTATAGTTTTCCCCTCCTGTCTGTGAATAATGAAATCCACTTAGGGGACCTAGCTAATATTTCATCTCATATGATATATCCCCTCTAAGCAGGAGGCGTTACCCTGGCAATGGCAAGGGATATATTAATGGACAGCTATTTATTACGAAACTGTTCGACATTATATAATCCATCATTAATATACGTGAGGTTCTCTTGGGAGTCTGGAAAAAAAATATGTACGAATATGGGTTGGGCAAGTTGCCTAAATTAGAATTGAGATATCACATATTATTTTCTAAAATACTCATCATATTCGAATATTGATTATGCAACTCGTTTAAAATATAATTTAGGTGATTGGTAATCGACAAAAAAATATAATGAAGCCATTAATATAATCATTATATTTTAATTTTTTTGTTCTAAAATATTCATCACACCCGAATATTAATTAAGCAACTTGTTTAAAATAGAATTTAGGTATTGATTAATTAATCAATAAAAAAAATAATAATTGTACCACAAATTACCATGTGCCCAAATGGATGACCACTGGAAGAACATCATTAGTACAAAAAGACAAGAGTAAGGGAAATATAGCCAGTAACTTTAGGCCTATCACCTGCCTACCAATAATGTGGAAGTTACTAACAGGTATCATCAGCGAAAGGCTATACAGCTACCTAGAGGATACAAACACCATCCTCCACCAACAGAAAGGCTGCAGAAGGAAGTGTAGGGGCACAAAAGACCAACTCCTGATAGACAAAATGGTAATGAAGACCAGTAGGAGAAGGGAAACCAACCTAAGCTTGGCATGGATAGACTATAAGAAAGCCTTCGACATGATACCACACACATGGCTAATAGAATGCCTGAAAATATATGGGCAGAGGAAAACACCATTAGCTTCCTCAAATATACAATGCGCAACTGGAATACAATACTTACAAGCTCTGGAATAAGACTAGCAGAGGTTAATATCAGGAGAGGGATCTTCCAGGGCGATTCACTGTCCGCAATAATCTTCGTAGTAGCCATGATTCCCATGACAAAAGTACTTCAGAAGATGGATGCTGGGTACCAACTCAAAAAATGAGGCAACAGAATTAACCATCTGATGTTCATGGACGACATCAAGCTATATGGTAAGAGCATCAAGGAAATAGATACCCTAATCCAGACTGTAAGGATTGTATCTGGGGACATCAGGATGGAGTTTGGAATAGAAAAACGTGCCTTAGTCAACATACAAAAGGGCAAAGTAACAAGGACTGAAGGGATAAAGCTACCAGATGGGAGCAACATCAAACACATAGATGAGACGGGATACAAATACCTGGGAATAATGGAAGGAGGGAATATAAAACACCAAGAGATGAAGGACACGATCAGGAAGAATATAAGCAGAGACTCAAGGCGATACTCAAGACAAAAGTCAACGCCGGAAATATGATAAACAGCATAACACACATACACACACACACACACACACACACATATATATATATATATATATATATATATATATATATATATATATAATATATACATTTATATGTATATATATATATATACACACACACATATATATATATATATATATATATATATTATATATATATATATATATATATATATATATATATATATATATATATATGTTTGCATTTACACCCCTTTAGATTTCTGTTATTATTAATATACTATATTATTATTTGTTGTCTTGGTCTATCACAGTCCTCCAATTCGACTGGGTGGTATTTATAGTGTGGGGTTCCGGGTTGCATCCTGCCTCCTTAGGATCACACTCTTCTGCATGAGTCCTGAAGCTACTTCAGCCTCTATTTTTCCAGATTCCTTTTCAGGGATCTTGGGATCGTGCCTAGTGTTCCTATGATCATTGGTACAATTTCCACTGGCATATCCCATATCCTTCTTATATCTATTTTCAGGTTTTGATACTTATCCATTTGTATATGTATATATAATATATATATATATATATATATATATATATATATATATACATATACAAATATATGTGTATATATACATACATATTTCTAACATAAATTTACATTTACACCACTGTGGGGTTCTTCATTACAATAATAATAATAATAATAATAATAATAATAATAATAAAAATAATAATAATAATAACACGACATTCACTGTTGTTACCAACTAAATGAGCTAACTATATATATATATATATATATATATATATATATATATATATATATATATATATATATATATATATATACTATATATATATATGTATGTATATATATATATATATATATATATATATATATATATATATATATATATATATATATATATATATATATATATATATATATGAGAACAAATGTAAATTAATTTCCCGTTAATGGAAAGACGTATTCAAATCTCCCACATTGCATTTTCGTAAAAAAAAAAAAAAAAAATAAAGTCTCATCTTAAGGTTCCACTGACCCAGTAACTACTATCCCTGCACCGAGACGGGGAGAACATTCTTATGAAAAGTGCGGTAATATTCCCCTTGGCAATGACTCTGGACAAATCCTCTGTAGGGGTAGGGGGAGTGTGGGGCGTCTCTCATAGCGCAGCAGAGCCCCCGGTGCGTATAGAGGAAGACCTCTGCACGTTATCTTAATAAGGGGTTTAACTTAAGGAGCCGAAAAGAGGCGTTTCGTGAGTTATTTGTCTTTCAGAAAATGAGGCGATGGGGACTCAGGGAATGGCTGAAGATTCTCTAGAGTAGACAATGGTTACAGCAGTGTTTTAAGACGGTCAGTGGAAAGAGGGTTATGTGTTACAGAAGAATCAGTTCAAAAATTGTTTACTTGATTGGTGCCCTGGTCTGAATCGTGGAATTATATATGACGAAAGTTATCATTCATAGATATATCAAGTAAAATTAAACCATTAAAACGCCAAAATATAGAAATTAACCATATTTGAAGACGGTCAATGGAAATAGGCCATGTACTGAGTGGTTACATGATTGGTGCTAAGTTCTGAATCGTTGAATTATATATGACGAAAGTTATAATTCCTTTATAAGAAAGGTAATATGAATGGAGGTACAGTAAAAGGTTTGTAAGAGGTTACAGCAAAGAACTTTAGCAATGTCTATAGCACACCCCGTGAGGTGTACCGACGGCACTAGGCTAATATGCTACGTGAGCACACAGGCCAAATGTCAATGCCAGAGTCTTTATCGAACTCCTGAATCAATAAAGAATTATTTAACACCGCAAAAACATTCTTCAGCATATATTGTTCCATATCCCTACATACCCTTCCCCGTACACAAACACATACACTTATACACAGAGTGCAAGACACACCTTTTATCATACTTTCTTAATAGTTAGATTCCGCCAGGTTAATATTGCTGTTGTCCCATGAACAACCCTCGACTTTTGTGATGTTCATCTTTCTCGTCTACTGCAATGTTTTCATTTTCCCCCAATTTCTATAAGTTCCCATTCTCTCTTAGTGATTAAATCCTTTAGATATTCATTATTATTATTATTTTTTTTTTTTTTGCTCTATCACAGTCCTCCAATTCGACTGGGTGGTATTTATAGTGTGGGGTTCCGGGTTGCATCCTGCCTCCTTAGGAGTCCATCACTTTTCTTACTTTGTGTGCCGTTTCTAGGATCACACTCTTCTGCATGAGTCCTGGAGCTACTTCAGCGTCTAGTTTTTTAGATTCCTTTTCAGGGATCTTGGGATCGTGCCTAGTGCTCCTATGATTATGGGTACGATTTCCACTGGCATATCCCATATCCTTCTTATTTCTATTTTCAGATCTTGATACTTATCCATTTTTTCCCTCTCTTTCTCTTCAACTCTGGTGTCCCATGGTATTGCGACATCAAAGAGTGATACTTTCTTCTTGACTTTGTCAATCAACGTCACGTCTGGTCTGTTTGCACGTATCACCCTATCCATTCTGATACCATAGTCCCAGAGGATCGGTTTGCGTGATCGTTTTCTATCACTACCTCCCTCAGGTTGGTGCTCGTATCACTTATCACTGCAAGGTAGCTGATGTTTCTTTCACAGGCTCCAGTGATGTTTCTTGCACAGGCTCCAGTGGAGGGCTTTTGCCACTGAATCATGCCTCTTTTTGTACTGGTTCTGTGCAAGTGCCGGGCATTCGCTTGCTATGTGGTTTATGGTTTCATTTTTCTTATTGTACTTCCTACATATGGGAGAGATGTTATTTCCGTCTATCGTTCTTTGAACATATCTGGTTCTTGTGCCGCTGTTATCATTCCTTCAGTTTCCTTCTTTAGCTCTCCCCTCTGTAGCCATTGCCATGTGTCATCGCTGGCTAGTTCTTTAGTCTGTCTCATGTATTGTCCGTGCATTGGTTTGTTGCACCAGTCCTCTGTTCTGTCTGTCATTCTCCTGTCTCTGTATATTTCTGGGTCTTCATCTACTTTTATTAGTCCTTCTTCCCATGCACTCTTTAGCCACTCGTCTTCACTGGTTTTCAGATATTGCCCCAGTGCTCTGTTCTCGATGTTGACGCAGTCCTCTATACTTAGTAGTCTTCTCCCTCCTTCCTTTCGTGTTATGTATAGTCTGTCCGTATTTGCTCTTGGGTGTAGTGCTTTGTGTATTGTCATATGTTTCCTGGTTTTCTGATCTATGCTGCGGAGTTCTGCCTTCGTCCATTCCACTATTCCTGCGCTGTATCTGATTACTGGCACTGCCCATGTGTTTATGGCTTTTATCATATTTCCGGCGCTGAGTTTTGACTTGAGTATCGCCTTGAGTCTCTGCATATATTCTTTCCTGATCGTGTCCTTCATCTCTTGCTGTTTTATATCCCCTCCTTCCATTATTCCCAGGTATTTGTATCCCGTCTCATCTATGTGTTTGATGTTGCTCCCATCTGGTAGCTTTATCCCTTCAGTTCTCGTTACTTTGCCCTTTTGTATGTTGACTAAGGCGCATTTTTCTATTCCAAACTCCATCCTGATGTCCCCAGATACAATCCTTACAGTCTGGATTAGGGTATCTATTTCCTTGATGCTCTTACCATACAGCTTGAACATCAGATGGTTAATTCTGTTGCCTCTTTTCTTGAGTTGGTACCCAGCATCCATCTTCTGTAGTACTTTTGTTATGGGAATCATGGCTACTACGAAGAGTAGTGGGGACAGTGAGTCGCCCTGGAAGATCCCTCTCGTGATATTGACCTCTGCTAGTCTTATTCCAGAGCTTGTAAGTATTGTATTCCAGTTGCGCATTGTATTTTTGAGGAAGCTGATGGTGTTTTCCTCTGCCCCATATATTTTCAGGCATTCTATTAGCCATGTGTGTGGTATCATGTCGAAGGCTTTCTTATAGTCTATCCATGCCATGCTTAGGTTGGTTTTCCTTCTCCTACTGTTCTTCATTACCATTTTGTCTATCAGGAGCTGGTCTTTTGTGCCCCTACACTTCCTTCTGTAGCCTTTCTGTTGGTGGGGGATGGTGTTTGTCTCCTCTAGGTAGTTGTATAGCTTTTCACTGATGATACCTGTTAGTAACTTCCACATTATTGGTAGGCAGGTGATAGGCCTGTAGTTACTGGCTATATTTCCCTTACTCTTGTCTTTTTGTACTAAGGATGTTCTTCCTGTGGTCATCCATTTGGGTGCATGGTGATTTGAGATATAATGCTGGAGTTGTTCTGCTATTCGTGGGTGTAGGTGTAAGTGTTTACATAATAAAAATATGGAATGTTAGTCCATATATATAAAAGTCTAAAACTATAGAGGTCAACCAGATTGCTTGCAGGAATGTGATCAGACTAGAGACGCTAAGATAACATGCCGTCACCTGTAGTCATTCAATTGTTTATAAACATTAGTCCAAGCTCCCTGCTTGATTGTGTGTTCGTATGAAACTATGTCATTTGTATGTATGTTCATATGTTCGAACTACTGTCTGTTCCTTCATAACTTGTAACAGAGATGGTAGACAAGGAGAACAGAGTTAGCTATCGTTATTAGAAGACTTGTACAATCATATCTGATCTTCAGCATGTAAAACTTCAGAAGAATATATCTATTTTTATATTTCGTGTTTTCTACAAGAACCTCCTCACCATGAGTTTAACACATCGTCGTAATAACTAACAAGATAATACCGACTTCGTAAGTGATCTACAAACCCCCAGACACTCCATTGAAGATGGAAGTGCAATACCAACCGACTTAGCGTAAGATTATCGCTAGTCTAACATTACCTCATAGGGCGCCTTATCATACAAGGCACAAGCCCTAATATTGGTGGCAGTGGACCAGAAGAACTCTACAACGTCCTACGAAGAAAAAACAGAATAATAAATCATGAAGTCAACGACGACGAAAGCAGCAGATTCTTCAAGCAACCTAGTATCATCGTTAGTGAGCGACTTCAGAAAACAACAATATTCGTCAAGCAACTTAGTATCATCGTTTAGTGAATAACTTCAAGAAACAAAACAGACGTGTCCTTTTCCTACGGCAACGGAAGCTTCGTCTCTCATTAGAATCATTCAAGAAAACATCGTTAGTGAGCGTTTCCGGCACTGCAAGAAACAAACCGAACGCGTCTGCAGCATCGGATCTTTCAAGGGCTCGAATCATCGAAACAACGTGCACGGGGGAAACTGAAGCCAAACCAGGTCATCCGCTAAATAGAGAAGGAGGACCAAGGCCGGCCGTGGTGTCGTTATCGGAACACCGTGACTTCCCACAAAAAGCAAGCTAAGTACAATTTTTTATTCATTTGGAGTAACTTTGAGTGTTTCCTTTACAGGTCGAATTTCGTTATTCCTGTGGCTGAAGTTACGAGACATTCTTAATCTTACTTTTTTACAGAAATTATCTACATCATTGAGATTTCGCTACTGCGAGTTTTTATCTTTGAGTGTCTGTTTCCAGAAGTTCTACTGAAATATCATAATCATATACTATGTTAATTTTATCATTTTGGGCGACTTATTAATCCCTTACGTAACAAATCATATTAAACAGTGAATATGCGTTTACGCAGTGGACGTCTGTATTTATACAGATGCATGGATAGGGTCGTTAAGCACCGTAGTGATTAGAAAACACACAAAAAACAAGTGGAACACCCGTACAAATCTATATAAATTAGAGGTAACACTATTTCGGGTCATGACAATAAATGCTCCTTTGCAAAGTCCCGGTCGCAGTTTTAGCCTTGAGTTTTTTGAGTAATATAAAATATCGAACCTCAATGACTCAACTTAACTTTTAAAATATGGCTGGATTGCAAGGAATAACATGTCTGTAAAAAAACTTTCATCAGGCTAAATGCGCTGACCAGGATCCCTCACTATTTCAAATTTTAGCAAAAATGAAGTACAAACAGTTAATATTGAATGCAGTAGTGATAACTTGTCTTATTAGTAATCGCTCAGTTCCTAATAGTTTGTCACTCATTGCTTTATACGTAACCAGCAACATAATGCTAAAAACACACAATACGTTGCCGATGGTAATAAAGAGAAGGATCCTAATTATTACAAAAAGAAATAGAAACAGTAGCCTGTTCAGAATCAAACAAGCAAACTCGGTGACTGTGTCCACCTAGTCAAGCCGTCAAGGTTAGTTAAATCTGCCGAGTGTTCAAAGCATAGCAAATTCCACACAATGAGCGACTCTAGCAGAGTGGGGAAAAGCGATGTTGGTTTCATACATGCCAATATCTTTTTTGAATAAAAAGGATTTTTCCTATGAAACACACGACCGTATAAAGTAATCAGAAGCAGGTTTTCGTTTTTTTTAATACGTAAGTTATTTTAAGTAGTGGTGGATAAAGCCGACGTAAGCGCCGTAAAAATTAGAATATCTTGTTTATTCCTTTAGTACACGTAATATCCTGTATTTACGGACTCACCGTCTGTTGTTCGAACTTCCCTAATGAGAAGTCCGGATAAGCGAGCGTTTACAGATACCTCTATAGTTATAAAAAACATTGATCTGTATCTAGTGTAATTGTAAGATTCATCTAGGGGTATACAAAATATTATCTTACATCCTGCAAAATAAGGCGTGTTTATCAAAGGAAAATCCTATAAACCTTCAAACATATTGAAATCCGTTTGAACAAAAAGAGAGTTAATCAAATAATAACTTATATAAAGGAACTATACATTTGTCTCATAAATCGTAACATTGTTCAAATGACCCAACAGAATTCTCCACAACCGCAGTCGCACTTTGCACGCAAAATCTCGAGAAGCATGCACCCTCGAATGTCTTAGTGCGTGTAAAAAGACTTTGCTGGGAAATGAAATTTTAATCCTTCCCGACACTCTGAAATATAACGATTTCCGCGAACAAAGCCCTAGACACGGTTGACACAGCAACAAGTTAATCTAGTGATCCACAAACGTATACATATCGTGGATACGGAAGTTATAAATATCGCATTTTTTTTATTGTTGCTAATTTTTAATCCCGCCCAACCAGTCGTAGATGAATCTCTCTGATAATCGATCTAAAGTAATATCCGTAAAGTCATTCAAGCAGAGGGGATTCAGCAGAAATTTTTTTTATCTTTTACCTGAATACCAGGAAGTTTCTCCACTGGCGAGTGATCTCTGGAAAAAAACGGATGTAATTTAACACAAAACAAAACACGGTCTAAGGCACAAACATAAAGCTATTTACATACCTTCGTATAGATTCTCAATGAAATTTCAAAATAGAGATAAATGACGAAGTTGAAAAAAGTTAGTAATAGGAGTCATTAGGAAATCAAATAAGCCCATATAATTTTTCCCTCAAATGTCATGCCATAAAAGATCGGACTTGGCGTATCTGCGTAGATTCTGTCGCTTAAACAAGGAAACGACTCCCGATAGTTTCCAGTGCGATGTACCGACGACATCTTATCTCTGTTAGGTTAGAATAAATTTTTTTCACCAACTTGGACTTACTTAAAGGCTTTTACCAGATACCATTACCTAAGTGATTGTACCTCATACACCGTTTTCAGCACACTCAGGGGACATTATCAATTTTTACGTATTCCTCCGGCTTACGTTGCGCCCCAATTACAATATAGTGTTTGGAGACTTTTAGGGGATAACCTACATGCCTACTATATGGATGATCTTATAATCTTTTCTAAATACCTTAGAAGTACATTCACATAAACTAGAGCTAGTGCTACAGAGACAAAGACAAATAATCTCAGAGTAAAGTATCTAAAATGTGAGTTTTTAAAAACCGGACATGTTTATCTAGGTTTTATGTGTCTAGTCAAGGTCTTAAAGTAATCCATGGTAAGGTGTCGGCTATTCATAACTTTCTGGTACCTATTAACGTAAAAGGGGGATACAGCACTATTGAGCAATAGTGGGTATTACAATCGTATGTAAATATGTAACTCTTCAATCATGACAGCTCCTTTAACAGATCTTACGAAGAAGAGCGTAGATTTATTATGGTCTAAAAAGCATCAACAGGCGTTAGATATCTTAAAAGCGGAATAATGCAGCTCACCTAACTTAAAAATCCCTGATTTAAATAAGGAATTTTTTTTTTATTGCAATAGACGCCTCAGACCAAGGGGTAAGAGGGTATTACTTCATAATATGATAAAACAGTTCTTTCCTATAGCTTTTTATTCACGTAAACTAAAGCCCTCTGAAAGTAAATATGCAGTAATAGCAAGGAAGGGCTAGGTATCTTTAACTCACTAGTACATTTTAAGTTCATAATCTATGGCTATCCTGATAAAGTCCTTACTGAACATGAGTCCTTTACCGAGTTTTTCAAAGGCTTTAATCACAGCCCAAAGGGAACTCGGTGACAAATGATCATTCAGGTCTTTGGAGCCAAGATAAGATATCTACCTGGGAAAGCAATTGTCATAGCTGACGCATTATCCCGAAAATCCTGCACCATACTGCAAAGAACCATTAATTAGACTAAAAAATATAGAAACATCCGTGCCTATTGTTTAAAACCGTATCTAAACAAGAAAATTCCTTAACCCAAGATATCGCGAGCATTGAATATCTGGGTCGGAGCGCAGAACTGTTACAAACTGAACAAAGCAAGTGTCAACAGCGATAAGCAAAACAATAAACACCAAACAATAAACACTTCGAAACGGAAACAGGGTCAGTGGCTAGGCAAAAAACAATAAACACTTCGAGCAGAAACCCTAAAGCAAAAGTATATTTATAGTATGTGTATCAGAATAATGTAATCAAATGTAATGTTATATGGTAGGTCTGTGACGAGGAAAACCCGAAGAACACAGCAGAGGACTAACGACCAGTAGTATAAATAATCTCTCTCATACCAATCGTCATAAACTGGTTGCATTCCGTCTCCAGGGTTCCCTCCTATGTCACAGAAAGCCAAATCACTGTTTTACTGGCCTACAATGCTTACAGATATAAAAAGCACATCACTAATTGTAACTCGTGTCATGAAAACAAGGATAACACTAAGACACCTGTCAGTTTAAGGGCCTATCCTGTGCCAAATCAATCCTTGAAAGAATATACGTAGAATTATTAACGAATTACGAGTCTGACAGAGGAATAAACACTTCTTAGTTCTTATAGTTCCTTGACACGTTATATAGAATTAATAGCACTAAAAAAAAAACAAACACCGCAATTGAGTGCATTAGGAATATTTATGAGTGCTAAATCAGTAAACATGGAATTCAACACATGATAATGTGACTCGGTGGTGTAAATCAATAATAATCTCCATAACGCTTTGTGTGAATTCCTATCCATTAAGAAAACCAATAATATATTTATCACCCAGAGTCAATCGGTTTGGTAGAATAAGAGATAAATAAAAAAGTGTCAATGTCTTACGAGTACAACTCGTGATATTGGATCCGAACTGGATTATAGCGGTTCTCGCGGTTTTAAATACCTTTATCATTCATATCTCGTATCTGTAGAAATGATACCGCAAGTAGCCTTATACGGTACGCCGCTAGCAACACTTTTCCACATATTCAAGCCAACCACCTTATTAATAAAAAATATATATATAAAAAATATATAAATAAATAAATATAAAAAAAATAAGATAATATGGATACAAGTGGAGTCAATATAATATACTCCGTAAGAAGTCGGAAGGTTACAAATTATAAATAAAAAAAGGACTTCACGATAAAATCAATAAGCAAAACGTAACCATAGATAATTAAATATCCAAAATATATATGCGTAAAGATTTGAACTCTAACTTAACGCTTTAGTAATGACAAATAAGCTAAAAGTTCAAACACATATCCAAAATCTACTGACTATTGTCTGTCCCGGTGATTTATATTCGTAGTCAATGAAAAAAAAAAAAACAAATTAAATAAATAAATAAATAAATAAAATAATAATAAATAAATAAATAAAATAAAATAAAAGAGATTTTAAAGTCAGGAAGTCTAGAAGTGAAAATGTTATCTATGAAATAATCCTATATGAATCTTATACAGGGCTAATAATATATATAGAATTTGTATGGAAACCTTTTTCATATAGTTTGAATAAGGAATATTTAATTTAACATAATTACAATTATGCAGATTTCCAACATGAAACTAATATATTGTTCAATTTTGGTACTGTTTTTTTTTTCAGACATTCTTTTCGTGTGGGTCGAGTATTAAATGATAATAAATTTATCCTAAAGTCGTATTTATTACAGCAAGTAACGTAACTCTTAGCTGGCTGAGAGCAATCTCCTGCCAAGTGACGACGTCATCATTGCCGTATCAGTATTTGTTCCTTTTAACCTCAATAATCTGCTTACACAGGCTTCATCTGTGTGTCGTCTCTGCTTGCAAAAGCAGATTGACTGGAGAAAGGAATGCTTAGCCCGAACTTCTCATGGGCAAGGCAGACGTTAGGTACAGGTGTCTATCGGTATGCGCAATGCAACTTGCAATCATTTTAAAATTAATAAACAAAATAAGGAAATAGAATTTCTATAACATCAAATGAATTAATTTTTCTGAACCTCATAGACATTTTAGAAGTATCACGATATGGATATGGATTATTTACTTGCAACATTAGCTTATTACAATCCAGGTAAATCACATTCATGGGAAAATGTCACATTTTCTTGAAAAACCCAAAGTTTATTTAGAAATTAGTTACATAGTGGGTTTTTTTCGTTGCATCTCCTACCTATTAATAAAGTTTAAAAATTAACCTCAGAGGATGCGCACGAGAAAATTGAATATTAAACTTTTGTTAGGGCACATAGGATCAGATTTTTTCACAACTTAATTTCAGTTAGCATAGAGAAATACAGAATCATGATTAATCTTCTCTTTGACTCTTATGTTGCCTGGCAATCTTACAAATAGCTCCGTTTTCCACTTCTTTGTCTAGTAATTTACTATTAGGTAATATCGAAATTTTCTTACGGGATTTGTTATATTGATATCTGTTTATTTGTTATAATTATGGATATTTTTACAGTCATCATAGACCTGGATAGGTTTCACTCATTGTTTAATGGCCATGGATAAAAAGTTTGTACAGCGGACTCTTTGAATTCCAAAATATCAACGAATTCATGTGGGTTAAGTCTGGTCTAAATGGCTCTCTTCCCTCCCCTGTATTTGGATGTCGTCTGAATTTACTTTGCCCTTGTGACAAGTATAATTTCACTTGCAGGCTGATTAATGGAACCTGGTTACAGTATCCTGCAGTACGAGAATTTCACATCGCAACTTCATAAAAATCGTTCGTCGTTGCGGACGACGGCAGTCGAGTAACAACCGCCTACAATGTGAAAGGAATAAGCACCATCATGGACTTCTTCGACCGACACCGTATCTCGTCGTTAATCTCGTTTTCATGCGGAACGCTCCAGCGACTGTCGAATGACTACGACAGGACATACTTCCGACAAATGGCCTTGAGTTTTTGAGCCAGTATCCATGGACTTCATCGGTAACCTGGGGCTTTCCCAGTTTGGCATTTTTTCTTTAATTGTTGGTGTCTGACTGTGTCCTATCGTGATCTCTGTGAATCTTTGTTTTATTCTCCCTGTTTCTTCTTCCTTGACTTGCTGGAGCCATGTTGCATGTTTGTTGTGTGATACCGGATTGCTCCATATGTTTTCCCAGAGTCTCTTACTTGGTTCGGCTTCAGGAATTTCTGGGTGGCTGTCTTCCCCTCTTAGTTGGCTGTATAGTCTTTTCTGGTTGGTTCCGAATAGTTTGTTCTGTTGGTATCCCTTATTCCTGTTCATGTACCGTTGGATCTTATGTGCTTTGGCCTTAAGCCTCTGTTTTACATCTTCTATTGTGCTGTTTAGTCCCCTCTCTTGTACTTTGTATTTCTCGTTGAGTTCCTCCCTTGTTTTCTTGCTTCTTAGCCTTTTTCTGCCATCTCTTTCAGTTTACTCAAGTCAGATCTCATCACCATGATTTGCTTTTCCAGGCGCCTTTTCCAAGGAGGTTGCTGTTTTGGTTTCTGTGTTGGGTTGTGTGCTGGTGGTGTTGATGTTCGAATCCCCATCAGTTCTGCTACTAATCTTGCTCCTGCATATGCCAAGTTATTTGTTTCTGTGATACTGGTGGTGTGTATTATGGCCATTATTTCATTGACCTCACTTGTTTTCTCCCTTAATTTCTTGATGTTGTAGGCTTTCATGGAGGGGATCTTTGTTCTCCTCTGTATATGGCTCCATCCATTGTCTAATCTTTTTCTAAACCCGCCCATCCTTCCTCTCTGACCTTTACTTCGTCGGTGTTTCTTCGTGTGTCGTTGTTTGATACCTCATCCTTCCTGTCGTCTTCTGTGGCATCGTCTCTCAGTTCGTCTTCGTGTAATTCGTTGTCGTGTGACATTACCCTTTCCAGTTCTTCTCTTTCTGTTGGGGAAAGCCAGTTCTTTTTCTTTATGTTCCTTACTTGGTCTGCCAGCCTCTGCTCTGTTTGGGGGTGTTATTCCTCTCATTCCAGATGTTGACCAATCTTCTTCTATATCCTCTCTCGTCGGGTTGCTTCTGATGTAGTATCTCCATATTTCCTTATTTTCTTCTCTTGTCCATTTCTTCCTTTTTGCTTCTGTAGCTCCAATCTTAGGCTGTTGATTACTGTCGTTGTGGTGATCAGTTGCTGGATGACGACCTCCAAGTACCTGACCGTCTTCCCCTTCAATTGGGTTGAATACCTGGTTGCCGGACGAAGCTCCTCCGTTGCCAGAGGTTCCATTTACGTCGTTGTCGTTTATTCCTTCATTTCTTTCCATCATTGCTGAGTTTTGCTATTTAACCCATAGCTGGACCCTACCCCATCAGGGATAGGCACTCATTTACAGCTGAGTATGACTGAGGAAATTATGGTAAAGATCCTTTCCCAAGGAATCAACGCCGAGGAGAGCGGTCACCCATCCAACGACTGACCAGCCCCAATGTTGTTGTTCCTAATTATTATTATTATTATTATTATTATTATTATTATTATTATTATTATTATTATTATTATTATTATTGGAAAAAGAAACCCAGAAGATTTCCACGTATAACTTGTTTACTTGTAAGTATTTACATAGTGTTTTTCTTAAAATTCGATTACTTTCAGGCCCTAACTGAAGGTTGTCAGACAGCTGGGCCTTGACCCATTCCGACCATTTTGGCAGTTAGGGCCAGAAAGTACTCGACTTTTAAGAAAAATCCTATGTAAATACTTATAAGTAAACAAGTTATACCCAGTAATGTTGTGGGTTTCTTTTTTCTATCTTCAGATAAAATTGAAAGAAGTTTTTTGTCTGGTTCATTATTTCTATTATTATTATTATTATCATTAGTATTATTATTGTTATTATTATCATTCTGTAGATGAAACCTATCCATATGGAACAATCCTACCAAAGGGGCCAGTGACTTGAAATTCAAGCTTCCAATGAAGAACATGGTGTCAATCAGGAAGAAGAAAGAGGAAGTGTAGGGAAGTACAGAAAGAAAAGATACTAGTTATCAAAAAAGATAAAAATTATATCGCATTATATCACTTCATCTTCTTTTATGTATTTCATATCTACATTTCCATTCTTTTTATATCTATTAAGCAGATTCGCTGAACACCAAGAAAAATATACAACAGATGTCCCTAGTTGTCGAACTTCTCCAAAGTTCCAGAGGTCCTCTATGCCTGAGTTCCAGAGGTAAGGCCTTTATTCATCAGTTACAGAGGTCTTTTATTCCTCAGTTCCAGAGGTCCTTTGTTCCTCAGTTCCAGAGGTCCTTTATTCCTCAGTTCCAGAGGTCCTTTGTTCCTCAGTTACAGAGGTCCTTTGTTCCTCATTTCCAGAGGTACTTTGTTCCTCAGTCCCAGAGGTCTTTTGTTCTTCAGTTTTCCCAGGTAGGTCCTTTTGTTTTCCTCAGTTTCCAGAGGTTCCTTTATTTATTTCCCTCAGTTCCAGAGGCCCTATTTTATTCCTCAGTTCCAGAGGCCACCCTTTTTGTTCCTCAGTTTCCCGGATGGTCCTTTTTATGTTCCTCGATTATTTTACAGAGATCCCTTTTGTTTTCTTTATTGTTCCAGAGGTTCTTTATTTTTCCTCAGTTTCCAGAGGTCTTTTTATTCCTCCGTTCCAGAGGTCCTTTGTTCCTCCAGTTTCCAGATGGTCCTTTGTTTTTCCTCAGTTCCCAGAGATCCTTTGTTCCTCAGTTCCAGAGGTCCCTTTATTCCCTCAGTTTGACAGAGGTCCTTTGTTTCCTCATTCCAGTAGGTCCGTTTCTTTTCCTCCAGTTCCAGAGGTTCCCTTTTATTCCTCAGTTACAGAGGTCCCCTTTGTTTCCTCAGTTCCAGATGGTCCTTTTCTTCCTCAGTTTCCAGAAGGTCCTTTATTCCTCAGTTAACAGAGGTCCTTTGTTTTTCCCTCAGTTTCCAGAGGTCCTTTAGTTCCTCAGTTTCCAGAGGTCCTGTGTTTCCTCAGTTCCAGAGGGTTCCTTTATTCCTCAGCTCCAGAGGTCCTGATGTTTCCTCCAAGTTTCCAGAGGGGGTCCGTTAATTCCTCAGTTTTCCCAGAGGTCCTTTCTTCCCTCAGTTCCAGAGGGTCCTTTGTTCCTCAAGGTTCCAAGAGGTTACTTTGTTCCTCAGTTTGCCAGAAAGGTAACTTTATTCCGCAGTTTCCAGAGGCCCTTTGTTCCTTCCCCAGTTTCCAGAGGTCCTTTGTTTCCTCAGTTCCAGTTCCAGGGTCCTTTATTCACCTCAGTTCCAGAGGTCCCTTTGTTCCTCCAGTTCCAGAGGTCCTTTATTCCTCAGTTGCATAGGTCCTTGTTCCTCAGTTCAGAGGTCCTTTATTCCTCAGTTCCAGAGGTCCTTTGTTCCTCAGTTCCAGAGGTCCTTTATTCCTCATTTCCTGAGGTACTTTATTCCTCAGTTCCAGAGGTCCTTTGTTCCTCAGTTCAAGAGGTCCTTTGTTCCTCAGTTCCAGAGGTCCTTTATTCCTCAGTTCCAGAGGTCCTTTGTTCCTCAGTTCCAGAGGTCCTTTATTCCTCAGTTCCAGAGGTCCTTTATTCCTCAGTTCCAGAGGTCCTTTATTCCTCATTTCCTGAGGTCCTTTATTCCTCATTTCCCGATGTCCTTTATTCCTCAGTTCCAGAGGTCCTGTGTTCCTCAGTTCCAGAGATCCTTTGTTCCTCCAGAGGTCCTTTATTCCTCCAGAGGTCCTTTGTTCCTCCAGAGGTCCTTTATTCCTCCAGAGGTCCTTTGTTCCTCCAGAGGTCCTTTATTCCTCCAGAGGTCCTTTATTCAAACGGTATCTTGTTTGTTGTTGTGTCTTTATTCCTCAGTCCCAGAGGTCCTTTACCCTCAGTTCCAAGGTCCTTATTCCTCATTTCGAGATGGTCCTTTATTTCCACATTTCCAGAGGTCCTTTATTCCTTCAGATCCAGAGGTCCTTTTTCCTAGATCAAAAGAGGCTCCCTCATTCCTCAGTTCCAGAGGTCCTTTGTTCCTCAGTTCCAGAGGTCCTTTGTTCCTCAGTTCCAGAGGTACTTTGTTCCTCAGTTCCATAGGTACTTTATTCCTCAGTTCCAGAGGTCCTTTGTTCATCAGTTCCAGAGGTACTTTGTTCCTCCAGAGGTCCTTTGTTCCTCCAGAGATCCTTTGTTCCTCCAGAGGTCCTTTATTCCTCCAGAGGTCCTTTGTTCCTCAGTTCCAGATCCTTTATTCTATGTTCCAGAGGCTTTTATTCCTCAGTTTCCAGAGGTCCTTGTCATTCCAGAGGCCTATTCCTCAGTTCCAGAGGTCCTTTATTCCTCAGTTCCAGAGGTCCTTTGTTCCTCAGTTCCAGAGGTCATTTGTTCCCCAGTTCCAGAGGTCCTTTGTTCCTCAGTTCCAGAGATCCTTTGTTCCTATGTTCCAGAGGTCCTTTATTCCTCAGTTCCAGAGGTCCTTTGTTCCTCATTTCGAGAGGTCCTTTATTTCTCAGTTCAAGAGGTCTTTTATTCCTCAGTTCCAGAGGTCCTTTGTTCCTCAGTTCCAGAGGTACTTTGTTCCTCAGTTCCAGAGGTACTTTGTTTCTCAGTTCCAGAGGTCCTTTGTTCCTCAGTTCCAGAGGTCCTTTGTTCCTCAGTTCCAGAGGTACTTTCTTCCTCAGTTCCAGAGGTACTTTGTTCCTCAGTTCCAGAGGTCTTTTGTTCTTCAGTTCCAGAGGTCCTTTGTTCCTCAATTCCAGAGGTCCATTATTCCTCACACCTTGGGACTCTGGAGCAGCCTCCCTGAGGATGTCGTGCAAATGGAACCTCTGAAGTTCAAGCGAAGATCCAATGCATTATTAACCTAATACTACTCCACTACTTTTTCTTTTACCTATATTTATTATAGTTTCTATCTTTTGGTAAATAGGATCTCTTCTTTCTGTATTTCCCTTCTACTTCCTCTTACTTCTTCCTAATCAAACTCCTTAATATTCTTTGGGAGCTGAGTTTCAAGTCAATGGCCCCTTTGGTGGGCTCGTCGTCTTAATAATAATAATAATAGTAATAATAATAATAATAATAATAATAATAATATGGTGGCGCCGTGGAGGAGTTGGTTAGGTCTTCAATAGACTTAAGTCAAGTTAAGCAACATTGGGGCTGGTCAGTCTTTGGATGGGTGACCGCTCTCCTCGGCATTGATTCCTTGGGAAAGGATCTTTACCATAATTTCCCCAGTCTACTCAGCTGTAAATGAGTACCTATCCCTGATGGGGTAGGGTCCAGCTATGGGTTAAATAGCAAAAAACTCAGCAATGATGGAAAGAAATGAGGAAATAAACACAACGACGTAAATGGATCTGGCAACAGAGGAGCTTCGTCCGGCAACCAGGTATTCAACCCAATTGAAGGGGAAGACGGTCAGGTACTTGGAGGTCGTCATCCAGCAACTGATCACCACAACGAAAGTAATCAACAGCCTGAGATTGGAGCTACAGAGGCAAAAAGGAAGAAATGGACAAGAGAAGAAAATAAGGAAATATGGAGATGCTACATCAGAAGCAACCCGACGGAGAGAGGATATAGAAGAAGATTGATCAACATCTGGAATGAGAGGAATAACACCCCCAAACAGAGCAGAGGCTGGCAGACCAAGTAAGGACATAAAGAAAAAGAACTGGCTCTCCCAACAGAAAGAGAAGAACTGGAAAGGGAAATGTCACACGACAACGAATTACACGAAGACGAACTGAGAGACGATGCCACAGAAGACGACAGGGAGATGAAGTATCAAACAACGACACACGAAGAGAAACACCGACGAAAGAGAGAGATGACGGAATGGGTAGAAAAAGATTAGACAATGGATGGAGCCATATACAGAGAGAACAAAGATCCCCTCCATGAAAGCCTACAACACCAAGAAAATTAAGGGAGAAATCAAGTGAGGTCAATGAAATAATGGGTGGCCTAATACACACCACCAGTATCACAGAAACAAATAACTTGACATATGCAGGAGCAAGATTAGTAGCAGAACTGATGGGGATTCGAACACCAACACCACCGTCACAACCAACCCAACAGAAACCAAAACAGCAACATCCTTGGAAAAGGCGCCTGGAAAAGAAAAACAAATCATGGTGTTGAGATCTGACTTGAGTAAACTGAAAGAGATGGCAGAAAAAAGGCTAAGAAGTAAGAAAAACAAGGGAGGAACTCAACGAGAAATACAAAGTACAAGAGAGGGGACTAAACAACACATAGAAGATTGTAAAACAGAGGCTTAGGCCAAAGTACACAAGATCCAACGTAATACTGAAACAGGAAGTACGAAGGGAAGACCAACAGAACAAACTATTCGGAACCAACCAGAAAAGACTATACAGCCAACTAAGAGGGGAAGACAACCACC
Organism: Macrobrachium nipponense; assembly: GCF_015104395.2. Classification (NCBI taxonomy): domain Eukaryota; kingdom Metazoa; phylum Arthropoda; class Malacostraca; order Decapoda; family Palaemonidae; genus Macrobrachium; species Macrobrachium nipponense. The sequence goes on from NC_087201.1 coordinate 169,618,736, forward strand.
CAGAAATTCCTGAAGCCGAACCAAGTAAGAGACTCTGGGAAAACATATGGAGCAATCCGGTATACACAACAAACATGCAACATGGCTCCAGGAAGTCAAGGAAGAAGCAAACAGGGAGAATAAAACAAAGATTCACAGAGATCACGACAGACACAGTCAGACACCAACTAAAGAAAATGCCAAACTGGAAAACCCCAGGTCCCGATGAAGTCCATGGATACTGGCTCAAAAACTTCAAGGCCCTACACCCACGAATAGCAGAACAACTCCAGCATTGTATCTCAAATCACCAAGCACCCAAATGGATGACCACAGGAAGAACACTCCTTAGTACAAAAAGACAAGAGTAAGGGAAATATAGCCAGTAACTACAGGCCTATCACCTGCCTACCAATAATGTGGAAGTTACTAACAGGTATCATCAGTGAAAGGCTATACAACTACCTAGAGGAGACAAAACACCATCCCCTACCAACAGGAAAGCGGCAGAAGGAAGTGTAGGGGTGCACAAAAGACCAGCTCCTGATAGACAAAATGGTAATGAAGAACAGTAGGAGAAGGAAAACCAACCTAAGCATGGCATGGATAGACTATAAGAAAGCCTTCGACATGATACCACACACATGGCTAATAGAATGCCTGAAATATATGGGGCAGAGGAAAATACCATCAGCTTCCTCAAAAATACAATGCGCAACTGGAATACAATACTTACAAGCTCTGGAATAAGACTAGCAGAGGTTAATATCAGGAGAGAGGTCTTCCAGGGCGACTCACTGTCCCCACTACTCTTCGTAGTAGCCATGATTCCCATGACAAAAGTACTACAAGAAGAAGTGGGATGCCGGGTACCAACTCAAGAAAAGAGGCAACAAAATCAACCATCTGATGTTCATGGACGACATCAGAAGCTGTATGGTAAGAGGCATCAAGGAAATAGATACCCTAATCCAGACTGTAAGGATTATATCTGGGGACATCAGAATGGAGTTTGGAATAGAAAAATGCGCCTTAGTCAACATACAAAAAGGCAACAAAGTAACGAGAACTGAAGGGATAAAGCTACCATTGATGGGAGCAACATCAAACACATAGATGAGACAGGATACAAATACCTGGGAATAATGGAAGGAGGAGATATAAAACACCAAGAGATGAAGGACACGATCAGGAAAGAATATAGCAGAGACTCAAGGCGATACTCAAGTCAAAACAACTCAACGCCAAGGAAATATGATAAAAGCCATAAACACAGGGCAGTGCCAGTAATCAGATACAGCGCAGGAATAGTGGAATAGACGAAGGCAGAACTCCTCTGCATAGATCAGACAAACCAGGAAACAAATGACAATACACAAAGCACTTCACCCAAGAGCAAATACGGACAGACTATACATAACACGAAAGGAAGGAGGGAGAGGACTACTAAGTATAGAGGACTGCGTCAACATTGAAAACAGAGCACTGGGGCAATATCTGAAAACCAGTGAAGACGAGTGGGCTAAAGAGTGCATGGGAAAAGAAGACTATAAAAGTAGACGAAGACCCAGAAATACAGAGACAGGAGAGACAGAGAACAGAGGAACGAGGACTGGCACAACAAACCAATGCACGGACAATACATGAGACAGACTAAAGAACTAGCCAGCGATGACAATTGGCAATGGCTACAGAGGGGAGAGCTAAAGAAGGAAACTGAAGGAATGATAACAGCGGCACAAGATCAGGCCCTAAGAACCAGATATGTTCAAAGTACGATAGACGGAAATAACATCTCTCCCATATGTAGGAAGTACAATAACGAAAAATGAAACCATAAACCACATAGCAAGTGAATGCCCGGCACTTGCACAGAACCAGTACAAAAAGAGGCATGATTCAGTTGGCAAAAGAAAGCCCTCCACTGGAGCCTGTGCAAGAAACATCAGCTACCTTGCAGTAATAAGTGGTACGAGCACCAACCTGAGGGAGTGATAGAAACGATCAGGCAAAGATCCTCTGGGACTATGGTATCAGAACGGATAGGGTGATACGTGCAAATAGACCAGACGTGACGTTGATTGACAAAGTCAAGAAGAAAGTATCACTCATTGATGTCGCAATACCATGGGACACCAGAGTTGAAGAGAAAGAGAGGGAAAAAATGGATAAGTATCAAGATCTGAAAATAGAAATAAGAAGGATATGGGATATGCCAGTGGAAATCGTACCCATAATCATAGGAGCCACTAGGCACGATCCCAAGATCCCTGAAAAGGAATCTAGAAAAACTAGAGGCTGAAGTAGCTCCAGGTCTCATGCAGAAGAGTGTGATCCTAGAAACGGCACACATAGTAAGAAAAGTGCTTGGACTCCTAAGGAGGCAGGAATGCAACCCGGAACCCCACACTATAAATACCACCCAGTCGAATTGGAGGACTGTGATAGAGCAAAAAAAAAAAAAAAAAAAAAAAAAAAAAAAAAAAAAAAAAAAAAAAAAAAAAAAAAAAAAAAAAAAATAATAATAATAATAATAATAATAATAATAATAACAGGTATCATCAGTGAAAGGTTATACAATTACCTAGAGGAGACACACCATCCCCCACCAACAGAAAGGCTGCAGAAGGAAGTGTAGGGCACAAAAGACCAGCTCCTCATAGACAAAATGGTAATGAAGAACAGTAGGAGAAGGAAAACCAACCTAAGCATGGCATGGATAGACTATAAAAAAGCCTTCGATATGATACCACACACATGGCTAATAGAATGCCTGAAAATATATGGGGCAGAGGAAAACACCACCAGCTTCCTCAAAAATACAATGCGCAACTGGAATACAATACTTACAAGCTCTGGAATAAGACTAGCAGAGGTTAATATCAGGAGAGGGATCTTCCAGGGCGACTCACTGTCCCCACTACTCTTCGTAGTAGCCATGATTCCCATGACAAAAGTACTACAGAAGATGGATGCCGGGTACCAACTCAAGAAAAAAAGAGGCAACAGAATCAACCATCTGATGTTCAAGGACGACATCAAGCGGTTATGGTAAGAGCATCAAGGAATAAATACCCTAATCCAGACTATAGGATTGTATCTGGGGACATCAGGATGGAGTTTGGAATAGAAAAATGCGCCTTAGTCAACCATACAAAAAGGCAAAGTAACGAGAACTGAAGGGATAAAGCTACCAGATGGGAGCAACATCAAACACATAGATAGAACAGGATACAAATACCTGGGAATAATGGAAGGAGGGAGATATAAAACACCAAGAGATGAAGGACACGATCAGGAAAAGAATATATGCAGAGACTCAAGGCGATACTCAAGTCAAAACTCAACGCCGGAAATATGATAAAAGCCATAACATATGGGCATTGCCAGTAATCAGATACAGCGCAGGAATAGTGGAATGGACGAAGGCAGAACTCCGCAGCATAGATCGAAAACCAGGAAACATATGACAATACACAAAGCACTACACCCAAGAGCAAATACGGACAGAACCTATACATAACACGAAAGGAAGGAGGGAGAGGACTACTAAGTTATAGAGGACTGCGTCAACATCGAGAACAGAGCATGGGGCGGCAATATCTGAAAACCAGTGAAGACGAGTGGCTTAAAAGAGTTGCATGGGCAAGAAGGACTTAAATAAAAGATACGAATGACCCAGAAAATATCCCACAAGACAAAAATGGACAGAGACAGGAGAAGACAGACAGGAACAGAGGACTGGGCACAACAAACCAATGCACGGACAATACATGAGACAGACTAAAGAACTAGCCAGCGATGACACATGGTAATGGATACAGAGGGGAGAGCTAAAGAAGGAATCTGAAGGAATGATAACAGCGGCACAAGATCAGGCCCTAAGAACCAGATATGTTCAAAGACGATAAATGGAACATCTCTCCCATATGTAGGAAGTGCAATACAAAAAATGAAACCATAAACCACATAGCAAGCGAATGCCCGGCACTTGCATAGAACCAGTACAAAAAGAGGCATGATTCAGTGGCAAAAGCCCTCCACTGGAGCCTGTGCAGAAACATCAGCTACCTTGCAGTAATAAGTGGTACGAGCATCAACCTGAGGGAGTGATAGAAAATGATCACGCAAAGATCCTCTTGGGACTATAGTATCAGGACGGATAGGGTGATACGTGCAAAGTACAAGAAGAAGTATCACTCATTGATGTCGCAATACCATGGACACCAGAGTTGAAGAGAAAGAGAGGGAAAAAATGGATAAGTATCAAGATCTGAAAATAGGAAATAAGAAGGATATGGGATATGCCAGTGGAAATCGTACCCATAATCATAGGAGCACTAGGCACGATCCCAAGATCCCTGAAAAGGAATCTAGAAAAAACTAGAGGCTGAAGTAGCTCCAGGACTCATGCAGAAGAGTGTGATCCTAGAAACGGCACACATAGTAAGAAAAGTGATGGACTCCTAAGGGAGGCAGATGAACGGGAACCCGGAACCCCACACTATAAATACGACCCAGTCGAATTGGAGGACTGTGATAGAGCAAAAAAAAAAAAAAAAAAAATAAAAAAAAAAAAAAATAATAATAATATAATGATAATATAATAATAATAATAATAATAATAATATAATAATAATAATAATAATAATAATAATAATATGATAATAATAATAATAATAATGAATTAAGGAACCTCTACATTGAAGCTATATATTGACAATTAAAAACCACGGCAGTGTTAAAATATTTGTCTATATTTTAACCCTGTACAATATAGTATATATATATATATATATATATATATATGAATATATATATATATATATATATATATATATATATATATATAGTAAACGACCGGTAAAAATGTTCTGTAACAACAGAATTCCATCTAATAAAAGGAGCCCATAAAAACACCAAAATGTAGAGAGAAAAGTACTATATTTCAGAGACTGCTGTCTCTCTCTTCAGGTATATGAATGAGAAAAGATTACAGAAAAGGTGGTATTTATACCAAGAGATTCGTCCACAAGTAAGCCAATTTAGGTCACCCCGCTGATAATCTTCCTTTAATCTTCTTAAGCGTTGGTTGAATGAACACTGCGTCGACGATGTCCGATGTCCAATTCCCTTTTGAGATGTTCATACCTCTGCTTTCTTTTTCTATTAAGGCCGATTCCATCATTTGACTCTTGTACCGGCAGTTGCTGCTATAAATTACACGTACGATATTCCAGTTTATTCTATGGTTATGTTCATTTATATGGTTGAAAATAGCCGAGTTCTGTTGTCCATACCTAACTGACCGTTTGTGTTGTATTAATCTCTGGGGAAGTGATTTACCTGTAAATCCGATGTAAGATTGGTCACAGTCCTGGCATGGGATCTCATATACCCCAGAGTCTTTGGGCGATGTCTTTTGTTGGACGTTAATCAGGATTTGGCTAAGGTATTTTGGGTAGGTAAATGCAAAAGGGTTGGATTTCCCAAGGGTGTGAGTTACTCTCTTAATCGTCTCCAGGTGGGGAATTTTTATTTTATTGTTGGGTGTGTCTCTGGTCTTGTCTTTAGGGGTCGGTAGAAAATTACGTTTGCTTTTTGAATTGCTTTCTCAATTATATGGTCAGGATACTTTAAAGATGAAAGTTGCTTGCGAATTAGTTCAAATTCTTTTTCCAGGAAATCTGGGGAACAAATTCGTAAGGCTCTTAAGAATAGGTTGTTGCTAGCTACACCTATCTTGATAGTATTGTCATGATAGATAAAAGTAAAGTGAATATATGAAAGTGAGGAACGTTGGTTTTCTGTATATGGTAAATTTGTATTCTGTCGTGTCTCTGATTATTAAAACATCAAGAAAAGGAATTTTGTTGTCTGTTTCCCATTCAACTTTAAATTTGATGCTGGGCACTAATGCGTTTAATTTTGAGAGGAATTCATTAAAATTACCCCACTTATTATCCCAAAATGTTAGTATGTCATCCACGTATCTCATCCACAGCATGTTTTGGGTTTTATTGCATTTATTACTGTAGTTTCAAAGTATTCCATGTACAGATTGGCTAAAATAGGACTTAAAGGACTACCCATACTACACCCGAATTTTTGCTTAGTAGAATGATTCCCCGAATGAAAATACGTTATTAGATGCACATAATTCAACTAACTTTATTATTTTGTCAAGTGCCAAAGGGAAATGATCTGAATAGGGGGATAATTTTTCCCTTAAAAACTGAAGAACGTCCTGTACTGGTACAGGTCTCTTAAATATAGTACTTTTCTCTCTACATTTTGGTGTTTTTATGGGCTCTCTTTTATTAGATATATATATATATATATATATATATATATATATATATATGATATATATATATATATATATATATATAAAAACTTACTGTGGCTTTTTAATTGTCAATAATAATAATAATAATAATAATAATAATAATAATAATACAATAATAATACTGATGAAACAAATCCACAGATAAATTTAAAAACAGCAAGGATAGCTGCGGGAATGTTTTTCGGTTCCCCTTATCAATCTGAGGATTTTCTAATAATAATAATAATAAATAATAATAATAAATAATAATAATAATATAATAATATAATAATAATAATAATAAGAATAATAATAATATATGAAGGTAGGAGACCCTCTCAAACATGTTTTTGTTAAAGATGATGGCAGCATCAGTGGAATTGATTTTATATATGATCTTTTCATATATAAACCTGGGCATGTGCCTGAACGGCGAGAGCGAGTGTCCAGAGAGATACAAGCGCACTGCGATCAGCGCCTTCATCAGGAGAGCTCTCTCACACTGCTCTACGTGGAAGGACACGCACACATGAATTAGAACGTGTTGCCCAAGTTTTAATTAACAACGGGTATTCCAACCGGGACATCACTAAATGCATTCGCAGAAACATCGATAAGTGGTATCAGCAGGAGCCTCGTCCCGCCGCCCTTGAAGACGTCACTCTCTTTTACAAGGGAGTATTTCATAAGAAATACAAAGAGGACGAGCGAGCCCTTCGTACCATCATAGAAAGGAACGTCTCCCCCACGGACCCTGCGAAAAAAGTGAAACTAATAATTTACTACAAGAGCAAGAAGACCAGTGGCCTGATTATGAAAAACAATCCAGCCCCCGTGTTGCAGGACCCTCTCAAGAAAACTAACGTTGTCTACCAGTACAAATGCCCTGTCCGGGAATGCCCCGGCGCTTACATTGGTATGACGACTATGCTGATTTTCGAAGAGGATATCCTGCCACGCTCAGGAAGGCGCCATCCATAATCATGCCAAAAACGTCCACAATACCAGGATAACTAGGAATGACATTATTCTAATATCAGAATTATCGATAAGGCAGCAGACCACCGTCGCCTCCGCCTCTTGATGGCCTACACTCGGGAAGGAGAGAACCAGCCTCAACACACCAGAGATTCACTCCTCCCGACGGTGGCACGAAGGGCGCCGCCGCAGCCCCATAGAGCCGATCGAACGGGCCAATCAGGTGCCCCCGTCTATCGGCAATGACCTTCCCAATACTACGCCCAGTCTCCAGCGTCCGCACGAGAAGAGCAGTGCGAGCTTCCACCTCTGCAAGACGGCTTGACTCAGGGACTTAATCCTCTGTTCAGCCAATGAAAATGCAGCGACCCATCAGACAGAGCACCTGGGACACAATAAATACCGCCGAACGACCCCATTCCAATCAGTTCAAGCTCACCTTTCCTTGAAAATGAACCGATGATACGGTTGGAAACGTTGGAATTCCGTTACGCCCTTAGACTAAGATTTGTTAACCACCTTTGTTATCATAACAATAAAATTCTTATTTTTAGAAAACATTTCTTCACCGAGATATGAACATCGGCCACTATTAGCAAATATCAGGCCCTGATGAGAAGAGAATAATAAAAGAAGAATTGAAAAGATCATATATAAAATCAATTCCACTGATGCTGCCATCATCTTTAACAAAAATAATAATAATAATAATAATAATAATAATAATAATAATAATAACTTCAAGGCCCTACACCCACGAATAGCAGAACAACTCCAGCATTGTATCTCAAATCACCAAGCACCCAATGGATGACCACAGGAAGAACATCCTTAGTAAAAGGACAAGACTGATGGAAATATAGCCAGCACTACAGGCCTATCACTGCCTACCAATAATTTGGAAGTTTACTACAGGTATCATCAGTAAAAGGCTAGACAACTACCTAGGAGGAGACAAACACCATCCCCCACCAACAGAAAGGCTGCAGAAGGAAGTGTAGGGGCACAAAAGACCAGCTCCTGATAGACAAAAATGATGGTTATGAAGAACAGTATGAGACGGAAAACCAACCTAAGCATGGCAATGGATAGACTATAAGAAAGCCTTCGACATGATACCACACACATGGCTAATAGAATGCCTGAAAATATATGGGGCAGAGGAAAATACCATCAGCTTCCTCAAAAATACATGCGCAACTGGAAAACCATACTTACAAGCTCTGGAATAAGACTAGCAGAGGTTAATATCAGGAGAGGGATCTTCCAGGGCGACTCACTGTCCCACTACTCTTCGTAGTAGCCATGATTCCATGACAAAAGTAACTACAGAAGATGGATGCCGGGTACCAACTCAAGAAAAGAGGCAACAAAATCAACCATCTGATGTTCATGGACGACATCAAGCTGTATGGTTAAGAGCATCAAGGAAATAGATACCTTAATCCAGACTGTAAGGATTGTATCTGGGGACATCAGGAGGAGTTTGGAATAGAAAATGCGCCTTAGTCAACATACAAAAAGGCAAAGTAACGAGAACTGAAGGGATAAAGCTACCAGATGGGAGCAACATCAAACACATAGATGAGACAGGATATAAATACCTGGGAATAATGGAAGGAGGAGATATAAAACACCAAGAGATGAAGGACACGATCAGGAAAGAATATATGCAGAGACTCAAGGCGATACTCAAGTCAAAACTCAACGCCGGAAATATGATAAAAGCCATAAACACATGGGCAGTGCCAGTAATCAGATACAGCGCAGGAAATAGTGGAATGGACAAAGGCAGAACTCCGTAGCATAGATCAGAAACCAGGAAACAAATAACAATACACAAAGCACTACACCCAAGAGCAAATACGGACAGACTATACATAACACGAAAGGAAGGAGGGAGAGGACTACTAAGTATAGAGGACTGCGTTCAACATCGAAAACAGAGCACTGGGGCAATATCTGAAAACCAGTGAAGACGAGTGGCCTAAAGAGTGCATGGGCAAGAAGGAACTAATAAAAGTAGACGAAGACCCAGAAATATACAGAGACAGGAGAAAGACAGAAAGAACAGAGGACTGGCACAACAAACCAATGCACGGACAATACATGAGACAGACTAAAGAACTAGCCAGCGATGACAATTGGCAATGGCTACAGAGGGGAGAGCTAAAGAAGGAAACTGAAGGAATGATAACAGCGGCACAAGATCAGGCCCTAAGAACCAGATATGGTCCCAAATACAATGACGGAAATAACATCTCTCCCATAGGTTAAGTGCAATACGAAAAATAAACCATAACCACATAGCAAGTGAATGCCCGGCACTTGCACAGAACCAGTACAAAAAGAGGCATGATTCAGTGGCAAAAGCCCTCCACTGGACCCTGTGCAAGAAACATCAGCTACTTGCAGTAATAAGTGGTACGAGCACCAACCTGAAGGAGTGATAGAAAACGATCAGGCAAAGATCCTCTGGGACTATGGTATCAGAACGGATAGGGTGATACGTGCAAACAGACCAGACGTGACGTTGATTGACAAAGTCAAAAAGAAAGTTTTCACTCAATTGATGTCACAATACCATGGGACACCAGAGTTGAAGAGAAAGAGAGGGAAAAAATGGATAAGTATCAAGATCTGAAAATAGAAATAAGAAGGATATGGGATATGCCAGTGGAAATCGTACCCATAATCATAGGAGCACTAGGCACGATCCCAAGATCCCTGAAAAGGAATCTAGAAAAACTAGAGGCTGAAGTAGCTCCAGGACTCATGCAGAAGAGTGGGATCCTAGAAACGGCACACATAGTAAGAAAAGTGATGGACTCCTAAGGAGGCAGGATGCAACCACCCGGAATCCCACACTATAAATACCACCCAGTCGAATTGGATGACTGTGATAGAGCAATAATAATAATAATAAGTATGTTAAGAAATTTCCGTAATAATATTTTGGAAGAAGACCCTCTTTGAAACAAATTCTGTTGAATAAATTGACAGAATTCAGCGAATTGATCTTGTATATTATCTTTTCTATTTTTCATATTACTCGCTTTTCTGTTTCAGCGATACTTCTTCTTAATTGGCCAATATTCATATAGGGAGGAAATCTAAATAATGCTGAAAATGGTATTTTACTTAGAACAGGATTCATTAGTATTATCTGTATACTGGTATTATCAGTATACTATTGTGTGGAAAGACGTTCCTCAGGTCCACGTCAAGCAGGGGTCTTCGTCGTCGGTGTTGGTATCATTCCATAAGCGAGGTCAATGTCAGGCCAGGGTCGTCTCTGGTATGCAGCTGGTATTCAGCTGGAAGCTTGAGTCTCCTCAAGTCAATGGCCCCTTTGGTGGGCTTGTTCCATTTGGATACTAGGTCAGCCTCCGGCCATAAATCACCGTCAAAATCACAAGCCAGGTTTAGCTTCTTACACAAGAGGACTTCCAACGATCCTCTCGTACATCACCGGATTTGCATCCTCGATCATCTCTCTCCTCTTCCGAACTCTCGGCTTCTTCCTTCAGTTTTTCTTCTATTTCCCATTCACTCTTCTTCGTTTCTGCCGAATTTTACGAAGTTAGCTCTGACGCTTAAAGATGTTTGGCTTTTAAGATAGCTTTTATTTTTTATTTTTATTCTTCTCGAGCCTCCATATATGCTATGGTTCTAGCATTACACATACACACACACACACACACACACACACACACACATATATTATCTAGATATATATATTATATATATATATGATAAGATATATATATATATATTATATTATGTATAGATATATATATATATGTGTGTTGTGTGTGTGACACATACATACATATATGTATATATATATATATATATACACGTATATATGTATATATATATATATATATATATATATATATATATATATATATATTTATGTATATTAAGGGTTTTTGTTTTTGCCACGAAAGAAAAAGGAAAAGCGAGATAGCCAAGAACTTTCGGTACCGAAAGTTCTTGGACATTACACTTTTCCTTTTTCCTTCGTGTCCAAAACCTTTATTTATACATAGCATCACGTTTTATATACTTCATGATCAAGTTATTCGTATATATATATATATATATAGATATATATATATAATATATATATATATATATGATAAAAAACAATTTTATCATCTGCTGACATAAACGCATCAGCTGGTCCCTTTAACATTTTTATTGCTTTCAGCTTCGAGCAGGCTGTAATAAAGTAAATACGTTCATCTTCATAATTACGGAAATAATGTTTTCCTGAAATGAAAAATGACTTCAAACTGACCCATCCAACGAGAATTATTACTTAGCGGAAGCGTGGACGCAAAATATATAATTTTTCGTGTTTTTTTTAAATTTTTTATTTCTGCCTCTTTATTCAATCACGGCTTACATAAATTGAGAGAGAATAAATTCATTATTTTGAAAGACAATTTATCTGGGTTTTGCATGTCAAAATATTTAGGTTTTTTTTTAAATTGAATTTTGGAGAATATATTTTAACGAGCTTGGAGGATTTCTGCCATTTGCTCATTACAGATTATTACCAGGAACTCTTACGTACGTTCCATTCCTCTTTTTTTGGGTCATAACCAATAATATACAATATGCACCTTAGAAATGGTAGCACGGTTTTCATTTGGTGAAAAAGAACAGCAAAGAATCAATCGTATGTCAAAACAATCTGGTATTAATGGCATAAATAATATATTACAAATAAATTTAATTAAACAAAAAAACTTCACATACGCACACCACACAAATACAATACATACATACACACACACACACACACACACACACACACATATATATATATATATATATATATATATCTATCTATCTATATATATATATATATATATATATATATATATATATATATATATATATATATATATATATATATATAGATAGATAGATATATATATATATATATATATATATATATATATATATATATATATATATATATATATATATATATACCATATATATATATACATACATACTATATATATATTTTTACGTATATAGCGGCCTTGAGAGAGGCTAGATACGTAAACGGAAGTAATTTAGGGATTTCAAGAGGGAATTGCTTTAACTTACCGTAAGCTGAAAGTTATTATTAATTTCTTTAGAGGGAAGGTCGCCAGAAAACTCAGCTCGTTACTTAACAACTATTTATTTACTAAAAGGCCCGTGCTGGGCTGGAGAAAAGGTAAATGATGGCTCCGTTGAGCTGTTATAGCTGGTTTTCATACACTTGGGGTATGCACACTTGCGGGCAGAGGGACGCACGTGACTCATGGATCTGGAAAAGAAATCCAGATTAAACCAGATAAAAGGAAAAAATGACTTCTTGCTTTGATTAAGGCTGATTAATTCTCTAACATTGGGGAAGGTAAACTCGAATGGTTCACTGAGGTATGCAGAAAGCTTGGTCTTTAACAAGTCACAAAGGGGAGCACGTGGCCGATGAGGACAAAGGGCTTTTGATGTAGAAGGGGTAAAAATGAGAATTGAAAATGAATTTAGCAAGAGTCGTATGGTAGTAAAGGTGCTGGGTTGAAGTTTACACTTTCAGACGTACCTTTATGCAATTAGTAGTATCCTTGTAGAAGAATGCGGACCTGACCTCTGTTCAGGTCTGGGGTTCGTGTCCACCAGTATTGTCGTGGGTAGGCCTAATTTTTGGGATGCTGGCAATTTGACCTCTGTCCGAGACCACGTCTCGCAGCCGACTGAGATCGATACTGGTTGTTTTCGAATCACGGGGCTTCCAAAGACCGCCTCGAGCATTGCCTGAAAGGTGGTAAACACAACGCCAGCAAATTGGGAAGGAAAATAGGTCTTATTGTAGAAGTCCCTAAAATCCATCTCGAAGCCTAGCTAATCTTGTGACTTGCCTCTCTTACCCTAAGCTTCCGTCAGACCGGAAATATCATTCTACGACATACCCACTCTCCAACAAAACAGTCGCTTCAGGAGAAGGCATGGCTGCTACTTTTATAATTAAATATAACTAAAACTCTGCTGGGAAAGGCGAGGCGTTCTATAGACGTAGCAGCTCCCCCTGTTAAGAAGGCATTCACTCCCTTTCGGGCGTGAAGGTCTTGGCTTAAATAAGTTGATCGCCTCGACTACCCAGTTCTCTCCTACTCTACTTGAAGTTTTTTGAGCAGCGATACGGCTGACTACAATGGCCTACCTAACTTATAGGCAAAGATGCTAAGTGTACTAACTTAATGTAGTGATGTAATCTAGCCTAAAATAATAACTACGGGTTGTCTGTGACGACAGTCTACTCTACCCTATTAAAGGTTTACTTGAAAATTCTCTTGCTACAACCTAATGCCCTGGTGCTAAATCATTAGCCTAACCTACTCAATACAGTTAAATGAAGACGCAATCATTCCAGAGTGTGGTACGCACGGCAGCAGTTCAGCGACGGAATTGTTAAAATACATAATGAGAGGTAATGATGCTTGGGGATGATGAGTGGTTAGTTGACCAGGAGGGAAATGCAATGAGGTAGTTATATTTAAGTGAGGGTTAGTATTACAATGGCTAGGGGTTAGAGGGTTAGTGCTAACTGGCAGAGATCAGGCTGGCCTACCTTCTCTGGGTAGGTGCCAGGATCATTCTGCAAATGAATGTGACACTGTACCTCAGGCACAGGTGTCAAGGAGAGCATGTAGCTCTTGGGTTAGTTTGTTAATGATTGGTTACGTCCCTTCTTCTTCCTCTTCTTATTCCTCCAGGACCTGGCTATACCAGTCCTAGGAGTAGACGGAGTGGTTTTCCAGAGGAGGTACAAAGGTAAGGTCTGCCGGAGGTTCATCCTCGGGCGACAGAGGTAAGGATGAAGAAGAAGGAACTAGTGATTGGCCATGGGCTGTGGTAAGCTCCATGCCTGTTGGAGGATCTCCTGTAGGAGGATCCTTGATAAGGTTAGGCGCCGGCGCTAGCTCGGGGCCCAGGCGCAGAGGTCAAGTTTCAGTGGTGGCTCTACGTCCAGGCTGGACGGAGCTTGGCACTGCCCAGTGCTGCCAAGTGGCACTGGCAGAGAGTTTAGGTCGACTGGACCTGTGACGGGTACCGGAGGTGCAATACCTCTCAGCGTGCCCTTGGAAATGGGAGACAGAGGCTCCTGTCTCTTTTGGAAGGCTAAGCCTTGTGGAAAGTGGACATTGTCCGCTGCTGGTAGTCGGCTAGGGCACCTAGGCCAATTCGTGGAGTGCCCTATTACGTTGCAGGTTTTGCAACGGAACTGTGAATGGTCCAATCTCCCTCCTTGGTAACGGGGGAGACTGTTGTGGACGTAACTTCCTGGAGGAAGTAGAATTTCGATGACTCCGTGCTTTGGAGTGATTTGACATGGGGTTAGGACCCCTAGGCTTCTTGAACGGTGAGGGAGACTTCATGTCTTGCCCTAGGAGGAGGGTCGTAACCTCCTGGAATGTAGCTTGCAAACTGCAAGGGTACAAATTCTGGAAAAATGAGGTCTGGTGACCCTCAATTGGACGGTCGGAAGGATCAGCTAGATATGGTTGATACCTTCGATGGTGATTAAATGACGTCTATCGACGTTTGCCCCTCGGGGGATTCGGTCTTCCCGTATCAGGGAGATTTGAGCGCCAGAGTCGTCGTAGGCTCTGACGTGGCTTGGCTGATAATGGCTTTGGAGGGTGCGACTGTTATAGGGCCCTTAGCTGGGGTCCTAGGGGAAGAAGGATTAGTAACGGCCATTGCGATGGCAGGAATATTGTGATTAGCGCACCCCTCCGTAGTTGGCAGACATGTGACCCTTGCGGCCACAGTCTCGGCAGAACGTGTTCCAGAACCTAACCTCTTCCGTGGACTGGACGGTAACGGCCGAGATGGCCCCACAGGTTGCGAATCTGTGGAGTCACCAAGGCTGGCAGTGTGCTCGGGCACAGGTGAAGAGTCCTCTCTGGCAGTGATTTGACGTGGGGAGGTTAAGGAAACCTCTGTTGAATCACCCTCGGAAACAAGTCTGGGGTTAACTGGTGGGCTTACCTCTTCCAAAAGGGAGGAGGTAGGCGGTAAAAGGGTAAAAGGCTGGCAGGATGCGGCAGGAATTTCTATCTCCGGCACTGGATCAGGACCAGGCTCGCAAATCGAAAGGATGTCAGGTTGACCAGAGACGGCGGGACTAAGAGAGACAGTGGGTGCAGGGCTGGAAGCTGGTCCGAAGTGGCTTGAGCTAGGATACTCTCCTTACGGGCCTTCTCCCGCTTGATGTCGAGTTCCTTCTCCTTGAGAGCGAGCTCATGCTTTCGCTCCTCTTCCCTTGCCTTCCTTTCTGCTTCTCTGGCTTGTCTCTGGTTTTCTCTTACTTTCTTTTCTTGCAGGCGTGCGGCAGCCTGCTGCGTCTTTATCCACTGGTCAAGTGCTGGTCCAGTGTAACCAGCCTCCTTGCCCAGAGTTATGAGGGCTCCGAGCTTCTCTAGCTCTCTGGCAAAGAAGTCGCGGGAAGCAGGGGAAGACATTTCCCTTAGGCTGCAGTAGAGGCTCTGATGAAAATGAGAATAAAGGCCAGGAAAGGGTATTGAATGGAATGGTAGTGCCTACTGTGGAAAGTAGCACTCACGGAAAATGTGGTCTGCGACGTGGTTGGTAATGAAAAGTGAAAAGACTGGGTGCTCGGTGGCACTTTGTGATGGCACCTTCTGATGAGGTGAAAAAATCAAATGAAGTGTGCGGCGCACGTCCCACTTACTGGGCGTTCCCAACTTGGGAGACGTTGGAATGGGCTACCTGTAGGACCAATACAGGTGCACGGCACTTATGAGGAGGCGTTCCTTGGTTCAGTGATCCAAAATGGTGGATACTCTAATGAATGAGCGTTCCGTAGGACGGACACGCCAGGTATAGGGCTACCTGTACGTCTGTACAGGTGCGCGGCACTATGAGGAGGCGTTCCTTGGGCAGCACTAGTAGTGCTGGTATTGCGGCACTTTGGGAGGCGTTCCCTTGGGATGGTCCGAAAGATCACTGATCCTCGTACACGGACATTAATGAATTGGGCGTTCGTAGAAGGACGGACACGCAGGTTTGTCAGCACTTCCAGGGCTGGTATTGCGGCACTTCTGGGAGGCGTTCCCCCCCTTCGTTGAGTGTTCCGAAGGATCACTGACCCTTGTACACGGACACACTAATTATTTGGGCGTTCCGTAAGGACGGACACGCAGGTTTAATGGCTACCTGTACGGCCTGTACAGGTGCAATGGCCCTTAATGGAGGCGTTCCTTGGAGCACTGGTATCGTGCTGGTGTGTCCCGAACACTACATGCAGTATACTAAATAATACTGAAGTGAAATGGCACTGCTCATGGCAGAGGGTAAAAAATAGTGGAGGAGAGAAAGTAAAAGGTGGGAGTAGTACTTCAGCAGCCAGTCGATGGACAGTGTCAAGAATTAGTGGCACTGTGAAATGGTAAGACCTGACGTGCATGGTGGTGGCCAGTCCTAAACTCTGGTAACGACTTCCCTGTCTGGAAGTAATGATTTGCGTGGCACACTGTGCGAATTGTGCTTGCGGTATACGCAGTCTTTCGTGATAAAGAAAATGAAAAGACCACTCGGGCAACGACAGGTAACTGGAAATTCTAGAAATGCTCAGTCACTCGCTGAAGTACTCGATAAATGAAATAAATAAATGCTTGCAAACTGCAATGGACACATGCGCGTACGTATCACGATGTGTAAATGAAAGACACAAGTAACTAAAATAATGTTAATTCTGCATGCTATAATTAATGGTAAGATGTAGTACTCTTGGCTTCGTGAATACTGTGTTCTGGTTTTCTCTCTCTCTCTCTCTCTCTCTTCTCTCTCTCTCTCGGAGAGGGTGAAAAAATGATATAGGAATGAATCCCCTTATATTTGAATTGAACTACTAATATGTTAGTTTAATATGACGCAACTTGCGTTAAATGATTTACTTACGTTAACGTTTACTGAAAGAATGCTTTTGAAAACGTTTTATGAAAAATGATACGCGCTCGCGGTGAACGATGCTTACGTTAATGTTAGCGGCTTGCGCTTATGAAATGATTTGCGTTTCAATATGAAATTTACAAAGACGCGTTTTACGTTAACAATTCTTGCAAGTGACTCTACTTTTAAGATTTACCGTTAACTTTACGTAAGGACAAGTGAAAAATTACGGTAAGGATTTGAAAACGATGTTAGCAAACAATTGTAAATGAGGTTACGTTAAGTGAAATGAAATTTTCGCTCAGCGCGCGAGTGAGCGATGCGAGGTGAAACACGTGAGGCGAGAAGAGCGGGTTAGCACCACGGTGTGCTAGCATTGATGGCGAATCAGCTGATTCTCTGTAAATGCGAAGGCAATTTACAACACAAAATTCTACTTTCTTATTCAAGACGAATTACGTTAATTTCTCTGGCAGGACGATAGATACTAGTACAGACATTGATATTATTTACGTTAAAACTTTGAGACTTACGTTACTTTGCTTAAATGGTTTAGATAATTCTGAAAGGGATAAAAACATGGCTGCCGCTGTGAGCGAAAACGAAGGCTGGTTGAGACCGCGCAGAGGCGCGAAAAGCTGTTTTAAGCTGAATTTAAGCTGAGAGGTAAGCGGTTACCAACACTTGGAATGAAAACTAAGTTAAAAATGGATTCCCTAACATATCACAGACAAAAGAATTGTACACTTCTTTTGCCGTAACTATTAGTAAAACACTCCTAACTAGCTAGGCTTTCTAATACAGCAATAAACCCTGGCAAAGCACTTCCTAATTTGATCTGGTCCTTTCTGGCATCTATCTGCACACGTGTTCGTGTGAGCTCCTACGAGGACAGCACAAAGTAACAGAGAATTCGCGGGGCAAATTGTTTGCTCGCCGCTAAAATAAAGCACTGGCGCGTTCGCCGTTACAATAATAAGATTTCTACCTACGCTCTTTTGACCACTTCAACAATAAAAATACTTAAACGTACCTTAAGCTAACATTGGTTATAGAATAATCATTAATGAATGGACCTTCCACCGTGAGCCAGTGTGTCTTCTTCCCTGCAAGTGTGCTTGATTTGCTTTTTGTAAAATAATTTACAGTTTACGTTTTACAACGGATAACGTGATTTACAAGCTTTTTTTAAGCAAGCTAGGTTCAATCCTGGCAAGGTCGCCAATTTTACGTATATAGCGGCCTTGAGAGAGGCTAGATACGTAAACGGAAGTAATTTAGGGATTTCAAGAGGGAATTGCTTTAACTTACCGTTAAGCTGAAAGTTATTATTAATTTCTTTAGAGGGAAGGTCGCCAGAAAACTCAGCTCGTTACTTAACAACTATTTATTTACTAAAAGGCCCGTGCTGGGCTGGAGAAAAGGTAAATGATGGCTCCGTTGAGCTGTTATAGCTGGTTTTCATACACTTGGGGTAATGCACACTTGCGGGCAGAGGGACGGCACGTGACTCATGGAATCTGGAAAAGAATCCCAGATTAAACAAGATAAAATGGAAAAAATGACTTCTTGCTTTGATTAAGGCTGATTAATTCTCTAACATTGGGGAAGGTAAACTCGAATGGTTCACTGAGGTATGCACGAAAGCTTGGTCTTTAACAAGTCAAAGGGGAGCACGTGGGCCGATGAGGACAAAGGGCTTTTGATGTAGAAGGGGTAAAAATGAGAATTGAGAATGAATTTAGCAAGAGTCGTATGGTAGTAAAAGGTGCTGGGTTGAAGTTTACACTTTCAGGACGTACCTTTATGCAATATTTTAGTGTATCCTTGTAGAAGAATGCGGCCTGACCTCTGTTCAGGTCTGGGGTTCGTGTCCACCAGTATGTCGTGGGTAGGCCTAATTTTGGGAGGCTGGCAATTTGACCTCTGTCCGAGATCACGTCTCGCAGCCGACTGAGATCGATACTGGTTGTTTTCGAATCACGGGGCTTCCAAAGACCGCCTCGAGCATTGCCTGAAAGGTGGTAAACACAACGCCAAGCAAATTGGGGAAAGGAAAAAAATAGGTCTTATTGTAGAAGTCCCTAAAATCCATCTCGAAGCCTAGCTACTCTTGTGACTTGCCTCTCTTACCCTAAGCTTCCGTCAGACCGGAAATATCATTCCTAACGACATACCCACTCTCCCAACAACAGTCGCTTCAGGAGAAGGCATGGCTGCTACTTTTATAATTAAATATAACTAAAACTCTGCTGGGAAGGCGAGGCGTTCTATAGACGTAGCATAATATTATATATATATATATATAATATATATATATATATATACTATATATATATATACTATATATATATATACTATATATATATATATATATATATATATATATATATGGATAATATATATATATATATATATATATATATATATATATATATATATATATATATATATATATATATATATATATATATATATATATATATATATATATCTATATATATATATATATAATATATATATATATAATATAATATATATGAATATATATATACTATATATATATACATTATATATATATATATATATATATATCTATCGAACCGTGATCCATTTATATATCAATTCAAGCTACAAATGTCCTTTAATATCTAAATTCACTTTACCTCCAAATGATATATTTTCATATATGTACCGAAGGGGAATTTTTTTAATTGATAATAATTTCGTCCCCCCATGGGATCGAACCACCGTCCAAGTGGACGGGGAGGAAATCAGAACAGTCAGTGACGCTGTTGGCTGATTGGATAGCGTCACTGACTGTTCTGATTTCCTCCCCGTCCCCCCCCCCCCCCCCCCACTTGGACGGTGGTTCGATCCCATGGGGGGACGAATAGTTATCAATTAAAAAATTCCCCTTCGGTACATATATGAAAATATATCATTTGGGAGGTAAAGTGAATTTAGATATTAAAGGACATTTGTAGCTTGAATTGATATATATATATATATATATATATATATATATATATATATAATATATATTATATATATATACATATATATATATATATGAATAACTTGACCACGAAGTATATAAACCGTGATGCTATGTATAAATAAAGGTTTTTTGTTTTTTTTTTGCCACGAAGGAAAAAAATGAAAAAGCGAGATAGCCGAGTACTTTCGGTCCTGTTCGGACCCTTTACTGAACGGCAAACTGATTTTACAGAGAACAACATAGTCAAAAGAAGGCTTAATATCCAAACTGACACTACAAGATTAGCAATAAGGGCGATTTTCACTCTACAGAAAGGAGGAGCCGCCTGAGGATAGCCACACCTTGAAGGATACACGCAGTAAACAAGTTATTCTTCCAGAAAACAGTACATTTGAAAAAACACGGAGCATATACAATTTAATATCATGAATTTTACACTAAATTTTTCCCCCCAATTAAAATTTTATTAATGAAAAGACGAAAGAAAATATAAATATATATATATCGAGCAAGAGAAAGAGGGAGAGAGAATATCGAACCAGAGAGAGAGGAGAGAGAGAGACGAGAGAGAGAGGAGAGAGAGAGAGAGAGGGAAGAGAGAGAAAGAGACAGAGAGAGACAGAGAGAGAAGATAGAGAGAAATATAACTATATACATGTGGGACTAATTTATTAGTTGTTCATTTATTTTAAGGTCCTTCATAAACATCTTACAAATATATGGGTCCAAATGGTACATTCCCAGACTAAGATTTAGGTTGTTTTTTATTAGTGATTTGTATAATTGCCGATTCCAGTAAATTTCTTGAAACATAATCATTAGATCTAGCAATTACCGAGGTATCACCCCAATTTAATACAATGAGATTTTTAGCTCAGATGGATAAACAGTGCATTTGCAAGTCTGGGGCTGTTTCTAACTGAATACATATGCTGCTTAATACGTACACATAAATTTTTATTTGACTGACCAACGTAAAACGATGGGCAATCCTTAAAAGGAATTTTGTAAATGATGTTGTTATTTGTTGCGGGACTATTCTTAATTAGCTATCTATAATGGTATTGTTATAAGAGAACACTACATTAACATTAAACGATTTAAATATTGATTTTATGGTTTCAAATCCACGAAAGTAAGCTAAGCTAAGTACAATTTTTAGGCATTTATTTTTCATTATAGCAACACTATAAAACTTTTTGTGAGCTTTTTGAAAACAAAAATCAATTAAATGAGGTGGGTAGCAGAGATCGTTTCCTATCTTTTTTATGTATTCTATTTCTTGGTCCAGATATTGTGGACTCGTGATACGCAAAGCACGTAGGAACATAGAAGAAAAAATTGGAAAGATTCTCTATGTATTAATACATCTAGGAAAGGGATGACATTGTTATTTTCAATTTCAACAGTGAATTGTATGGATGGCACTAAATTATTCAATTTAGACAGTAAATCATTTACATCGATACCAACAGGTAAGACTACTAAAGATATCATCGACATATCGGTACCATTTTAAGGGGATAAGTGTGATATTCGGGAGGTGTTGTCTCTCAAAAATTCCATATATAAGTTTGAAAGAAGAGGTGATAAAGGGTTACCCATGGCCATACCAAATATTTGTTGGTAATATTCTCCATTAAAAATAAATCTGCAATCAATAATACATAACTTAATCAGGAAATTATGTGACTAACGGACATAGGCAATTTCAGCAGTACAAGTTCATTACTTAAATATTTCTAGCACAGAGTCAATAGGGGGACCTTTTGTAAACAAAGAAATATACATCAAAACTGACAAAATTATCGCTAGGGTTTAGTACAATGTTATTTAATTTTTCCACAAGATCAAGAGAATTCCGGATGTGTGAATTAGATACAGTTCCTAGTAGCGGGGATAACAGTTTAGTAAGATATTTAGATAGTTTATAAGCAATTGATCCTACAGTACTAATAATTGGGCGCATAGGTTTGTTTTCCTTATGAATTTTGACTAGGCCATATAAATAAGGTAATGAGGGACACTTTACAGTCAACTTACACAAAAGTTCTTTTTTATCTTTAAGAATTTGTTTGATATTGATATTAAAGTTTTTTATTACTTGGTCCAACGGATTTTTTGCAAGTTTTTTGTAAGTTATTTCATCCTCTAGTAAAGTATGCATGCGTGATATGTAGTCAGTTTTGTCAAGAACCACTAAACAATTGGATTTATCAGCCTTGGTAATGTGTAAGCTATTATCATTCTTCAATTCTTTTAAACTTTTTCTGTAGCGAGCGGGGAAGTTATTTTCATGATAGGCATGCGTAGCACTATA
Organism: Macrobrachium nipponense; assembly: GCF_015104395.2. Classification (NCBI taxonomy): domain Eukaryota; kingdom Metazoa; phylum Arthropoda; class Malacostraca; order Decapoda; family Palaemonidae; genus Macrobrachium; species Macrobrachium nipponense. The sequence goes on from NC_087201.1 coordinate 169,641,329, forward strand.
TGTCATGCCTTTGATAATGTCTAAATGATTTTGTGGTAGGTCACAGTATTTTTCAAACTTATATAGAGATGTCGCTATTGATAAAGCTGAGGGTTTGTTACAAATGAAGAAAGACAATCCAAAGCCTAATACACGCACTGCATTATCACTTATTTGTTTGCTCGATAAATTCACCACACAATCACTTCTAGTATTATTGGTCCAATCACTGTTGTTGATAAAGTTGTTTAATTTTCTGTCCAGTTTTCTAATCAAAGTGTCTGTAGTTCTATAGAGTTTTCCATATATTTCTTGCCTTAATGCGTGTTTCCAATCAGCGGGAATCAAGTAGTTGAAGTTACATCGGGCTTTTTCCAGTTCTTTAAATTTCTCCTTTTCCTCCATTTTCGCGGTAGCAATGTGATGTTTTAATATAATTGAAGAAAATTGCGTTAAAAGGATCCGGAATTCTTTCGATCTTGTGGAAAAATTAAATAACATTGTACTAAACCCTAGCGATATTTTTGTCAGTTTTGATGTATGTTCTTTGTTTACAAAAGTCCCTATTGACTCTGTGCTAGAATATTTAAGTAATGAACTTGTATTGCATGAATTGCCTATGTCCGTTAGTCACATAATTTCCTTGATTAAGTTATGTATTATTGATTGCAGATTTATTTTTAATGGAGAATATTACTAACAAATATTTGGTATGGCCATGGGTAACCCTTTATCACCTCTCCTTTCAAACTTATATATGGAATTTTTTGAGAGACAACACATCGCCCGAACTCACACTTATCCCCTTAAAAATGGTACCGATATGTCGATGATATCTTAGTAGTCTTACCTGTTGGTATCGATGTAAATGATTTACTGTCTAAATTGAATAATTTAGTGCCATCCATAAAATTCACTGTTGAAATTGAAAATAACAATGTCATCCCTTTCCTAGATGTATTAATACATAGAGAATCTTTCCAATGCAAATTCAGTATTTATAGAAAACCCACAAATAATTTAACATATGTACATTTTTATTCTGGCCACCATCTTAATATTATTATTTCAATTTTTTCTTCTATGTTCCTACGCGCTTTGCGTATCACGAGTCCACAATATCTGGACCAAGAAATAGAATACATAAAAAAGATAGGAAACGATCTCTGCTACCCACCTCATTTAATTGATTTATGTTATCAAATTGCTCACAAAAAGTTTTATAGTG
>NC_087201.1:169645035-169657535 GCF_015104395.2 Macrobrachium nipponense
TAAATTAACAAAGAAAAGGAGTAGAATAATAAGCACTAAATTTGGATAAGAAGACAATTTCCAACTCTTTCACAGAGGGCTTAGAGATATCACGAGCAGAAATTTACAATTCCAAAATTCATCACTGAATATTGACTGATATTAGAGACAGAAGAGACTAACCATTGATTTATTTTTGGCATTCATAACCAAGGCTTTTTTGACAACGATATTGATAACTGAATTTAAAAAAAAAACAAGTACAAAATGCCAATTGAGGCTTCTGTATAGTGTATAATGCTGTATGAAACTCTCAGCGGGACATGGTGCCCTTTGTTGTTGCTCTACCAGACGCACGATCACGGCTAACTTTAACCTTGAATAAAATAAAAAATACTGAGGCTACAGGGCTGCAATTTTGTATGTTTGATGATTGGAGGGTGGATGATCAACATACCAATTTACAGCCCTCTAGCCTCAGTAGTTTTTAAGAGATGAGGGAGGACATTAAAAGTGCGGTCGGACAGACAAATAGCCGTCTCAGTAACTTTCTTTTACAGGAAACAAAAACTTGAAAGAACTGTTAATTATAAAATTATCCAGTCAACGATAATGCGATGCAGAAACAGAACGAATTTCGAAAAAGAAAATGTTTAAGGGACTGTAGTAAGCCAGAATGTAAATTATATGACAGCAGTTTAGGGGGAGTATGAGAAACTTGGCAGATAAGGAAAGCACCAGACTTAATTCTTTTGCTTTTTCATTTGTCATATCTCATGAGAAGGAAGAAAGATATTCTTTGTAACATTTTGTGCGATTTTTATTTCTTACGGCTAATAATTTATATTTTTCAAAGGAAATATGATTTATTTTTCGCAATTTTGTGCATTTCTTTTACTTTACATTTTCTCCTGTTATTTTATTAATGCAGTGTTTTCTATTCAATCGACTTACACCTCACGATTGTTTGATTAGGGTCTGGAAATGAATGGTAAATATATATCATGTATTATTATCACTTACTTTTTCTGATGGTAAATGATTTTTATGTACTAATACCACTTCTGCTGTTTATGATGAACATTATTTGTTCTGCAATGCTCTCCTTTCAACAGTTACAAATTTTGATCTTGTATTTGGTAAGAAAATTATCATACCTTGATACCTCATCAGCTATACAATATTCTGAATGTGATTCTTTGAAAGTCCATAATTTCTAAAAAAAAAACATTTTCTTCAAATTTAGCCTCATGAGGAAATTCAAATATAACTTTGTGCAATATTCAAAACATTATTGCTAAACTGAATTTAGCCTTTTAGAAGAATCAGCTGATGCTGGCAATGAGCACACAGTTAAAAATTTCTGTAAATAACTGACGTATCTACAAAAACAATTTAATAGAATGCTTGAGATGAGTACTCAGCCTAAATATTTTGTTTTATAGTTAAAATATCTATAAAAATCACTTTTATGATTAAGGATAAGTACTCAGCCTAAATTTCATTTAACAGTTAAAATATCTATAAAAAAATGACACAATCTTGGAGTCTCCTATCAGTCCAAAGAGCTACTCTATCACCAATGTTTTTTTGAAACCTCCTCAGCCACTCAGCCTTACTCCAACACCTCTACTTTTGCGGTCAGTTACTCGTTTTTTTTTTTTTTTTATAGCAATAAACGATCCTGTCGGAACCGTTCTCTGAGGTAGTTTTAATCCTTTTGTCATCTCTTATTATGATTCATGCTAGTGGATAAAGTGTCTGGCATATGAGTCTCAGTTAGCTGGACTTTTAGCTCTGTTGGAAAACTTTTTTTTTTTATGATGTGTCAAAGTACCATAATTCTTTTGGAGTTGCCACCACAAGTTCTTCATATATTTTTATTTAGAGAATTATTTTTTGTGTGACTTATTCCTCCATCTACTTTTAAACACACACACATACATACATACATACACACACACACACACACACACACACACACACATATATATATATATATATATATATATATATATATTTATATATATATATATATAGGTATACTGGTAAAAATGTTCTGTAACAACAGAATTCCATCTAATAAAAGGAGCCCATAAAAACACCCAAAATATAGAGAGAAAAGTACTATATTTCAGAGACTGCTGTCTCTCTCTTCAGGTATATGAATGAGAAAAGTTTACAGAAAAGGTGGTATTTTATACCAAGAGATCCGTCCACAAGTAAGCCAATTTAGGTCACCCCCCGCTGATATCTCTTCCTTTAATCTTCTTAAGCGTTGGTTGAATAAACACTTCGTCGACGACATCCGAAATCCATGCTCCCTTTGAGATGTTCTATTACCTGCTTCTCTTTTATTAAGGCCGATTCCATCATTTGACTCTTGTACCGGCAGTTGCTGCTATAAATTACACGTGACAAATTCCAGTTTATTCTATGGTTATGTTCATTTATATGGTTGAAAATAGCCGAGTTCTGTTGTCCATACCTAACTGACCGTTTGTGTTGTAATTAATCTCTGGGGAAGTGATTTACCTGTAAATCCGATGTAAGATTGGTCACAGTCTTGGCAAGGGATCTCATAGACCCCAGAGTCCTTGGGAGATGTCTTTTGTTGGACGTTAATCAGGGATTTGGCTAAGGTGTTTGGGTAGGTAAATGCAAAAGGGTTGATTTCCCAAGGGTGTGAGTTACTCTTTTAATCGTCTTCAGGTGAGGAATTTTTATTTTATTGTTGGGTGTGTCTCTGGTCTTGTCTTTAGGGGGGTCGGTAGAAAATTACGTTTGCTGAATTGCTTTCTCAATTAAATGGTCAGGATACTTTAAAGATGAAAGTTGCTTGCGAATTAGTTCAAATTCTTTTTCCAGGAAATCTGGGGAACAAATTCGTAAGGCTCTTAAGAATAGGTTGCTAGCTACGCCTGTCTTGATAGGCGTAGCTAGCAACCTATTCTTAAGAGCCTTACGAATTTGTTCCCCAGATTTACCTGGAAAAAGAATTTGAACTAATTCGCAAGCACTTTCATCTTTAAAGTATCCTGACCATTTAATTGAGAAAGCAATTCAAAAAGCAAACGTAATTTTCTACCGACCCCCTAAAGACAAGACCAGAGACACACCCAACAATAAAATAAAAATTCCTCACCTGGAGACGATTAAAAGAGTAACGCACACCCTTGGGAAACCCAACCCTTTTGCTTTTGGATTTACCTACCCAAACACCTTAGCCAAATCCCTGATTAGCATCCAACAAAAGACATCTCCCAAGGACTCTGGGGTCTATGAGATCCCTTGCCAAGACTGTGACCAATCTTACATCGGATTTACAGGTAAATCACTTCCCCAGAGATTAATCACACAAACGGTCAGTTAGGTATGGACAACAGAACTCGGCTATTTTCAACCATATAAATGAACAAAACCATAGAATAAACTGGAATTTGTCACATGTAATTTATAGCAGCAACTGCCGGTACAAGAGTCAAATGATGGAATCGGCCTTAATAAAAGAGAAGCAGGTAATGAACATCTCAAAAGGAGCATGGATTTCGGATGTCGTCGACGAAGTGTTTATTCAACCAACGCTTAAGAAGATTAAAGGAAGATTATCAGCGGGGTGACCTAAATTGGCTTACTTGTGGACGGATCTCTTGGTATAAAATACCACCTTTTCTGTAAACTTTTCTCATTCATATACCTGAAGAGAGAGACAGCAGTCTCTGAAATATAGTACTTTCCTCTCTATATTTTGGTGTTTTTATGGGCTCCTTTTATTAGTTATATAATATATATATATATATATATATATATATATATATATATATATATATATATATATATATATATATATAATATATATATATATATATATATATATATATAATATATATTATATATATATATATATATATATATATATATATATATATATATATATACTATATATATATATATAATATATATATATATATAATATATATATATATATATATAATATATAGATGTGTGTGTGTGTGTGTGTGTGTGTGTGTGTGTGTGTGTGTGTGTATGTGTGTGTTCTACACCATTGTTTACATAAAAAATGCAGGATGTGTGCACAGCCTCACAATATATCTTGAATCTATTGTCCTGTTAAGGAATATATATATATATATATATATATATATATATATATATATATATATATATATATATATATATATATATATATATATATATGTGTGTGTGTGTGTGCATGTGTGTGTGTATTCTACACCATTATTTACATAAAACATGCAGGAAGTGAAAACAGCCTCACAATATATCATGAATATATTGTCCTGGTAAGTGTACCTACCAAAGATGTTTGATGGGATGAAAACTTTTCTATGTAGATAGATAGATATTTGAAAAGTAACGAAAAAACATCCAAATAGAAAAGAGACTAGGATTAAATCTTATGCAGGACAGAGAGAGAGGGAATATATGAAACATGGAAGGAACAGCTTATTGGAATATGCTGGTGAACTGAGATATATAAATGCAATCATTTTAGCTGTGGCAAATATATTTTAGACAATCGTTCAGTCAGTGACAATAACACATGTTAGTCATCAAGGACGTTAAAGTTTGGAGTATTTTTGCAAATGAGAGATTTTAAGAGATCCCGGAAGAACAATAATTGTTTCTATCTAGCAATCCCGTAAGCACAATTGCTAGTACTTGTTTACTTCAGACTGATAAAAGACACAGAAGTAAACGAAACATAGTAGAGAGGGAATCAAACTTATATATATATATATATATATATATATATATATATATATATATATATATATATATATATATATATATATATATTTATGTATGTATGTATAAGTCTATCACATTACCGTGATTCATATACATATATCGAACTACAAATGTCCTTTAATATCTAATTTGCTCTACCTCGGAATTAATATATTTTCATATATGTTTAACCGAGGGGGGGGGGGGGGGGTGGAATTTATTAAGCGATAATAGAATTGGCGATCGACAGACGCGAACCACCGACCTCTACAATTCCAGGACTGGCAGTGAGCCCCAAAACCACCACGCCACCGCAAGAGATATAAGTATATGCCGCCTTCCACCTCGAATACCTTCTCGCTTAATAAATTCCCCCTCGGTTGAACTTATATGAAAATATATTAATTCCGAGGTAGAGCGAATTAGATAAAAAAAGGACATTTATAGTTCGATATATGTATATGAATCACGGTAATGTGATAGACTTATATAATGTCAAACGTGCGGGCAAAAGCAATACCACGCAACTGAGAACGAGATGGGTGTATGCGGTCTCCAAAACAAAAAAATACCTGTGCTCGAGAAGGTATTCGAGGTAGGAGGCGCATATACTTATATCTCTTGCGGTGGCGTGGTGGTTTTGGGGCTTCACTGCCAGTCCTGGAATTGTAGAGGTCGGTGGTTCGCGTTTGTCGATCGCCAATTCTATTATCGCTTAATAAATTCCCCCATCGGTTAAACATATATGAAAATATATTAATCCGAGGTAGAGCGAGTTAGATATTAAAGGACATTTGTAGTTCGATATATGTATATGTATGTATATATATATATATATATATATATATATATATATATATATATATATATATATATATGTGTGTGTAAGTGTTTACATAATAAAAATATGGAATGTTAGTCCATATATATAAAAATCTAAACTAAAGAGGTCAACCCCAGATTGCTTGCAGGAATGTGATCAGACTAGAGACGCTAAAGATGACGTATACAATAAAAGTAGGCTAAGATAACATGCCGTCACCTGTAGTCATTCAATTGGTTATAAACATTAGTCCAAGCTCCCTGCTTGAGACAACTACCGCCTACGTGATCTGTAGCGTGTCTCATTTTGATTGTGTGTTCGTATGAAACTATGTCATTTGTATGTATGTTCATATGTTCGAACTACTGTCTGTTCCTTCATAACTTGTAACAGAGATGGTAGACGAGCAGAACAGAGTTAGCTATCGTCATTAGAAGACCTGTACCTCTTTACCTAAGCTGTTTATCCATGTAAGAGGAATAGGATTAGCCATCATCATTGGCAGAAGCGATCAAGCTATCGTTATTAGAACACTTGTACAATCATATCTGATCTTCAGCATGTAAAACTTCAGAAGAATACTATATTTTTTATATTTCGTGTTTTCTACAAGAACCTCCTCACCATGAGTTTAACACATCGTCGTAATAACCAACAAGATAATACCGACTTCGTAAGTGATCTACAAACCCCCAGACACTCCATTGAAGATGGAAGTGCAATACCAACCGACTTAGCGTAAGATTATCGCTAGTCTAACATTACCTCATAGGGCGCCTTATCATACAAGGCACAAGCCCTAATATTGGTGGCCAGCGGACCAGAAGAACTCTACAACGTCCTACGAAGAAAAAACCAGAATAATAAATCATGTATCATAAGAAGTCAACGACGACGGAAGCAGCAGATTCTTCAAGCAACCTAGTATCATCGTTAGTGAGCGACTTCAGAAAACAATAAGAACTTTTCAACGACGACGAAAGCAACAGATTCTTCAAGCAACTTAGTATCATCGTTAGTGAATAACTTCAAGAAACAAAACCGACGTGTCCTTTTTCCTACGGCAACGCAAGCTTCGTCTCTCATTAGAATCAGTCAAGCAAAACATCGTGTTAGTGAGCGTTTCCGGCACTGCAAGAAACAAAACCGAACGCGGTCTGCAGCATCGGATTTTCAAAAGGCTCGAATCATCCCAACAAACGCGCACGGGTGGGGGGAAACTCAAGCCAAAAAACCAGGTCATCGCTAAATAGAGAAGGAGGACCAAGGCCGTGTGTCGTTATCGGAACACCGTGACTTCCCACACAAAAGCAAGCTAAGTACAATTTTTTATTCATTTGGAGTAACTTTGAGTGTTTCCTTTGCAGGTCGAATTTCGTTATTCCTGTGGCTGAAGTTACGAGACATTCTTAATCTTACTTTTTTACAGAAATTATCTACATAATTGAGATTTCGCTACTGCGAGTTTTTTATCTTTGAGTGTCTGTTTCCAGAAGTTCTACTGAAATATTGTAATCATATACTATGTTAATTTTATAATTTTGGGTGATTATTAATCCCTTACGTAACAAATCATATTAAACAGTGAATATGCGTTTACGCAGTGGACGTCTGTATTTATACAGATGCATGGATAGGGTCGTTAAGCACCGTAGTGATTAGAAAACACACAAAAACAAGTGGAACACCCGTACAAATCTAGATAAATTAGAGGTAACACTATTTCGGGTCATGACAATAAATGCTCCTTTGCAAGTCCCGATCGCAGTTTTAGCCTTGAGTTTTTTTGAGTTATATAAAATATCGAACCTCAATGACTCAACTTAACTTTTAAAATATGGCTGGATTGCAAGGAATAACATGTCTGTAAAAAACTTTCATCAGGCTAAATGCGCTGACCAGGATCCCTCACTATTTCAAATTTTAGCAAAGAATGAAGTACAAACAGTTAATATTGAATGCAGTAGTGATAACTTGTCTTATTAGTATCGCTCAGTTCCTAATAGTTCGTCATTCATTGCTTTATACGTAACCAGCAACATAAATGCTAAACACACACATACGTTGCCGATGGTAATAAAGAGAAGGATCCAATATTACAAAAAGAAATAGAAACAGTAGCCCCGTTTCACAATCAAATAAGCAAACTCGGTGACTGTGTCACCTAGTCAAGCGGTCAAGGTTAGTCAGATCTGCCGAAGTGTTCAAAGCATAGCAAATTCCACACAATAAGCGACTCTAGCAGAGTGGGGAAAACGATGTTGGTCATACATCCCAAATACCTTTTTAAAAATTAAAAAGGAATTTCCCTATGCATCACACAACAGTATCAAGTAATCAGAGCAGGTTCTAGTAATTTTAATACATTAAGTTATAATAAATACTGGTGGATTAGCCCAACTGTACGCGCCGTAAAAATTAGAATATCTTGTTTAATTCCTTTAGTAAACGTAATATCCTGTATTTACGGACTCACTGTCTGTTGTTCGAACTTCCCTAATGAGAAGTCCGGATAAGCGAGCGCTTACAGATACCTCTATATTATAAAAAACATTGATCTGTATCTAGTGTAATTGTAAGATATCCATCTAGGGATACACAAAATATTATCTTACATCCTGCAAAATAAGGCGTGTTTATCAAAGGAAAATCCTATAAACCTTCAAACAAAAATATCAAAATCAGTTTGAACAAAAAAGAGACAATTAATCAAATAATAACTTATATAAAGGAACTATACATTTGTCTCATAAATCGTAACATTGTTCAAATGACCCAACAGAATTCTCCCACAACCGCAGTCGCAATTTGCCACGCAAAATCTCGAGAAGCATGCACCCTCGAATGCCTTAGTGCGTGTAAAAAGACTTTGCTGGGAAATGAAATAATCCTTCCCGACACTCTGAAATATAACGATTTCCGCGAACAAAGCCCTAAAAGTATACATATCGTGGATACAGAAGTTATAAATATCGCATTTTTTATTGTTGCTAATTTTTAAATCCGCCCAACCAGTCGTAGATGAATCTCTCTGATAATCTATCTAAAGTAATATCCGTAAAGTCATTCAAGCAGAGGTGATTCAGCAGAATTTTTTTATCTTTTACCTGAATACCAGGAAGTTTCTCCACTAGCGAGTGATCTCTGGGGAAAAAAAAACGGATGTATTTAACACAAAATACGGTCTAAGACAAACATAAAGCTATATACGTACCTTCGTATAGACTCTCAATGGAATTTCAAAATAGAGATAAATGACGAAGTTGAAAAATGTTAGTAAATAGGAGTCATTAGGAAATCAAATAGCCCATATAATTTTTCCCTCAAACGTCATGTCATAAAAGATCGGACTTGGCGTATCTGCGTAGATTTCTGTCGCTTAAACAAGGAAACGACTCCCGATAGTTTCCAGTGCCATGTACCGACGACATCTTATCTATGTTAGGTTAGAATAAATTTTTCACCAGCTTGGACTTACTTAAAAGCTTTTGCCCTCAGATACCATTACCTAAGTGATTGTACCTCATACACCGTTTTCAGCACACTCAGGGGACATTATCAATTTTTACGTATGCCTCCGGTTTACGTTGCGCCCCAATTACAATATAGTGTTTGGGGAGACTTTTAGGGGATACCCTACATGCTTATATGGAGGTTGATCTTGTAATCTTTTCTAATACCTTAGAAGTACATTCACATAACTAGAGCTAGTGCTACAGAGACAAAGACAAATAATCTCAGAGTAAAATATCTAAATGTGAGTTTTTAAAAACCGAACATGTTTATTTAGGTTTTATGTGTCTAGTCAAGGTCTTAAAGTAGTCCATGGTAAGGTGTCGGCTATTCATAACTTTCCGGTACTATTAACGTAAAAGGGGGGTATACAGCACTTTTGCGCTGTAGTGGGTATTACAATCGTATGCAAATATGTAACTCTTCAATCATGACAGCTCCTTTTAACAGATCTTACGAAGAAGAGCGTAGATTGATTATGGTCTAAAAGCATCAACAGGCGTTCGATATCTTAAAAGCGGAATAATGCAGCTTACCTAACTTAAAAATCCCTGATTTAAATAAGGAATTTTTTTTTATTGCAACAGACGCCTCAGACCCAAGGGGTAAAGAGGGGTACTACTTCAGTAATATGATAAACAGTTCTTCCCTATAGCTTTTTTATTCACGTAAACTAAAGCCCTCTGAAAGTAAATATGCAGTATAGGCAAGGAAGGGCTAGGCATATTTAACTCACTAGTACATTTCAAGTTCATAATCTACGGCTATCCTGTTAAAGTCCTCACCTGAGCATAAGTCACTTACGAGTTTTTCAAAGGCTTTAATCACAGTCCAAAAGGAACTCGGTGACAAATGATCATTCAGGTCTTTGGAGCCAAGATAAGATATCTACCTGGGAAAGCAAATATCATAGCTGACGCATTATCCCGCAAATCCCGCACCATACTGCAAAGAACCATTAATTAGACTAAAAAATATAGAAACATCCGTGCCTATTGTTAAAACCGTATCTAAACAAGAAAATTCCTTAACCCAAGAGATCGCGAGCATTGAATATCTGGGTCGGAGCGCAGAACTGTTACAAACTGAACAAAGCAAGTGTCAACAGCGATAAGCAAAACAATAAACACCAAGCAATAAACACTTCGAAACGGAAACAGGGTCAGCGGCTAAGCAAAAACAATAAACACTTCGAGCAGAAACCCTAAAGCAAAAGTATATTTATAGTATGTGTATCAGAATAATGTAATCAAATGTAATGTTATATGTAGGTCTGTGACGAGGAAAACCCGAAGAACACAGCAGAGGACTAACGACCAGGTAGTAGTAATAATCTCTCTCATACCAATCGTCATAAACTGGGGGGTTGCATTCCGTCATTCCAGGGTTCCCTCCTATGTCACAAAGAAAGCCAAATCACTGTTTTACTGGACTACAATGCTTACAGATATAAAAAGCACATAACTAATTGTAACCCGTGTCATGAAAAACAAGGGATACACTAAGACACCTGTCAGTTTAGGGGCCTATCCTGTGCCAAATCAATCTTTGAAAGAATATACGTAGAATTATTAACAGAATTACGAGTCTGACAGAGGGAATAAAACACTTCTTAGTGTTAATAGTTCCTTGACACGTTATATAGAATTAATAGCTAAAAACAAACACCGCAATTGAGTGCGTTACGAATATTTATGAGTGCTAAATCAGTAAATATGGAATTCAACACATAATAATCTGTGACTCGGGTGGTGTAAATCAATAATAATCTCCTTAACACGTTGTGTGAATTCCTTTCCATTAAGAAAACCAATAATATATTTTATCACCCAGAGTCAATCGGTTTGCTAGAATAACGGATAATTAAATAGAAGTGTCAATGTCTTACGAGTTACAAACTCGTGATGGATGGATCCGAACTGGATTATAGCGGTTCTCGCGGTTTTAAATACATTTATCATTATATCTTGTATCTATAGAATTGATGCCGCAAGTAGCCTTATACGGTACGCCGCTAGAACACTTTTCCACATATTCAAGCCAACCATTAATTTATCAAATATATATAAATGAAAATATATAAATAAATATACAAAAAAAAAAAAATAGATATGGATACAAGTGGCGTCAATATAATACACTCCGTAAGAAGTCGGAAGGGTTTACAAATTATAATAAAAAAGGAATCACGATAAAATCAATAAGCAAAACGTACCATAGATTAATTAAATATCCAAATATATATGCGTAAAGATTTGAACTCTAACTTAACGCTTTAGTAATGACAAATAAGCTAAAAGTTCAAACACATATCCAAAACCTACTGACATATTGTCTTGTCCGGTGATTTATATTCGTAGTCAAAAAAAATAAAATAAATAAATAAATAAATAAATAAACAAATAAATAAAAAAAATAAAATAAGAGATTTTAAAGTCAGGAAGTCTAGAAGTGAAAATGTTATCTATGGAATAATCCTATATGAATCTTATTACATGGGCTAATAATATAATAATTTAAGAATTTGTATGGAAACCTTTTTCATTAGTTTTCAATCAATGAATATTTACAAATTTAACATAATCATGCAGTTTTCCAACATGAACTAATATATTGTTCAATTTTGGTACTGTTTTTTTTTTCAGACATTCTTCTCATGTGGGTCGAGTATTAAAAAACAAAAAATTTTATCCTAAAGTCATATTTATTACAGCAAGTAACGTAACTCTTAGCTGGCTGAGAGCAATCTCCTGCCAAGTGACGACGCCATCATTGCCGTATCAGCATTGATTCCTTTAACCTCAAATATCTGCTTGCAAAAGCAGATTGACTGGAGAAAGGAATGCTTAGCCCGAACTTCTCATGGGCAAGGCAGACGTTAGGTACAAATGTCTATCGGTATGCGCAATGCAACTTGCAATCATTTTAAAATTAACAAACAAAATAAGGAAATAGAATTTCTATAACAAAAAACCAAAAAGGATTAATTTTTTATGAACCTCATAGACAGGTTTAGAAGTTATCAAGAATTATATATGATATATTTACTTGCAACATTAGCCTATTGCAATTCAAGTAAAAAACATTCATGGGAAATGTCACATTTTCTTGGAAAACCCAAAGTTTATTTAGAAATTAGTTACATAGTGGGTTTTTTCGTTGCATCTCCTACCTATTAATAATGTTTTTAAAATTTTTATTAACCTCAGAGGATGCGCGCGGGAAAACTTTGAATATGAAACTTTTGGCTTAGGGCACATAGGATCAGATTTTATCACAACTTAATTTCAGTTAGCATAGAGAAATACAGAATCATGATTAATCTTCTCTTTGACTCTTATGTTGCCTGGCAATCTTACAAATAGCTCCGTTTTCCACTTCTTTGTCTAGTAACTTACTACCACTAATATCGAAT
>NC_087201.1:169665035-169707535 GCF_015104395.2 Macrobrachium nipponense
AGGAGAGAATTTCGTAAACATATCCCGAGAGCCAAAAGAAAACGGGATGCAAAAGAAAACAGGAGACGAAAGAAAACGGGAGGCGGACAAGAGCTTGTTTACCGTCCGCGTTGCTTGCATTGGTATACAACAGATTTGATTACCTTGTGAAAACTTTTTTATTTTCGCTCGCTAGTCAGAGAGAAGTGAAAAGCAATTTCATTTTGCGCGACTTCAAAAGAGATGTCAAACGTCTGAGAGAAAATGTGACGTTATTAGTTTTTCTTTTGCTTTCCACATATGTTGTCTTAGATTTCGTTTGAGCGTCGTTTCTTCGAGCTTTCGTAATAAAAGCTTGAAAATAAAACGCGTTGGCTGGCCGCACTGACGGTACCGTGGAGAAATATACAAAAGGGGAGAAATATACTTGAGGAATTCAACACAGCTAAATATAAATAGTCAAGTTAGATGCCGACAAAACATCGAGAATTCCTTGATATTAGTTCTATTCAGGGGTCGAGACTTATTTCAAGAGTTTCCACTTCCGTTAACATTTAAGAACGAACAACATTGCTTTTATCTGTGAAATAGTGAGAATTCCTCGACGCCGCGTAAGCATAATTGACACATTTCAAGATTCTTCATTTTCTTCAATATTGTAGACAAGTTGGCGTTGCTTTCACCCCTTTCCTAAGATTTGAAGCTGTGATGTTCTTATATAAAGTTCAGTTAATTGCATTTTGGATGTGTAGACATTTTGATATTCTCATGTTAAGTAGCATGCTAGCACGTCAACAAGAGACAAGGCCAGGAAAACTCTAGGTTTCTAAACAATGTTCACGTGACCCTTAGCCAGGCCTCATAGCACGAACATACACATACAAAATATATATATATATATATATATATATATATATATATATATATATATATATATATAGCTGGTAAAAATGTTTTGTTACAACAGAATTCCATCTAATAAAAGGAGCCCATCCACAGATAAGACCAAAGTTTAGGTCCAACCCACCCCTGATTAATCCCTACCTTTAATCCTCTTGAGCGTTGATTGAATGAAAACTTTATCCATGACATCTGAATCCCATGTGCCCTTTCACTTTTGTTCTCTGTTTCTGTTATATTCTGTTTTTATTCTTAATTTATTAAATAGGTTTTTATGGTGTTGGTAAATATTTAAAGCATATATCTTTTACTGTTATACGCAATTGATGCGTAATCGCAATTTTAGCCTGGGGAACATATCAAGCTGGTATGAAACGTCGGCGATAAATAAATGGATAAAAGACAGAACGCATCTCCATACTCCCATTTGCTTACCCTATGAGTAATTGCTCCTGTCTTCATATATATATATATTTATATATCATCCAATAAGAGGTCAAGGCTGGTTCCCATCGTGTAACAGGTGAAGAGGCAAAACAACTCGATACATTGGGTTGCTTTGCCAACATTTCAAGACTGTGGTCTCATTTTCAAGGATATATAAGATGGAAAAACCAAAAATATATAAATTACAAAATTGTCCAGCCAGATTAACATAAATTGTCAAATGCAGATAAGCACGAAAAAAAAACCCAACTAAAAACACACAATGTATCAAAGACTAAGTGGAAAAAAAATTTTACATTTAAAACAAACCTTACATACATATATACATGCATACAAACATACATACATCGCACCATTGATTTACCCCTGGGCTACACAAATTTCGGATGCGTCTCTCGCCTTCCCTGGGTCTCTCCCCCTCGTTGATTCATGGTGTATATATGTCGTCAAAACTAATTCTAATTAGAGATGAGAGGGAGAGGGGACAACTGGTAAGGAAGGACGTGTGTTCTGTGTGTGTGTGTGTGCTCGATATTCATTAGAAGGTATTGGATTATTGCACCTTGGTGGATGGGGAAAGGAAATGGGGCTGGAAAGGAGTAGGGGTGGGGGTTGGGGAGTCTTATTGAGAATTGGGACATAAATAGTAGAAGGTTGTTCACGAGTGCAATATACAAAGCCCAATATTTCGTAAAGGTTAGTAGTGACGTCGAGGTCAAATATCAAGTTGGTTTCTTCCTGAACCTATCCAGGGTGTTACGTAACATAGTGGGTAAATGGTAGCTTGTATATATATATATATATATATATATATATATATTATATATATATATATATATATATATATATATATATATATATATATATATATATATATATATATAATATATATATATATATACATATAGTTATATATATATATATATATATATATATATATATATATATATATATATATATATATATATATATATATATATATATATATATATATATACATATACTGTGTGTATGTATAAAACTGATAATCATGCAAACGAAACCATTTTTATTTATTTGATAGCCAGTCTAACCAGAACCAAAAAATCAGAGATAATCACAGCATAAATGCATTTAAAAAAAAATCCTTATAAAAGTAGGTAGCTTATATAAAAATAATAAGAAGGTGGCCAGAAATAACTTGTGAAAATAACAGGAAATCAATAAAGAATATAAATAAATAAACTTCCCTTTTCCATTTCCCAAAGTTTCACTAACTCCCCCCAAAAATAAATAGTTTTTAGCTTCTTTCAATATAAGGTGACAGACAAGATATTCCACGAGCTATCTATGAAAAAAGACTCCTATAACTAAGTGGAAAGATAATGTATTCAGAAGATGATATATGATCTACATGATATATTATGTTTTACTATTTAGTGTGCTTTGAACATCTCTTAACCGAGAGCTATGTCTAAAAAAATATCATATAGATTTCATACGTATTTGTCTTAAGTAGTTGATACATTTTGTTTTCATCTTGAGCGCGTTCTAAATATATCTTAACTTAGCATTATATGAAATGAAAAAACTTCTTACAATAAATTATAATAAATTCATACGTTTTCTATCTTAAGTAGTTGGTATCATTTTGATTCTATTTCAAATATGTTTTAAATACAGATCCACTTAGTATCGTATGCTGTCCAAATGAAGGGAACCAAGAAAAAGGCGTTTTTTTAATTCATTCTTTCATTTCTGAAATAAAATATGATTTTCAGGCCTAATTCAGCATGACCTTCATGAAACATGCTTTTCAATTTATGATAAGTATGATTCGTAATCCTATTTTTACTAAATCATAACAAATCTTTAATAATACAATCGAAGATGAAATTTTAAGATGGAAAGAAAATTGGCGCATGCTTTAAAAACTACAAATTTCAGATATCTCAAAATTAATCATTTTTAAAGCATACAACTTATTTCTTTTCACCTTAAAATTTCATCTTCGATTTTATCATTAAAGGTTTGTTATGATTTAGCAAGAGTACGATTAAAAATCATAGCATAAATTAAAAAGCATGTTTGGAAAATAAACATTTCTGCCTCGGTGCATATCCTTATTGTTTGTTACAGCTAAGTAAGGCTTCTATGATAATGAGTTGGTGTTTGCGCCATATAATTGTTGTTTTTAAGTTCAGTACCCGTGTAATCTGTTTACAGATTACAGTCTTCGTAATTATGAAGCCATGCTTTATCTTAACAAGTTAGAAGCCTTTGAAGTTGGGGTTTAAACGAAACGTTAATATAATAACAAAGATATTACGATCCTGTTAAAGTATTGACTTAATCTGATACGTTCGATCTTAATTGTATATCCGATAGATTTTGAAGATAATTTCGATTTTAATGCAACTATGATTTTTTTGGCATTTTGCTTTCTTGCAACTTATTTAAGTTAAAAACAATTCATATATAATTGAATAGACCAAGTATCTTAACGCGAAACGATTTTGTAAATGAATTTGATAAAACATCAAACGACTTTGATGAATCAAATATATTGCTTCTAGCGTTATTATTATTATTTTATTATTATTATTATTATTATTATTTTTTTTTTTTTTTTTTTTTTTTTTTGCTCTATTCTACGTCCTCCAATTCGACTGGGTGGTATTTATAGTGTGGGGTTCCGGGTTGCATCCTGCCTCCTTAGGAGTCCATCACTTTTTCTTACTATGTGTGCCGTTTCTAGGATCACACTCTTCTGCATCAATCCTGGAGCTACTTCAGCCTCTAGTTTTTCTAGATTCCTTTTCAGGGATCTTGGGATCGTGCCTAGTGCTCCTATGATTATGGGTACGATTTCCATTGGCATATCCATATCCTTCTTATTTCTATTTTCAGATCTTGATACTTATCCATTTTTTCCCTCTCTTTCTCTTCAACTCTGGTGTCCCATGGTATTGCGACATCATGAGTGATACTTTCTTCTTGACTTTGTCAATCAACGTCACGTCTGGTCTGTTTGCACGTATCACCCTATCCGTTCTGATACCATAGTCCCACAGAGATCTTTGCCTGATCGTTTTCTATCACTCCCTCAGGTTGGTGCTCGTACCACTTATTACTGCAAGGTAGCTGATGTTTTTCTTGCACAGGCTCCAGTGGAGGGCTTTTGCTACTGAATCATGCCTCTTTTTGTACTCGGTTCTGTGCAAGTGCCGGGCATTCACTTGCTATGTGGTTTATGGTTTCATTTTTCGTATTGCACTTCCTACATATGGGAGAGATGTTATTTCCGTCTATCGTTCTTTGAACATACCTGGTTCTTAGGGCCTGATCTTGTGCCGCTGTTATCATTCCTTCAGTTTCCTTCTTTAGCTCTCCCCTCTGTAACCATTGCCAATTGTCATCGCTGGCTAGTTCTTTAGTCTGTCTCATGTATTGTCCGTGCATTGGTTTGTTGTGCCAGTCCTCTGTTCTGTCTGTCTTTTCTTCTGTCTCTGTATATTTCTGGTCTTCGTCTACTTTTATCAGTCCTTCTTCCCATGCACTCTTTAGCCACTCGTCTTCACTGGTTTTCAGATATTGCCCCAGTGCTCTGTTCTCGATGTTTACGCAGTCCTCTATACTTAGTAGTCCTCTCCCTCCTTCCTTTCGTGTTATGTATAGTCTGTCCGTATTTGCTCTTGGGTGTAGTGCTTTGTGTATTGTCATATGTTTCCTGGTTTTCTGATCTATGCTGCGGAGTTCTGCCTTTGTCCATTCCACTATTCCTGCGCTGTATCTGATTACTGGCACTGCCCATGTGTTTATGGCTTTTATCATATTTCCGGCGTTGAGTTTTGACTTGAGTATCGCCTTGAGTCTCTGCATATATTCTTTCCTTGATCGTGTCCTTCATCTCTTGGTGTTTTATATCCCCTCCTTCCATTATTCCCAGGTATTGTATCCTGTCTCATCTATGTGTTTGATGTTGCTCCCATCTGGTAGCTTTATCCCTTCAGTTCTCGTTACTTTGTGCCTTTTTGTATGTTGACTAAGGCACATTTTTCTATTCCAAAACTCCATCCTGATGTCCCCAGATACAATCCTTACAGTCTGGATTGGGTAGGGTATCTATTTCCTTGATGCTCTTACCATACAGCTTGATGTCGTCCATGAACATCAGATGGTTGATTCTGTTGCCTCTTTTCTTGGAGTTGGTACCCGGCCATCCATCTTCTGTAGTACTTTTGTCATGGGAATCATGGCTACTACGAAGAGTAGTGGGGACAGTGAGTCGCCCTGGAAGATCCTCTCCTGATATTAACCTCTGCTAGTCTTATTCCAGAGCTTGTAAGTATTGTATTCCAGTTGCGCATTGTATTTTTGAGGAAGCTGATGGTGTTTTCCTCTGCCCCATATATTTTCAGGCATTCTATTAGCCATGTGTGTGGTATCATGTCGAAGGCTTTCTTATAGTCTATCCATGCCATGCTTAGGTTGGTTTTTTCCTTACTCCTACTGTTCTTCATTACCATTTTGTCTATCAGGAGCTTGGTCTTTTGTGCCCCTACACTTCCTTCTGCAGCCTTTCTGTTGGTGGGGGATGGTGTTTGTCTCCTCTAGGTAGTTGTATAGCCTTTCACTGATGATACTGTTAGTAACTTCCCACATTATTGGTAGGCAGGTGATAGGCCTGTATTTGACTGGCTTATATTTCCCTTACTCTTGTTATTATTATTATTATTATTATTATTTATTATTTTATTATTATTATTATTATTATTATTATTATTATTATTATTATTATTCGCTTAGTTAGATGAATGATAATAAAAAAAATTGCTTCTAAATAAGTGTGTGAAGAGCCAAAGAGCTGACTGATATTATTATTTTTTATTATTATTATTATTATTATTATTATTATTATTATTTTTTTGCTCTATCACAGTCCTCCAATTCGACTGGGTGGTATTTATAGTGTGGGGTTCCGGATTGCATCCTGTCTCCTTTAGGAGTCCATCACTTTTCTTACTATGTGTGCCTTGTTTCTAGGATCATACTCTTCTGCATGAGGCCCGGAGGAGCTAAACTTTCAGCCTCTAGTTTTTCTAGAATTCCTTTTCAGGGGGGGATCTTGGGATTCGTGCCTAGTGCTCCTATGGTTATGAGTACGATTTCCACTGGCATATCCCATATCCTTCTTATTTCTATTTTCAGATCTTGATACTTATCCATTTTTCCCTCTCTTTCTCTTCAACTCTGGTGTCCCATGGTATTGCGACATCAATGAGTGATATTATTATTATTATTATTATTATTATTATTATTATATTATTATTATTATTATTATTATTATTATTATTATTATTATTATTATTATTATTAAAAAATCCTCATAGTAGCACGAGTCTTCAAATGGAGAAACAAATCCACAGTTATGTAAATGTACATATATTTAAATATTTGTACATTTGTATAACTCTGGATTTGTTTCACCATTATTATTATTATTATTATTTATTATTATTATTATTATTATTATTATTATTATTATTATTATTATTATTATTATAAAAATAATAATAATAATAATAATATAATAATAATAATTATATTATTATTATTATTATTATTATTATTATTATTATTATTATTATTATTATTATTATTATTATTATTATTATTATTATTATTATTATTATTTAGTTTCATGTCAAACCTACCAGTTGTTATAAATAAGGACTCAGTCACTTACTCCCATTTTGTACGCGACTTTCCTAGGATCAAGTTGAATCAATTGATATCCGTCCTTTGATTAATTAAAAAGAAATAATTTTCAAACACTTGTCATCCCTTTCACAAGATCAATGATACCTTCAACGAGAAAGTATATTATCCACATATCACATATACCCAGATTTCCAGTACTTTCCAGGATTCATTTTCCTCCAGATAAAAGAGAAACTGGTCGTTCCCTCTCTCGTCATTCGTTAGTGAATACGTGTCACAGACATACAGTAGAGAAAGGTCGAGTAAAGACTAACTTAAAATAGAGACTCACTTAAAACAAAGACTCACTTAAAATAAAGACTCACTCAAAACAAAGACTAATTAAAACCGGGATTTACTTGAAATGAAGACTCACTTGAAATAAATTCGCATCAAATAAAGAATTTAACTTGAAATGAGGACTCACTTATAGCAAAGACTCACTTGAAAAACGTGTCACATAAAACAAAGACTCATTCAAGAAAAAACGTCTCACTTAAAACAAAGACTCATTCAAGAAAAGAGTCTCACATAAAACAGTTACTGACTTGAAATAAATACTCACTTAAAATAAAGACTCCCTAAAAACAAAAACACACTTAAAGTAAAGACCCACACAAAATACTCACTTTAGACAAAGACTAACTTGGAGACTCTACCAAAAGGAGGACTCACTTATAACAAAGGCTAACTTAAATCATGGACTCACTTAAAGTAAAGACTCAGTTAAGACAAAGACTAACTTTAAACAAAGACTCACTTCAAACATGGACCCACTTAAAAAAAAGACTCACTTCAAACATGGACCCACTTAAATCATAGGCTCACTTAAAGTAAAGACTCACTTAAGACAAAGACTAACTTTAAACAAAGACTCACTTCAAACATGGACCCACTTAAAAAAAAAAGACTCACTTCAAACATGGACCCACTTAAATCAAAGACTCACTTAAAATAAACTCACTTCAGTAAAGACTCACATGCAACACTCTCTTAAAAGAAAGACGAACTTCAAGACTCACTTAAAAGAAAGACGAACTTCAAGACTCACCTAAAAGAAAGACGAACTTAAAGATTCACTTATAAATCAAGGACGCCCTTAAAACAAAGACTGTCTTAAAACAACAACTCACTTTAGAAAAAAACTCTAAGTTAAAATTGTTACCTGAAAGCGGAAACCCCCTCGACTCGACTCTTGTCTGTTTTTTTTTTTTTTTTTTTTTTTTTTTTTTTTTTTAGAGGGATCTCTCTCTCACATTTATGCTCAATATTTCTACCCTCCCTGATTCCAAGTTCTCATGTCTACTAACGCTTTCAGGAACAAACGTTTTCTCTTTCCTTTCATGTAGCGTTCTGAAACGCTTTGCTTTTGGCTGAATCTTTATGAAAACTATATGAAAATAGGCCACTTTTTGTTTCTTGTGACTAGAATTACTCTTTCCTTTTCATGTAGCGTTCTAAAACGTTTTGCTTTTGGCTGAATATTTATGGAAAATATATGAAAATAGATAGTTTTTTTTTTTATTATTTCTCACGACTAGAATTATTACCCCCTTTCCTGTTGCGTTCTAAAACGTTTTGGTTTTAGCTGAATCTTTATGAAAATTGTATGAAAATCGATAGTTTTTTTTTATTTCTCGTGACTAGAATAATTCGGTTGAATGTAGCGTTCTAAAGCGTTTTCCTTTTAGCTGAATCTTTATGAAAATTATATGAAAATAGATAGTTTTTTCATTTCTAGCAACTAGAATTACTCTTCCCTTTCATGTAGCGTTCTAAAACGTTTTGATTTTAGCCGAATCCTTATGAAAAATATATGAAAATAGATAGTTTTTTGTTTCTCACGAACACTAGAATTATTCGGTTGAATGTAGTTGCTTTGTTTTGTCACGTAGAATGTGAATAATATTATATAATAATGATTTAGATAGCGAAGCATTTCTGGGAAGTATCCTAGATGTTTAGTTAGTGCCTATTTTAATCCTTTTATTGAGATTAAAATATATCTAGAGCATCAGTGGAACTGAAGGCTTTATAAATCTCTAACCATTCTAACAGCCGTTTGTAAAGGTGAATGTTAGTAATTATATCTAAACATTTCCTGTTTTCAATTAAGTCTCTAATACAATAAACCTCACGTCTGACGTATTTATGCATGGCAGTTTTAGAGTTAACAAAGAAAATACTTTATTAAACATAACTTGTATTATCGCTTACTCGGGGGGTAAGCCTTCAAACTACTTTGTTGTTGTTGTTGTCCTTGCTGTTGTTTGTTCTTGTTGGGGAAAGGGGGGGGGGGGGGGGGCGCGTAGAAAAGACCTATGGAAAAGCATAAAAATTTCTGAGATGTTTCGCGTTGAGTTAAAGGCACACGAATTTTAGGATAGGATATTTATGATTAATTTGTCAGAATGAAAATATATAAACTAAATAATGTGCATGTTAAGCAGTACAGAATAATTATTTATGATAAAATATAGCGTATTTATCTTAATATTCGTTAGTGAAACAACGCTCTATTTGACCGTAGATTTTAACATGTGACCCAAGCAAGCTGGAGTACTTTCCAGTTGGAGGGTTTGTTTTGTAAGCTTAGATCATTCGAGTACATTGAAAGTATTATTTGGACTCTATATATCATAAAAAATCAACAGAAGCTGAAGATCTATTCAGATGGTGAATTCAGGACTGAAAATTCATCATACTGCAGAACACAGACTCACATTTTCCTTGTAACGCAAAGAAACAGAGTCAAGCATAATAATTCAAATAATATGTTAATTAGATACTGTCTGCTTCAACCTTCCCTCTAATACGTAGACATTGACCCCAACTTACTACTCTAATACAATACTCCTTGTATTTTAAGGATTAACTTACATTTCTATCTATTTATTTATTAATTTATCAGTTTATTTTTTCTTGTCTAATAAGTAAGCTCTTCTTTCTGTATTTCCCATTACCTTCAGATACTTATTCCCAGTAAACACCATAATATTCTTTGGAAGCTTGAATTATAAGTCATCGTCCCCTGTGGTGGCCTTGTTGTATATGAATAGGGGTCGTCTTCTGAATAATAATAATAATAATAATAATAATAATAATAATAATAATAATAATAATAATGAAACCATAAACCACATAGCAAGCGAATGCCCGGCACTTGCACAGAACCAGTACAAAAAGAGGCATGATTCAGTGGCAAAAGCCCTCCACTGGAGCCTGTGCAAGAAACATCAGCTACCTTGCAGTAATAAGTGGTACGAGCACCAACCTGAGGGAGTGATAGAAAACGATCACGCAAAGATCCTCTGGGACTATGGTATCAGAACAGATAGGGTGATACGTGCAAACAGACCAGACGTGACGTTGATTGACAAAATCAAGAAGAAAGTATCACTCATTGATGTCGCAATACCATGGGACACCAGAGTTGAAGAGAAAGAGAGGGAAAAAATGGATAAGTATCAAGATCTCAAATAGAAATAAGAAGGATATGGGATATGCCAGTGGAAATCGTACCATAATCATAGGAGCACTAGGCACGATCCCAAGATCCTGAAAAGGAATCTAGAAAAAACTAGAGGCTGAAGAGCTCCAGGACTCATGCAGAAGAGTGTGATCCCAGAAACGGCGCACATAGTAGAAAAGTGATGAACTCCTAAGGAGGCAGGATGCAACACGGAACCCTAAACTATAAATACAACCCAGTCGAATTGGAGGATTGTGATAGAGCAAAAAAAAAAAAAAAAAAAAACAAAAAAAAAAAAAAAAAAAAAAAAAGAATAATAATGATAATAATAATTAATAATAATAATAATAATAATAATAATAATTAATTATTATTATTATTATTATTATTATTATTATTATTATTATTATTATTATTAGTTATTATGATGCGCAATACCCATGGACACCAGAGTTGAAGAGAAGAAAGAGAGGGAAAAAATGGATAAGTATCAAGATCTGAAAATAGATAGAAAGGATATGGGATATGCCAGTGGAAATCGTACCCATAATCATAGGAGCACTAGGCACGATCCCAAGATCCATGAAAAGGAATCTAGAAAAACTAGAGGCTGAAGTAGCTCCAGGACTCATGCAGAAGAGTGTGATCCCAGAAACGGCGCACATAGTAAGAAAAGTGATGGACTCCTAAGGAGGCAGGATGCAACACGGAACCCTACACTATAAATACAAACCCAAGTCGAATTGGAGGACTGTGATAAAGCAAAAAAAAAAAAAAAAAAAAAAAAGAAAAAAAGAAAAAGAAATAATAATAATAATAATAATCCGAAACAAATAACAATTTTTATTACCAAAGAATATGTTACTTCAGGCACTTGGTGTCAACTCAAGGTCCGTCTTCTGAATAATGATAATAATAATAATAATCCAAAGAAACCTCATAATCACATGAGTTAATAAAATAAAATGGAAAAGTAAATCCACAATAATATGTCTGTTTGATCTTGTTATTTAAAATCACAAGATCAAACAGAAATATTATTATGGATTTACCTTTCCAATAATAATAAAATAATAATAATAATAATAATAATAATAACCGGAACAAATAACAACTTTTATTACCAAAGAAAGATATATTACTTCAGGCACTTGCAGTCAACTCAAACTTTAAAAAATCACCGAACTATAGCGGAAAGACCACTATAATAATTTGAACTCCTGTTTGCCCGCTGATCAGTCAGCTAATTACTTGACTTTCGTGGAGCAGGCCTCATTGGAGAGGTGCCAGCTCCCCCTGCCAGAATGATGCCCATTTGGAGCTAATCTCGGCTCCCATTTAATGGGCCTCGTGGATTCGTCCCATCAAAACCACAACATGGAACTCATCAAAAAGTGTCCCGTCTTTATCTGGTCTGTGAAGGTGTTTCGTTTTTAATCGTGGTTCGTGTATTGAGGAAAACCCTCCTTTCTATTTGCAAATGAGTGTTATTTTATTTTCGCTTTATTTGATAACAAAAGACACATGGTTATATATATATATATATATATATAGATAATAGATATATATATATATATATGTATGTATGTATGTATGTATGTATACACACACACACATCTATATAGATATGCATATATATATATATATTAATATATATATATATGTATATACGAGATATATATATATATAGATAATATAATATATATATATTATGATATTATATTATATCTATATTATATATATATATATATATAGTAATATCTATAAAATAATATAATATGATATATCTATATAATATATGTATTATATATAATATATCTATATTCTATATCTAAATGATCTATAGTCATATTATAATATAATATATATATATATATATAGATATATCTATAGAAATAGATATAGATAGGAATATATCTATATATATATATATGTAATATCATATCTATATCTATATCTAAATTCTATATCTATTATTCTATATATAATATATAATTATATATATAATTATATATATTTATATATAATATTATATTACGAATATATTCTATAATATAAATATTATATATATTAATATATTAATATATATATTATTATATATAATATATATATAGAATAGATAAAGGATATAGGATATAATATTAGATATAGATATAGATCATAAAGATATTATATATATATATATATATAATATAATATTATTATATATTATATTATATATATTAAATATGTATATATCTAATATAACTATATCTATATTAATATAAATGATATATATATATATATATAAGAATATATAATATATATATATAATTAATACATATATATAATATAATCTACGTCTATATCATATATAATATAGATATATATTAGATAATCTATAGAAACAGATATAGATTAGAATATTATCTTATATATATATATAATATAATTATATAATTATATATATAATATATAATATATATAATATATTATATAATATAGTTATATATAATTTCTAATAAAATCTATATAATATATATATAATATATATAGATATAGTCAATAAAATAGAAATAGATATAGATATGAGATATATCTATATATATATGACTGGTAAAAATGTTCTGTAACAACAGAATTCCATCTAATAAAAGGAGCCCATAAAAACATCAAAATGTAGAGAGAAAAGTACTATATTTCAGAGACTGCTGTCTCTCTCTTCAGGTATATGAATGAGAAAAGTTTACAGAAAAGGTGGTATTTATACCAAGAGATCCGTCCACAAGTAAGCCAATTTAGGTCACCCCCGCTGATAATCTTCCTTTAATCTTCTTAAGCGTTGGTTGAATGAACACTGCGTCGACGACATCTGAGATCCAAGCCCCTTTTGAGATGTTCATTACCTGCTTCTCTTTTATTAAGGCTGATTCCATCATTTGACTCTTGTACCGGCAGTTGCTGCTATAAATTACACGTGACATATTCCAGTTTATTCTATGGTTATGTTCATTTATATGGTTGAAAATAGCCGAGTTCTGTTGTCCATACCTAACTGACCGTTTGTGGTTGTTGTTAATTAATCTCTGGGGAAGTGATTTACCTGTAAATCCGATGTAAGATTGGTCACAGTCCTGGCATGGGATGTCATATACCCCAGAGTCTTTGGGAGATGTCTTTTGTTGGACGTTTATCAGGGATTTGGCTAAGGTATTTGGGTAGATAAATGCAAAAGGGTTGGATTTCCCAAGGGTGTGAGTTACTCTCTTAATCGTCTCCAGGTGGGGAATTTTTATTTTATTGTTGGGTGTGTCTCTGGTCTTGTCTTTAGGGGGTCGGTAGAAAATTACGTTTGCTTTGTGAATTGCTTTCTCAATTATATGGTCAGGATACTTTAAAGATGAAAGTTGCTTGTGAATTAGTTCAAATTCTTTTTCCAGGAAATCTGGGGAACAAATTCGTAAGGCTCTTAAGAATAGGTTGCTAGCTACACCTATCTTGATAGTAATGTCATGATAGCTAAAGTAGTGAATATATGAAAGTGAGAACGTTGGTTTTCTGTATATGGTAAATTTGTATTCTGTCGTGTCTCTGATTATTAAAACATCAAGAAAAGGAATTTTGTTGTCTGTTTCCCATTCAACTTTAAATTTGATGCTGGGCACTAATGCGTTTAATTTTGAGAGGAATTCATTAAAATTACCCCACTTATTATCCCAAAATGTTAGTATGTCATCCACGTATCTCATCCACAGCATGTTTTTGGGTTTTATTGCATTTATTACTGTAGTTTCAAAGTATTCCATGTACAGATTGGCTAAAATAGGACTTAAAGGACTACCCATACTACACCCGAATTTTTGCTTGTAGAATGATTCCCCGAATGAAAATACGTTATTAGATGCACATAATTCAACTAACTTTATTATTTTGTCAAGCGCCAAAGGGAAATGATCTGAATAGGGGGATAATTTTTCCCTTAAAAACTGAAGAACGTCCTGTACTGGTACTTCAGTTTTTAAGGGAAAAATTATCCCCCTATTCAGAACACTTGGACACGTGACTCAGCAAATCTGGAAGAAATCCCAGATCAGACACAAAATAATTAAAGATTTCTTGCACAAGTTCTGTACTCACTTTGTCTAACACACTGGGGAGGATCTCTTAGTGTTAAATGAAATATTCAATGACTTCATTTGTCTGGGACGATCACAAAAGGAAGACATGCGGCCCTAGGCAGTGAAAGGAACAAAGGAATGTTCATTTGAGAATTAGGAGTTTGGATTTTGAAAATGGGGAGTAGTTATGTGACTAGGAGGGAAAGAACTGGCAATATGACTGATTCACAAGACATACCTGGATGCCATAGTAAGCTTGCCTTTGTAGAATGTGGCGTCGGCTTTGTCTCAGGTCTGGGCGTGCCAGTAACGCCGTGGGAGGCCTTATGGGAAGGCTGGGACATCCGTCCGAGGTCACGGCTTGGAGTGGACTGAGATCAAGGGCAGGTTTGTTTCATGGGGGATGGGTTCAGCTTATCCCCCCAAGAGCAGGGCATCCTGGAAACAGAACATACGGCCAGCAAAGGGTTCACAGGAAAAAGTAGCTTAAGACGTAGGCCTAATAAGTACCTAGCTAGCTACACACTTCTCTTTGGGATACATCCCTAAGGCTGACAAGAGTCATTATTCGCCCTCTCTAACAGGAAATTCCTATCTCTGGGTGGCGTTTTCCCCTTTGAAGTCAGTTGATTCAGGGAAAATGGCTGTTTTTTTTCTAGCAATCAAAATTTTTAACTAAATGCTGGGTAGATGAGGAGATCAATAAATGTAACAGCTCCCCCTGTTAAGAAGGCATTCACTCCCTTTCGGGCGTGAAGGCCTTGGCTAAATAAGTTGATCGTATCTACTACCCAGTTCTCCTACTCTAGCTGAGGTTTTCTAGAGCAGCGATACGACTAACTACAATGGCCTACCTAACTTATAGGTGGAGATGCAAAGTTTACGAACTTACGGAATTAATGTAGTCTAGCCTAAGTGAGAACTACTGGTCGTCTGTGATGACAGTCTACTCTACCCCTATGTAAGGTTACTTGAAAATTCTACTTGCTACTACCCTAATGCCATGGTACTAAATTATTTGCCTAACATACTCATTACAGTTAATTAGAGACGCAATCGTTTCAGAGTACGGTACACACAGTAGTGGTTTATCGAACTGAATTGCTAAAATACATAAGATGAGGTAATGATGCGTGAGGATGATGAGTGATTAGTAGTGTACCAGGATGGAATTATTATGAAGTAATTATGACATTAACGTGAGGGTTAGTATTACCAATTCTAGGGGTTAGAGGATTAGTTTACAGGCAGAGATCAGGCTGGCTACCTTCTCTGGGTAGGTGCCAGGATCACTCTGCAAATGAATGTACACTGTACCTCGGTCACAGGTGCCAAGGAGAGCATGTGGCTCTTTGGTTAGTTTGTTAATTTGCTACATCCCTTCTTCTTCTTCTTATTCCTCCAGGGCCTGGCTATACCAGTCCTAGGAGTAGAAGGAGACACCAACTCTGGGGTAAGGCCAGAAATGCCGTCAGGAGCAGAGGCAGTGGTAGCCTGAGGGATTTCAGGAGAACACCCTACTTCGGTATCTGCAGCAACCGTCGTAGAGGTGGAACCTACTGCAGGGGAGGCCCTCACTTCGGCTGCTGCGACAGCCGTTGTAAGGGTAAGACTCCAGTGTGACTCCTGGTCGGGCAGTTCCTGGTCGTCCAGAGGAGGTGTAAGGGTAAGGTCTGCCAGAGGTTCATCCTCTGGCGACAGAGGGGAGAGTGAAGAAGAATCATGGGTTCGAGATTGGCCATGGGCTGCGGTACGCTCCATGCCTGTTGGAGGATCCTTGATAAGGTTAGGCGCCGGCTCTAGCTCGGGGCCAGGCGCAGAGGTCAAGGTTTGTGGTGGCTCTATGTCCAGGCTGGACGGAGCTTGGCACTGCTCAGTGCTGCCAAGTGGCACTGGAAGAGAGTTGAGGTCGACTGGACCTGTGACGGGTACCGGAGGTGCAATAGCTATCAGTGGGCCCTTGGTAATGGGAGACAGAGGCTCCTGTCTCTCGTGGAAGGCTAAGCCTTGTGGAACATGGACAGTGTCCACTGCTGGTGGCTTGCTAGGGCACCTAGGCCAATTCATGGAGTGCCCTATTACGTTACAGGTTTTGCAACAGAACTGTGAGTGATCAATCTCCCTCTTTAGTAGGTGGGGAGACTGTTGGTGGCTGTACTTCCGGGAGGAAGTATGTCTTGGATAGCTCCTTGCCTTGGAGTGATTTGTCGTGGGGTTAGGGCCCCTAGGCTTTTCGAAATGCGAGGGAAACTTCATGTCTTGCCCTAGGAGGAGGTCATAACCTCCTGGAATGTAGCTTGCAACTGCAAGTGTACATACTTTGGTAAGGTGAGGTCATGTGACTCTCAATTGGACAGTGGGAAGGATCAGTTTAATATGATTGATGCCTTCAATGGTGATTAATTGATGTCTATCGATGTTAGCCCCTCAGGGGATTTGATCTTCCCATATCAGGGAGATTTGAGCGCCAGAGTCGTCGTAGGCTCTGACGTGGCTTGGTGGATAATGACTTTGGAGGGGTGCGACGGTTATAGGGCCCTTAGCTGGGGGTCCTAATGAGGAAGAATTGGTGACGGCCATTGCGATGGCGGGAATATTAAAATTCGTGCACTCTCCATAGTTGGCAGACATGTGACCCTTGCGGCCACAGTCTCGCCAGAACTTGTTCCAGAACTTCTTCCTTGGCACTGGGTGATAAGGCCGAGATGGCACCACAGGTTGCAAATCTGTGGAGTCACCAAGGCTTGCAGTGTGCTCTGGCACAGGTGAAGAGTCCTCTCTGTCAGTGATTTGATGTGGGGAGGTTAAGGAATCCTCCATTGAATCACCCCTTGGAAACAAGTCCGGGGTTAACTGGTGGGCTCACCTCTTCCAAAGTGGAGGAGGTAGGCGGTGAAATGGTAAGAGGCTGAGATGAAGTGGAAGAAACTTCGGGCTCTGACACTGGGTCAGGGCCAGGCTTGGGAATAGGAGGGATGTCAGGGACATCAGAGCCACTAGCCTCTGAATCTAAAACTGATGATTGATTATTTGGCATGCTGCAGGGATCTGGTACATCTGGTGGTGGGAGCTGTGTCCAGGGGAGATACGGTTTCAGGAGATCTCAGCCCAATATCACTTGATAAACGTCATGAAATTTATCAACTACGCCCAGGCGGCACAATGTGGCTTCCCTGGTCTCCTGGTCCCATAAGGGCATTTGCACCTTCAGAGGGACTGAAGGAACAGAATAGAGGTGGCCATTTATCCATTTGAACTGAATGGCCTTGTCTTTCTGGATCTTGGTACCCCTAGGCAAGGCCTTTCTTGAAATGAGGGAGACCTGGGCTTCGGCATCGGTCATGACGTGTAGCCACCGAGAGGTCGTAGGAGACTGTTCATCAGGGAGGGCTACATGGTAGCCTTGGAGAAGTTCGCCCTGGAAACTCTCGTCCCAAGGTAGGGATCGACCTGGGCACTGGTCAGAATCCACAGCATGCGGTGAGCGCTACATGCAGTGACGAGACAGCTGATTTTCTGTAAACGCGAAGGCAATTTACAACACGAAATTCTAATTTCTTATTCAAAGCAAAACAGCATTAAATTTTCTGGCAGAACGATAGATACTAGTATGATGATTGATATTACTTACGTTAACACATCAAGACTTACGTTAATTTGCTTAAATCATTGAGATAAAGCTTAAAGGGGTAAAGATGGCTACCATTGGTGAACGAGTGAGTTTTGGCTGGCTGCCAGGTCTGGAAGAGCGCATGCAGCAAGCTGAGAGCTGGCAGGCTAAGCGGTTACCAACACTTGGAATGAAAACTAAGTTAAAACGAATTCCCTAACATATCACAGACAAAAGAATTGTACACTTCTTTTGCCGTAACTATTAGTAGAACACTCCTAACTAGCTAGGCTTGCTAACACATTCACTAAACTCTGGCAAAGCACTTCCTAGTTTGAACTAGTACTTTCTGGCATCTATCTTACACACATGTGCTCGTGTCTCGTCAGGCGAGAACAATACAAAATAACAGAATTAGCTCGGCGCTCTGGCCTTTACAATAATAATATTTCTACTTAACACTCTTTTAAATCACTTCTAAAATAATTTCTTAACGTACCTTAAGCTAACATTGGTTATAAATAATCATATTATATGAATGATTTGCCTTACCGTGCTTGAGTCAGTGTGTCTCCCGCGCAAGTGTGCGATTTATGCTTTGTAAAAATCATTTACAGTTTTACATTTTACAAGGAATAACACAATTTACAAGCTTTTTTAACCAAGCTAGGTTTTAATCCGCAGCAAGGCTTATCACTTTTACGTATAAAGCCCGGCCTTAAGGGCCCAAATACGTAAAGGAAAATGTTTTAGGGAAATTCAAGGTAACTGGATTTTAACTTACCTTAAAAAGGGGGGTTTTGGTATTATTATTTTTAGAGAAAAGGGTCGCCAGAAAAGTCAGCTAATTGCTTTACATACATTTATTTACAAGAGGCCGTTTAATGGCCTGTAGAAAGAGTAAATACAGCTTTTCCGCACGGGGACCAATATTATCTCTCAAAAGGGGATAGCTGGCTAAAATGAGATTCACGTAAATGCTGGCTTTCCAAAATTATTCATATTATCTTGCGGTAATGCAGCACTTGCGGGTGCGAAGACATGGACACGTGACTCAGCAAATCTGGAAGAAATCCCAGATTAGACACAAAATAATTAAAGATTTCTTGCACAAGTTCTGTACTCACTTTGTCTAACACACTGGGGAGGAACTCTTAGTGTTAAATGAAATATTCAATGACTTCATTTGTCTGGAACGATCACAAAAGGAAGACATGCGGCCCTAGGCAGTGAAAGGAACAAAGGAATATTCATTTGAGAATTAGGAGTTTGGATTTTGAAAATGGGGAGTAGTTACGTGACTAGGAGGGAAAGAACTGGCAATATGACTGATTCACAAGACGTACCTAGATGCCATAGTAAGCTTGCCTTTGTAGAATGCGACGTCGGCTTTGCTGTGGGAGGCCTAATGGGAAGGCTGGGACATCCGTCCGGGGTCACAGCTTGGAGCGGACTGAGATCGAGGGCAGGTTTGTTTCATGAGGGATGGGTTCAGCTTGTCCCCCCAAGATCAGGGCATCCTGAGAACAGAACATAACGCCAGCAAAGGGGTCACAGGAAAAAGGATCTCAAGACGTATCTTGGGATACGTCCCTAAGGCTGACAAGAGTTGTTATTCCCCCTCTCTAACAGGATATTCCTATCTCTGGCTGGTGTTTTCCCCTTTGAAGTCAGCTGATTTGGGGAAAATGGCTGCTTTTCTAGCAATCAAAATTTTTAACTAAATGCTGGGCAGACGAGGAGATTAATAAATGTAACAATATATATATATATATATGTATATATATAGATATGTATCAATATACATATATATATATATATATATATATATATATATATATATATATATATATATATATATATATATATATATATATATATATATATATATATATGTATATTGATACATATCTATATATATACATATATATATATATTGTGTATATATATATATATATATATATATATATATATATATATATATATATATATATATATATATATATATATATATATATATATATATATATATATATATATATACACAAACACAAAACAAAATAATGTAGCACATATATCATGAACGTCTTAAACGAAGTGAATAATAATCGGATCTAAAATATCTTTTGATATCATATAATTGAAATCGATATATCCTTTTGAGAAATACAATTTACAATGGACTAAAGAAGAACGCATTCTATAGTCACTTTGATGAAAAAAAAGCAAATTATTCCTTCTATCTAAAACTTGTTTATCGGTGAAACATTTAGTTAACTGTTTTGAAACCAGATCACTGAGAATCTCTCTTCAAAGAAACCGTTGCAGCAACGAGGGAATAAATACAATGGATCAGAACGTTTCACAATTTGTTCGGAATGTATTGGATGTCGAGGTATTGTTCCTTGGTAATTCCAGAACCGGATGTGGGTATATTGTTAAATATCAATCAATATAATTTTCTGTTACCCAGGGAGAGGTTTGTAAAGTTACGATATATATATATATTATATATATATATATATATATATATATATATATATATATATATATATATATATATATGTATATTTATATATATATATATATATAAATTTGACAAAGCTATGGTAAATGTAAATTATTAAGATCACACAGAACAATAATTTCTGTCATA
The DNA here is from genome assembly GCF_015104395.2 of Macrobrachium nipponense. NCBI lineage: Eukaryota > Metazoa > Arthropoda > Malacostraca > Decapoda > Palaemonidae > Macrobrachium > Macrobrachium nipponense. The sequence continues at coordinate 169,685,939 of NC_087201.1, forward strand.
ATACGATGGAAAAAACATGCAATAAGATATGAAAAAATACTTAACATTTTGTAAACCACAGTTTATAAAATATTGAGGCTTTATGGAATATAACCTGAAAAAAACAAAACCAGAGTGCATAATTATCTCTTTGAGACATTTTTTCAAATTTCAAAGTTTTAGAGTGATAAATGAATTATCTGTCTGTCTGTCTGTCTGTCTGTCTGTATTCAATTTTACAGTGGGCGACTCCAAAGTAATAAAACGTGACAATAGTTTAAAAACTAAATCATAAAACCTTTGTACACGAAGCCTTCACAATATTAGCTGCTTCATCCACCTACGCAAAACGCCAGTCATCCATCCTTGAGTTCATCCATCTGATACGAACATCCGTCATTATACACAGCATCATTATCCACACGTTTTCATCTATTATGCATTGTCATTATCTACAAGTTCTGAATCGTCTTTATATACGTTCATACCTATGTAATCATCCACAAATTCTCATCCGTCTATACACATTGTCATCATCCACAAGTTTTCATCCGTCTTGAAGCCACTTCTTCATCCTTCCACCAACTATGTTACGAGCGCGCATCAAGGCTGTTCCGCTGACTGACATGATTGATTTTCCCCATGATGTTCGACCTCCTATCTTCCTCATATCTCCATGTGGAGCCTTTATTGGCATTTCCTGCGAAGAATGAGGTTCTCAGCGTTCCCCCCCCACCCTCCACCCCCCGAAGGATAAAAGCATCCTCCTCCATCTCCCCATATCTCCCCCTCCCCTACCTGTCTCCATTTTTTCTTTTCTTTTTAAGCTTCCTGCTTCGTTCCTCTTACTGCCTCTTCTCGTATTTTGCCATTTACGTGAAATTGCCCGGCTTCTGGGAACACCTTATGCAAATGCATTGTCCCTATGCCATCACCTCCTCCTCCTCTCCTCCTCCTCCTCCTCCTCCTCCTCCTCCTCCTCCTCCTCCTCCTCCTCTCCATCTGCTACGTTTATTTTCAGTGAGGGTTTTTCTTATTTTTTCTTTTTGTGCTTTTGTTGATTCAGTTTCTGTCCTACTTTGAATTTCATGGTGTGCTGCATTTACATGAGGCCTCTTGAACTTCACACTTCGTGTTTTACTTTAGGTTTTGTTGGTTTATTTTCTGGGCTTTGGAACTTATCAAAATATGATAAAAAGCATTTTGCATATAGTGGCAACCTGGTTTAAGTATCATATCTATTCAGAGGTCATTTGGCTGTCTTAGAACTTGCCAAATAATGACAATAAGAATTGTGCAGATACAGTGACAACCTGGTGGTCATTTGGCTGTCTTAGAACTTGCCAAAAAACGACAATAGGAAATGTGCAGATACAGTGATAATCTGGTTTAAGTATCATATCTATTCAGAGGTCACTCAGCTGTCTTGGAATTTGCCAAAATATGACTATAAGAATTGTGCATTAGAGTGACAACCTGGTTTAAGTATCATATCTATTCAGAGGTCATTTGGCTGTCTTGGAACTTGCCAAAAAAGGACAATAAGAATTGTGCAGATACAGTGACAACCTGGTTTAAGTATCATATCTATTCAGAGGTCATTTAGCTGTCTTAGAACTTACCAAAAAACGACAATAGTAAATGTGCAGATACAGTGACAACCTTGTTTAAGTATCATATCTATTCAGAGGTCACTTAGCTATCTTGGAACTTGCCCAAAAAATCACAATAAGAATTGTGCATATAGTGACAACCTGGTTAAAATATCTTTTCTATTCAGAGGTCATTTAGCTGCTGTCTTAGAATATAACCTGGGCTGTTAAGCGAAGCTATTTCTTTACAGCTTTCTGCTTAAAAATCTCAGATAAATTGTGATAGATTTTTAATGGTAGATCAGTATTACTAATGTTTAGTCTCACATATCTGCAATAAATCTTGGATAATAAAGGGTGGGTGTCCGTAAAGTCTAAGTACCATTACAAACAATAAATGCCTGTGATGGTACTGGGACTTTATGGATACCCCGTAAGTTCCTCGTTGGACGAGTGGTTTCCGCACTCGGCTACCAGTTCGATGGTCGAAGTTCGATTCCCGGTTCGGCCAATGCGAAGTCAGAGGAGTTTATTTCAGGTGATAGAAATTTACTTCTCGATAAAATGTGGTTCGGATCCCACAATAAGCTGTAGGTCCCGTTGCCAATTGGTTCCTAGCCACGCAAAAATATCTAATCCTTCGGGCCAGTCCTAGGAGAGCTGTTGATCGGCTCAGTGGTCTGGCAAAACTAAGATATACTAAACAATGGCCACCCTGTAGAAGGTGATAGATTTTTACTGGTAAATCAATGTTACTAAGGTTTTTAGTCTTACATACCTGCAGTAATTAAAATGAAAGATTGGAATTTGTCAAAAAGAGATGTGGTTTACAAGAATGTCAATCATAATAATAATCATCCATGTTTTAACTCCTTACTTAGAACTACAGAATACTAGTTATACCTAGTACTAATATCGTATTTGTTTTGTCAGGAAACTGATATTAAGTCTATATATATTAGTCTATACTGTATCACTTGGTCCAGCTCTGGTGAACAGGTCAAATCCACTTTCAGTCAGTGTTTACTGAAAAAATGCTTCAGTAAATACTGTAGACTTTCACCGAGCATTTGTGGTTGAATTGTTTCACGCCTGTTTTCTCTGCAGCTGCAAGAGATCAGTTATGTAAATACACAAGAAAACTGGATGCATAAACAAGTCAAAAGTAAGATAAAACCTAACAGCAACAATGTATTGCTCAACATTTGGACTTCTTGGAAGTGTACCGGTTCGTTGTCTGGTATTCTTCATTCAAATTTCTCAACGATTACATATACTACACGGTCAAATATTCTCTACTTAGTAGAATCAGTCCGCGAACGAGCATCATTTATGATAATGAATCACACTCACGTGGAGAGAAAGGTATACGTATTTTACTTATGTAAAACTTGATAGATTTTTGCGTTGGGTTGGTTCACTGAAAACACTAAATTGTTATGAAGTCACTGTTGCATCAATACCTTGAGAAATGTACGTATTTTACTCATATCAAACTTGATATAGCAGTTTTGTGTTGGGCTGATTCACTAAAAACACTAAATCATTATGAAGTCACGCTTGCATCAATACCTTGAGTCGTCCAATCTTTTTTCACGCCAGTGAATTGTTGATGCTGTTCACACGTTGGTGACAACACTTTTCATAGGCAGCATCATCGCCTCTAATTTGTTGTTGATGAAAGGAATTTTAATTGTTTACTCATTTGGCCTATTGTTTACCGTTTGATATCGCTTCATTCAGACGCGTCGGTCAAAGGTCCCGGGTGTAGTAACTGACTGAAATTATCCATTGTGGAAGTTACATCGTTATATTATGATATTTCGCTGATGAATGACGAAGGTCATTTTGACCGGTCGTTCAACGGATTATTATTCGTTGCACATCATTGTCTAAGTTTCAATTAATGTTCAAAAACTGTTGTTGTTGTTGTTGAAGTAGCCACTTTTCCGTGCTTGTTGTTGATCATTTTAGGTTCAATGCTTCGGGACTGTGAAAGGATATTGGAGTTATTTACTCTAATGAGAGATAATCAGGTACACCTATTCCACTTCGTTTGGCTACAATGTCCCCGATGTTGGAGATCAATATACCCTTTCAAAGGGTATATTGAGTACATTAGTGAAGACATTCCTCTCTGAAGGTGTGCTTTTATCATTTACCATAAGAGCTGGGAGAAAGAATATTTCGAAAAATAAGCGAAATTGTAACAACAATAAAGATGCGAACTTTAGTAGGTCAGTAACCAATGAATTAGTTAGACTGAATTATTTAGACGAAGAATAGGATTCGGAATGAGTTAGTCCATAATACTAGAATTTAGCCTGCGATTATTTTTTTAAATATAATCGATTACGAAAATTCCTTTAAGTTAAATTATTTATGCATTTCAGTTTCGTAGCTTACACTGGAAAATAATGTACTTTCTTAACACCTATATTTCTGTTCTATAATTATACCTAACGGGATATATCATATCTTCCTAGAGGAAAAATGCTATTCAAAATAAAGAAAATAATGAATGCTTTAACATAGTTGAAAAGTAATATAAAAATTCTAGCTCGTACTTTCTTCTTTTCCAAGAAATATACTTTTCCTGGAAAGAACCATCATCCCCTCTTCCAGCTGTACTTTCTCCTTTTCCAGGAGAGAGCCATCATCCTCTCTTCCAGCTCGCACTTCCTCCTTTACCAGGAAAGAACCATCATCACCTTTTCCAGCTCGTACTTTCTCCTTTTCCAGGAAACAACCATCATCACCTTTTCCAGCTCGTACCTTCTCCTTTTCCAGGAAAGAACCATCATCGCCTTTTCCAGCTAGTACTTTCTCCTTTTCCAGGAAAGAACCATCAATTCCCTTTCGAGGAAAAAACCATCATCCCCTTTTACAGCTCGTACTTTCTCCTTTTCCAGGAAAGAGCCATCATCTCCTTTTCCAGGAAAAAACCATCATCCCCTTTTCCAGCTCGTACTTTCTCCTTTTCCAGGAAAGAACCATCAATTCCATTTCGAGGAAAAAACCATCATCCCCTTTTACAGCTCGTACTTTCTCCTTTTCCAGGAAAGAGCCATCATCTCCTTTTCCAGGAAAAAACCATCATCCCCTTTTCCAGCCCGTACTTTCTCCTTTTCCAGGAGAGAACCATCATATTCTTTTCTAGGAAAACACCATCATCCCTTTTTCCAGCTCGTACTTTCTCCTTTTCCAGGAAAGAACCATCATCTTCTTTTCTAGGAAAAAACCATCATCCCTTTTTCCAGCTCGCACTTTCTCCTTTTCCAGGAAAGAACCATCATCCCCTTTTCCAGCTCGTACTTTATACACCCTTCTTTCCAGTGCCAAAACCACAAAAGACTAGAAATGAAATTAGAGACGAATTTTCTGACATGGGAAATATAACTGGTTGGCGCGTCGTGAAATTTGGCCTTCTTGAGTAAAAGTTAAGTGCAAGGGTTGCCACCGAGATAGAAGAAGAAGAAGAAGAAGAAGAAGAAGAAGAAGAAGAAGAAGAAAAAGAAGTTTTCTTCAATGTCTGACATTTTACTCTTTCCTCTAATTGCCTCGAACTTGAGAGAGGAATCAGGTGGAAGACTTTTGAGTTGCAAAAGAAGTCACTCTCTCCCTCTCTCTCTCTCTCTCTCTCTCTCTCTCTCTCTCTCTCTCTCTCTCGCTCAGTGTGTGTGTGTGGTTTGTGTGCGTGGTATAAAAAACTACGTATATGATTGAAGTTGAAATAGAATTCTCTCTCTCTCTCTCTCTCTCTCTCTCTCTCTCTCTCTCTCTCTCTCTCTATTATCAAAAACTATGTATAAGATTAAAGTTGAATCAGAATTGACCTCTCTCTCTCTTTCTCTCCTTCTCTCCTCTCTCTATCTCTCTCTCTCTATTATCAAAAACTAGTATAAGATTAATTAATCAAAAATTCATCTCTCTCTCTCTCTCTCTCTCTCAGTCAAACTTTATGACTTGAATTTTTCTCCAGGATAGCTGTAAGTTATATGACTACATATTCAGCGATATTTATTTAAACTTTTTCCAAATGAAGATCGAACGTTTCTTATATAGACTGCACAACGGCAGATATTCTTATTATTTTCCTTCGGATGGTTTCATGGCGTTTAGCCAAGAAATCCTCGTACTCTTAATTTTTTTTTCTATTAAATTCATATCTGTTGTTAAACAGTACATAAAAAAAATATGCTTTAGTTTATTACGACATTTTTGTCACGGGTACAATTCTGCACATAGTTCTTGATACCACACACACACACACACACACACACAACACAGAGGGAGAGAGAGAGAGAAAGAGGGGGGGGGGCAATTTTGTTTCAACTTTAATTTTATACATAGTTCTTGTACTATATATCTATATATATATATATATATATATCATATATATATATATATATATATAATATATATATATATATATATATATATAATATATATATATATCATCATGGCTATCACTCGATTCGAGTATGAAATGATCTGGGATTTCGTTATTGATGGGTTCTTTATGTGGCTAATGAGACCAAATTGTCGAGCCACTACTCTGTCACAATTGGGGCATGTGTTGTTAGGTGGGAGTGGAGGCTGTGGATGCACCTGGCGAGCTGTCTTGTAGCTCCACGGTTTTTCCAGATGCTGCTTTCTGTTCTCTTCATAATTTTTGATTCCATCTTTCACTTTAACTCTCCAAGCAGATCGCTCCACTGCATCGGTCTCCCATGTTTTATAGATAATGTCACAGTTTTAAGTTGTCTTTTAAGCTGTCTTTGAATCTCTTCCTTGGTTTGCCAATTTCGAGTCTCGTCACTTAGCTCTGAGTAAAAGAGCTGCTTAAGAGGGCGGCTGTCTGCCATTCTGACAACATGCCCTGTCCATCTCAACTTGCTTTTTATTATAATGGCCTCAATACTGAACACTTACATTAGATGTTTCGCAAGGACCGCTGATGGAATTTCTCAAGGGTTTCAATATGGCGTCGGTAAGTTGTCCAGGTTTCGGAAGCATAAAGAAGGGAAGGTAGGACTATTGCCTGATATTACCCTTTATTTTGGGTTGTTAAACACGCAAGTGATGACCATAAACAATTTCTTCGTAGTTTTTCCCAAAAGCTGAGTTAGCACATCTTAGACAATATTGAACTTCATCATCTATATTGGCATTTGAAGATAGATGACTGCCCAGGTATGGGAAGCGGTCTACAGTTTCTAGAGCTTCTCCATTAATTTCTATAGTAGGTGCAACTCTTATGGCTTCAGTTTGGGGTGGCTGATATAATACTTTGGTTTTTCTGATGTTGATGGAAAGTCCAAGACTAGAGTAAGCATTTGCCAATGCATTCAGTATAATTTGCAGATCATTTTCAGCTAGCGCACAGACAGTGTTGTCGTCTGCATACTGAAGCTCAACAATAGCAGTAACATTGACTTTAGTTCTTGCCTTTAGCCGGTTGAGATTGAATATTCCTCTGTCTGTTCTGTAATTGATGGAGATACCTGGAGGCAATTCATCTTGAATGAGGTGCAAAACAACAGTTATAAATATGGAAAACAAGGTAGGAGCAGCGACACAACCCTGTTTTACGCCCGACTCAACTTTGGAAGGTTCAGTAAGGCTACCATTAGCCATTACAATCACCGACATATTATCATGTAGTAACCTCAAGATCTTTATGAATTTTGGTGGGCATCCATATCTAGATAGTATCTTCCAGAGCAGCTCACGCTTGACTCTGTCAAAAACTTTAGTCAAGTCAATGAATCCCAGGTAAAGGGGTTTTTGTTGTTATTGACATTTTTCTTGCAGCTCCCTCGCCGAGAAAACCATGTCAGTTGTACCACGAGCAGGTCTGAAACCACACTGAGACTTGGGTAGGATCTTCTCAGCTAGAGGTGTTAGTCTTGTTGTAAGAATTCTTGCTAAGACCTTTCCAGCTACTGACAGGAGGGTAATTCCTCTGTAATTTCCACAAACTGATCGGTCCCCTTTTTTCTTATACATTTGTTGATAATTCCATCAATGAGGTCATTTGGAATTTCCTCATGCATCCAGATTTTTTCAATTAGTTGGTGAAGTTGACGATGTAAGGTTGGTTCTCCATATTTATATATTTTGGCAGGAATGTTGTCGGGTCCCACAGCTTTGTTGTTCTTCATAGAGAAAATAGCCAACTCCACTTCCTCTAGGGTTGGTACCACTGTAAGTGTCATATCCAGTGGGAGACGAGGGAGTTGATGTGGTACATCCTCGTCTAGCACAGGGTCTCTATTAAGTAGTTTTAAAATCTTCCCAACGAGATAGGTATTCATTATTGTTTTTAAGGAGTCGAGTGCTGTCTTGACTACGTAAGGGTGCTAGCCCTTGGGAACTTGGCCCTTATATAGCTTTCATTCCACTGAAAAGGCTTCTCTTGTCATTTCTGTCCAAAGAGGGATTGGAGCTCGTTTGCTTTGTCTGTCAACCACTTGTTTTCCATTTCCCTTGTGGCATTTTGTATCTGAGCTCTTGCTGTGTGGTGTATTTTCTTCTTTGTTTCAGACTTTGGGTCATTCAGATGTTCAAACAGATATTTTCTGGCCTTTGAATAAGATCTTGGATAGCTGCATCATTCTGATCAAACCAATCTTGATGTTCGTATTTCTTCAGACCAACTGATTCTTTACATGCGCTGATTATGGAATCCTTAAATTTACTCCAGTGATCAACAATATTGGGTGGATATTCCTGTTCTAGTTTATTAGTGAGACACTGCTGAAGTTCAAGCTTATTCGAGTCATTCTTAAGTGAATCAACGTTAAACTTCAGTCGCTTTAGTGCATGTACGTTTCTCTTTCTAGTCAATATCTTCATCCTAATACAAGAGTATACCAGGTGGTGGTCAGTCCAGCAGTCTTCGGCTCCTGTCACTGATCTTGTAAGTAATACATCCTTTCGATCACGAGATCTTACTATAATGTAATCTAAGAGATGCCAGTGTTTAGATCTTGGATGTTGCCAGGTGGTTTTAAGTTTATTTATCTGCCTAGAAAGAATATTAGTTACTACCAGATCATGTTCTACACACTTCGAGAGTAGGAGTGCTCCATTTGCATTAATTTTGCCAAAACACTCTTTTCCAATGGTATATCTCCAGATGTCACTGTCTCGCCCTACTCTGGCATTAAAGTCACTTAAAAGGATAACTTTGTCTTCATTTGGGATAGCTGTAAGAGCTGTGTCTAAAGCGGCATAAAATAATTCTTTTGTTTGATCCTCTGCAAGAAGGGTTGGAGCATAAGTACTGATCACTGTGACATGTTTATTTCCCTCAAGATTTAGTCTGAGTGTCATTAAGCGTTCATTTATGCCACTTGGGTACTGAAAAGCATGCAATTTTTTACAGCCAAACCTACACCATGCTGTCTTGGTGTTCCAGGTTCCTGTCCCTTCCAGAAGAATGTGTAGCCACCACCTTTTTCACACAGTTATCCCTCACCAGCAATAGGAGTCAAGGAAGTGCCACTATATCTAAATTAAGTCTATGGAGCTCCCTAGCAACAAAGGCATTTCTGCGTTCGGGTCTGTTTTCATTTTCATCTAGTAGTGTTCGTACAGTCCATGTTCCAAATTTAAGTTGTATAATTCTTCGACCGCAAAGTGGTGTGGCCCCTGGGTGCAGTTTTCCAGGCAGGCAGGTTTGAAGCAGACTATAGTTAGGGCACCTTTTCTAGCCCCTTCCCCATTCAGGGTGAGCAGAGTGGATCCTAAAAAGGGCTGCTCAGACATGGATGCCACTGCCGAACAACTCTCCTGCTTCATCCAAAATTGAGCGACTGGAATGAGCATCCACCGCTGACGTGCCAGTTGAGTCCAAGAGCTTCCAGATAACACAATCCTGCCCCCACCATCTCTTCTGGTCGCCGGCAGACTTGAAATGCCCCACTAGTCGTACTTCCCAGAGGCGCCTCTTCGTGAGATTGTTTAACGTGGATACACTGCTGCACATACAGGAGACCCACGAGCTTCACTGCAATGGTTGTTGTCCAGTGGCACAAATGATTGTGACGACTGCACCCCTTTGCAGCCGTTGGATTTCAAATAAATGTCCTCTCTTCCGCCTGCCTTACCGTTGAAGGATTTGGTTTTACGTCAGAGTTTCCTTCGCTTAGGAGGACTGTCAACCAAGACTAATGAGCTCCCCCTACCCATGGGTGCAGTTTAATGTCATGTCAAGGTATATATATATATAATATATATATATATATATATATATATATATATATAAAATATATGGATAGATAGATAGATAGATAGACCGAGAGAGATAAAAATTTTTGTGCAATTTCAGACTTATACTTATTTCTTAATACCACAAAGACAGAGAGAGAGAGAGAGAGGAGAGAGAGAGGAGAGAGAGAGAGAGAGAGAGAGAGAGAGAGAGAGAGAGAGAGAGAGAGTAGGCAAATTCCTTATTGTGTAAAAAAAATTGCTACTGATTTTCAGTAGTTGCTAAATTATATTCAAAATTTAAAGTGAAAAAATTTTGAGAGAGAGAGAGAGAGAGAGAGAGAGAGAGAGAGAGAGAGAGAGAGAGGTTGGAAGGGTGGCACAATCCAAAAATTGGAGCGGACAAAAATGCCTGTCAGCCATAATGTCAGATCTCCCAATAATTAAGCCACTTCCTGCCACGTTTAGGGTCTACGGTGTCTGATGGGAACATCAAGTGAATTCAACTGAATTTTCTGTGGACCTCGACTGTAACAAAACTGTTGGTGTCATTTTAGTAAAGAAATATATTATTTTTTATTTTTGTCAATTTTGAATTGGGCTTCGAATGTAACAAAACTGTTGGTGTCATTTTAGTAAAGAAAAAATAATTTTTTATTTTTGTCAATTTTGAATTGGGCTTCGACTGTAACAAAACTGTTGGTGTCATTTTAGTTTTCAATTTTCAACTCCATCACCCGAGGTACCACATATGTTTTGTAAATCAACAATTGTGTCTGCGATTGTGTACTTTTTTTCCCTTTTATTTACATTTTATTTTTCTAACTTCATTGCCCAGGTAGTCGGTCAGTCATTTGATTTATAAATTAATATTTTTTTTATCTTAACAATAAATATGTCTATTACTATAGACTTCAATTTGATTTCTCCTTTATTTCTCATTAGCCTCTGGAGTCTTGGTTCAATAGAATTCACTCAAGCAATAATACATCCTGAACACATCCAAAAATTGAGAGTCAGTCATACTATAGTCTTGGTTTAATGGAAATAAATCCAACCATAATAGATCTTGAACACATTAAAAAATCGAGACACAGTCATACTAGAGTCTTGGTTTAATATAAATCACTCCAAGAATAATAGATCTTGACCACATCCATAAATTGAGAGTCAGTCATACTATACTCTCGGTTCAATAGAAATCACTCAAGCAATGATATACCCTGAACACGTCCAAAAATTAAAGAATCAGTCATACTAAAGTCTTGGTTTAATAGAAACCACTCAAGCAATAATGGCTTTGAACACATAAAAAAATTGAGACACAGTCATACTAGAGTCTTGGTTTAATATAAACCACTCAAGCAATAATAGATCCTGAACAAATCCTAAAATTAAGACTCAGTCATACTAGAGTCTTGGTTTAATATAAACCACTCAAGCAGTAATAGATCCTGAACACATCCAAAAATTGAGAATCAGTCACACTAATGTCTTGGTTTAATATAAACCACTCAAGCAATAATGGACTTTGCACACATAAAAGAAATTGAGACTCAGTCATACTAGAGTCTTGGTTTAATATAAATCCAGCCATAATAGATCCTGAACAAATCCACAAATTGAGAATAAGTCATACCCAAACAGAGCTCCCACCTTTATACCTTCTGAATAACTTACCACATTTATTCTGAATTTTGGTCAATGTTGACGATAAATATGCTAATAAGGCATCTTTCTTGCATCATGTCTGATAAAACTTAGCTCTTGTTATAAACTGATTTGTGTTTAGAACTACCTGACCGCAGATTTCCCAAAAGGAAATATTAATTATGCATAATACTGGTAAATCACAATTTTACAAAAAATTAAAAGCCAGGTTTACCCCCCAAAATATATCTAGTTATACAAATGTATATAATTTTTATTTTACCCAAAATGATACTATCTCAAGTCAAAATATTATTGAAAATTGACTTTTCGAACGTCATTTTCAACCAAAAATCTGGAACTTTAGAATTTATATTTATATTTACATGAATTTTATTCTAATTTGAAAATTTTCATTTCTATTCACATGATTTTCATTTATATCAACCTAAGAAAAAGCTGCTGAAGTTGAAGAAATGTATATATAAAAAAAATGGATGAAGTAAAATCTCTCTCACCCTCTCTCACTCCTCTGTGTGTCTTACAAATCTCTGCTTTCAGTCTTAATTCTCTGTCTGTATGTCTGTTTATGTTTCATCTGTTTGTCTGACAATCTCCTATCTTTTATCTGTCTGTCTTTAGTCTGTCTCTGTCTGTCTCTCTCCTATCTGCCTATCGTCAGTCTAGTCTTCGACCGTTTTCTCTCTCTCTCTCTCTCTCTCTCTGTCCAATTCCTGAGTCATTACGTTGAAATCCGTCTCGTTTACATTATTAATGGGGTCGTATGGAACTTTCTCTCTCAGCCATTTTCAAACGTAAACAAAGATTCGACCGAACAAATAACCCGAGTGTGGGCGGAGGTGTGACGAAGATCTCTCTCTCTCTCTCTCTCTTCTCTCTCTCTCTCTCTCTCTCTCTTTCAAATTCATCTCTATCCCAAGTGTGAATGAGGTAGATCCCAAGACTACAGACATTAGCATGGCAAACTATTTTCTTATGAATTGTTGATAAAAGTCAAAGTATGATTATCCCCTCTCTCTCTCTCTCTCTCTCTCTCTCTCTCTCTCTCTCTCTCTCTCTCTCTCCTCTCTCTCTCAATTTGTTTTGAAGAGTTTGATAATAGCATGTGTGTATTTATAAGGATATTTGCAATTATTATTCCATTAATGATTTGATACTCCCTCTAATTATCTTTGCTTATATGTGTGTGTGTGTGTGTGTATGTGTGTCTTTTTGGGTGTGCGTGTATGTGCTGGGGTGTATGTATGCATCCTTACATGTGAATATATACATAATATATACACCCACAAACACACACATAAACATTGATAGAGCACCATAGATACTAATATAGCAACAAGAAAATCAACTAAAAATCAAAATAATAATAATAATAATAATAATAATAATAATAATAATAATAATAATAATAATAATAATAATAATAATAATAATAATAATAGTCGAAAAATTGTTTACATCGAACTTCGCCACTTCTGATCTTGGCAAATTTTTACCGAAAGATTTCGTCCAAGAACGAACTTTTTTTCCCCTCAGGACTTAGGGAAGTTATAAACTTGTGGTAATTTTTCAACGAGGGCGATAAAAGATTGCGGGGGGTGGGGGGTGGTTAGGTTGTGATCCCATCCACCCCCTCCCAACTTTCACCAAGTGACGAAAGCGAGCCATCCAGCAGGTTCCTGCGTCAATTTTTTTTTAAAAAAATGGTTTACAGTCACGTCACTTCGTCCTAAGAGCCAAATTTTTTAAGAAACTTATTAGGTTTCGCGTCCGTCAACGCAGGTAGGAGAGAAACAAAGACCCCGCCCCCCTCCCAACCTTCTTTTAAAAATTCGGTCATTTCATGCCTCGAGAATATACTACTACGTCGTATTTTGCAATGTTATATTCATAGATACATGATAGTGAAAACGAGTAAGGTGGAATATCAATTTTCTTTTAAACTCAACTGTTTTTAGAATATATATGGAACATAAATAAAGATTTTAATATTGTCAATTTACTAGTATATAATACACACACACACACAACACACACACACACATACATCATATATATATATATATATATATATATATATATATATATATATATTTCCTTAGCTTTAAACCAGAGTGTTTTAATGACCCTTTTTATACTTGAGATACACACACACACACACACACACACACACACACACACATATATATATATATATTATATATATATATATATAATATATAGATATATATATATATATATATATATATATATATATATATATATATATATATATATATATATATATATAATATATATATATATATATATATATATATATATATATATGTATGTATGTATATATAAATATATGAAACCGTGTTAATCGTGTACAAAAACAATTTGAATTCTCCCTTCGCCTCAATTTTCATAAAAATTATCCGTAAAATATATCAGAGGTTCGGCTAAAAGAATGCATTGGTTGTATACCACTTGAAAGAGGGATTATGAATGTGTCATTCCAATCCTGTTTAATACTCTAAAGGAACCATTTGAATATTTTTTTTTTTCATGAAAATCATTACTTTATTATATATATATATATATATATATATAATATATGTATATATATAAATATAGATATATATATATATATATATATATATATATATATATATATATATATATATATATATATTATATATATATTTAAAAGTAAAGATCATCTAAAGAAATCGCTGGATTTATGATAGCTTAAAAAATGGATTACGAATGTGCATTATTCCCGTCCTATATACTCTGCAATATAATTTTTAAATTTTTTTATCTATTTACATAATAATTTTTTGAATTAATTTATCTTTTTTTAATAAGTTATCTCTTTCTGTATTTCCCATTACCTTCCATGACCTCTTATCTAATGAATAACGTATTCTTTAGAAGATTGAATTTCAAGTCAGTGGCCCTGTGGTGTGCTTGTTCCATATGAATAGGGTCCATCTTCTGAATAATAATAATAATAATAATAATAATAATAATAATAATAATAATAATAATATCTCATGGACGTGCGGGTGCTCACGGATGCTCCTGCAGTACCCGGAGGGTGCTCGACTTTTCATTGGCTGGCGGCCAAGCGTCGGAAACTCTCGAGACGCGTTGATCTTCTCAGGTGTGTTGCGTCACCAGGAGCCGGGTTTTTATTGGCTGCGACCGTGGTGACGTAACTCCTGGTATTTATTCCAACCTCTTCAATATTGGTCCCGTCCTGGGCAGGAGCATCTGTGAGCGCCCGCAAAGCCATGATATATAGCGAAGGACTCACCACCTGGGTTACGGGCTGCTCTGTGAGCAAGAGCCCGTGCTGACACAAGGTCAGCTTAATCAAAAACAACATCAACCACCAAGATTCAGTCCTCCAGCAACCATTGCTGTGACCATGCCCTGGCAGATCTGGGCGAAACGTAACCCCCCTACAGACGATAACACCAGCGCCCAGGACGCTGCAGGAGCATCCGTGAGCGCCCGCACTACCATATATAGCGAAGGACTCACCACCAATAATAAAGAAAAAAAAATAATAATAATGATATTCTTTGAAGCTTGAATTTCAAGTCAGTGGCCCCTGCGGTGTGCTATTTCCATATGAATAGGGTTCATCTCTGAATAAAAATAATAATACAATACTCATCGTAGCACGAGTCTGGAAATGAAGAAACAGAACCACAGTTATGGATATCTACATACAGGCAGTCAACGGGTTACGACAGTGTCGGCTTACGACGTTCCGAGGTTACGACGCTTGTCAATAGACGTTATTTCCAGGGTTACGACGCATGTTCCAGGGTTACGACGCCAACAACGCTCATCTGGGAGATGAAATATGACACCAAAAATGCAAAATAATCAATATTTGAAGTTTTTTTTGATGAAAAATGCCATAAGAATGCATTTTGCATAGTTTTCAATGTATCCAAAGCATTAAAAGTAAGGTTTTCTCAGGATTATTCACGATGTTCCGGCTTACGACGATTTTCGGCTTACGACGCGTCTCAAGAACGGAACCCCCGTCGTAACCTGGGGACTGACTGTATATCTAAAGACAGATCTATACACAGACCTTTCAGGAATCTGTTTGATTCCCCTTTTGCAATCAAATTGAAAACGGGAATGAAACAGATTCCCAAAAGTTCTTTAAACGGATTTTTATCTTTAAATGTATGTACATATACATAAATACGGTTTTGGTACCTCAATAATAAGAATAATAATAATAATAATAAATAATAATAATAATAATAATAGTAGGCACGATCCCAGGATCCCTGAAAAGGAACTGGAAAAACTATAGCTGCCGAAGTAGCTCCAGGACTCATGCAGAAGAATGTGCTCCTGGAAACAGCGCACATAGTAAAGAAAAGTGATGGACTCATAAGGAGACAGGATGCAGCAACCCGGAACCCCACACTAATAAAAATCACCTACTCGAATAGGATGACTGTGATGACCCCTCCCTTCTCCCCACCCCCCGCCCCACCCAAATAATAAGGTATTGTTCACTTTTCATTCATACGCAATGTACATTAGAGGCATCTCATCATACACTTTTTTAATTGCAAAACAGAATATCCTGGATGCTATTGTAAACCAAAACTTCATATCCATTTGGGCAAAGAAGTAGAATAGGAGGTTTAAGATTAGCGAAAACTTACAATTAATTTTTCCCAAAGAGATTGGCGTCAATGGTTTAGCAAAATGGAATAGACTTTGGAACGAAAGATGTAGCGAGACGGAAAAATAAGCCATTGCGGACTTCTCAGAAAAATCAAGTCCTAAAAGATATTCTAAACGAGCTTTCAAGTTTTGATTTGCTCTATTTCCAATAGTATAATTTAGCCTCTATTGTTATATATATCTTTTACGTTATCAAGTCCAATTAGAGTCCTTGCCTTTGCCTGGGAAAAGTGCTAAATTACAAAAGGACCGGCACGAATAATTCTCAGAATAATTAGCATTTTTCTTAATGTCAGGTATTTTTAATTGTAAAATTCATTCACATAATGAATATTTGCTGTCCTCACCGGCAGCAAATTTTTGGTATTCTAATACGTGATTCATTGTCTATGTATATATATATATATATATATATATATATATATATATATATATGAATCCACAAAAATTGGAGGGTTTTTTAATTACAAGGACAAATTACAGGATTTCATGAAGTCCAATATCATATATAAATTTGAATGCCCAAGATGCTTGGTATTTATGTTGGTTCTTCACGGAGACTGTTACAAGTCCGTTATTACAGCCATTTGGGATTAAGTTATAGAACTGGGTCCAGAATCTCTAATCCCGAGATTCTCTAATATAAGAATTCATGGCAAAGAGTTGTAAGGTTACTATCGAAAAGAAACATTTTTCTATAATTGGCACCACAAAACAAACTACCCATCTAACTACCCTTGAGTCATTGTTTATTAAGCACCTTTCACCTAGTTTACTCCAACACCATCGTCATCTCCTCTCTCTCTGGCGTGAGGTTTACGTGTATGCAGACCTTACCGTTTTTAGTCACTCAGCTCTTTCCTTCTTTATGAATAGGTAGTCTTCTCATTCCCCCTATTTTAGCGTTCTGATTTATTTTTTAATTTTTAAAATTTTATTGTAATTTTTAATTTGTTTATTTAATTTCTATTGTAATTTTTAAGTTTATTTTAATGTTGAATTTCAATTGCAGACTGATGATTGTGTTGTTGACAACATGAAACGTTTCTTAATAATAAAACACGTGTACATGACTGTCGTCTGATTGGACACCTCTTCCTTTATATTCATGGTTTTCCTGATGTGATATATCTATATATATATATATATATATATATATATATATATATATATTATATATATATATATATATATATATATATATATATATATGAATTTTTATCACATCACTCCTTGGCCGATTGGTAAGAAGCGTCACTGAAGTCCTGAATTCTTCCTATGTCCGCTGGTTCGAATCCACGAGAGGACGAATTATATACATACTAAAGAATTCCCCTTCGGTTACCATACATGAAAATACATTAATTAATGGCATATATATATATATGTATGTATGGTATATATATATATATATATATATATATATATATATATATATATATATATATATACACACACAAATCACCAACATAAGCGCTTACACTCGTCTACAAAATATTCCCAAAAGGTCATTGTCCAACCTAAAAGAGCCATTAACTGTACCTGCAGTTATAGGTGAATATTCAATTCTCTCCTTCAACAAGGACTCGCATTGCAAGGATCCCCATTCACGAAAAATCCTGCTACCCAAAAGGTCATCCCCGCGGTAATCCTTCCTCTCTCGTGGGGCGGGTAAGGAATGATACGTTTCTTCTCAGGGAATAAAAGGGGAATAAACACGGAGGATTCTCCGAGGTGGATGTAGTAATGCCTGGTGTTCTTTTGTTTTTCATCCCTTTTTTTAAAGCATTTGCTTCATATATATATATATATATATATATATATATATATATATGTATATATTATATATATATATATATATAATATATATATATATATATATATATATATATATATATATATATATATGTGTGTGTGTGTGTGTGTGTGTTTGTAGATAGATAGAGAGAGAGAGAGTCTAGGAATATCCTAAATAACGTAAATGAAATGGCTGTCAGTAGCCATGTCTAGGGACACACGCAGACATTGATGTCTGCATTCTTCATTATGAAGACATGGGAAGATAGTAAAGGAAATATTTCGTCCCAAAGAAATCAGACAAAAGATCATTAAGCAAGAAGACACTTTATTCTTCCTTCAGGTAAACATTGAAAAAGCACACCAAGATACTATTGAATATCTTTCGTCTCTCTCATACTGTTGAAAATATTTAATCCCAAATATTCAATCCTGAATATCTATCCCAAATCAGGTGAAGCAAGACATTAAAAAAAAGAATAAATTTCATTCCAACGTAAAGTAAATGTTGACAAAATATACAAAAGATACTACAGACCATTATTAAATCATGTTCTTGTTTAGTTTACTGGAAATATTCTTAATCAAGAAAATACAACCACCAACTAACAAGTTAAGGTAAATGACCGTTAGAAAGAAAACAGGTTTCATTGTCACCCCAGGTAAACTTCGATACAGTTTTGGGCCAAATTGCCCCTTGAGGGGCCCGAGGTTGGGGGCGAGGTGGGGGCGGGGGTGTCGGGGGGCGTGTCAGTGTGGCACTCAAGGAGATTTTAATTATTTTCCCCTTCCTATACTCAGTTAATTAACGAGAAAGGGGGTTATAATTATACAGAGGGTCACCCACTTAGTGAAGTGAGCTCTGTGCACAATGCTTTTTTTTTTTTCTTTTTGTGGGTTGATGCACGTTTCTTGCGCTGACACCTTGACGTAATTCTGAAAAGCTACATTTACACTGAACTCTGGGCTATGTTACTTTGTGGAGTCTAAATTAAATATGATTTAATTAAACAGGAAATTCAATTATAAATTTTAGAATACTCTGTCGTGGACATCAAAATGTACATTACTTTGGGGATGTACATGAGGTCTTCAAGATTAATTAATAATAATAATAATAATAATAATACAATAATAATACAATAATTTTAAAAATTAAAATAAGAATAATAATAATAATAATAACAATTCATAATATGAAGGACACGATCAGGAAAGAATATATGCAGAGACTCAAGGCGATACTAAAGTCAAAACTCAATGCTGGAAATATGATAAAAGCCATAAACACATGGGCAGTGCCAGTAATCAGATACAGCGCAGGAATAGTCGAATGGACGAAGGCAGAACTCCGCAGCATAGATCAGAAACCAGGAAACATATGACAGTACACAAAGCACTACACCCAAGAGCAAATACGGACAGACTATACATAACACGAAAGGAAGGAGGGAGAGGACTACTAAGTATAGAGGACTGCGTCAACATCGAAAACAGAGCACTGGGGCAATATCTGAATACCAGTGAAGACGAGTGGCTAAAGAGTGCATGGGAAGAAGGACTAATAAAAGTAGACGAAGACCCAGAAATAATACAGAGACAGGAGAAAAGACAGACAGAACAGAGGACTGGCAACAACAAACCAATGCACGGACAATACATGAGACAGACTAAAGAACTAGCCAGCGATGACAATTGGCAATGGATACAGAGGGGAGAGCTAAAGAAGGAAACTGAAGGAATGATAACAGCGGCACAAGATCAGGCCCTAAGAACCAGATATGTTCAAAGAACGATAGACGTAATAACATTCTCTCCCATATGTAGGAAGTGCAATACGAAAAATGAAACCATAAACCACACAGAGTGAATGCCCGGCACTTGCACAGAACCAGTAAAAAAGTAAGTATATCTTAGTTTTACCAGACCACTGAGCTGATTAACAGCTCTCCTAGGGCTGGCCCGGCCCGAAGGATTAGATATTTTTTACGTGGCTAGGAAAAACCCAATTGGTCACCTAGCAACCCCGGGACCTACAGCTATTGTGGGATCCGAACCACACTATATCGAGAAATGAACTTCTATCACCAGAAATAATTTCCTCTGATTCCGCGTTGGCCGAGCGGGAATCGAACCTGAGACCACTGGATTGGCAGCCCAGCTCGAGAAAACCACTCGGCCAGCGAGGAACTAGAACCAGTACAAAAAGAGGCATGATTCAGTGGCAAAAGCCCTCAACTGGAGCCTGTGCAAGAAACATCAGCTACCTTGCAGTAATAAGTGGTACGAGCACCAACCTGAGGGAGTGATAGAAAACGATCAGGCAAAGATCCTCTGGGGGACTATGGTATCAGAACGGATAGGTGATACGTGCAAACAGACCAGACATGACGTTGATTGACAAAGTCAAGAAGAAAGTATCACTCATTGATGTCGCAATACCATGGGACACCAGAGTTGAAGAGAAAAAGAGGGAAAAAAATGGATAAGTATCAAGATCTGAAAATAGAAATAAGAAGGATATGGGATATGCCAGTGGAAATCGTACCCTAATCATAGGAGCACTAGGCATGATCCCAAGATCCCTGAAAAGGAATCTAGAAAAAAACTAGAGGCTGAAGTAGCTCCAGGACTCATGCAGAAGAGTGATCCTAGAAACGGCACACATAGTAAGAAAAGTGATGGACTCCTAAGGAGGCAGGATGCAACCCGGAACCCCACACTATAAATACCACCCAGTCGAATGGGAGGGGACTGTGATAGAGCAAAAAAAAAAAAAAAAAAAAATAATAATAATAGGCATGATCCCAGGATCCCTGAAAAGGAACCTGGAAAAACTATAGATGCCGAAGTAGCTCCAGGACTCATGCAGAAGAGTGTGCTCCTGGAAACAGCGCACATAGTAAAGAAAAGTGATGGACTCCTAAGGAGGCAGGATGCAGCAACCCGGAACCCCACACTAATAAAAACCACCAATCGAATAGGATGACTGTGATAGACCCCTCCTTTCTCCCCCGCCCTCCCCCTCCAAATAATAAAGTATTGTTCACTTTTCATTCATACGCATGTACATTAGAGGCATCTCAACATACACTTTTTCAATTGCAAAACAGAATATCCTGGATGCTATTGTAAACCCAAACTTCACATCTATTTGGGCAAATAAGTAGGAGAGGAGGTTTAAGATTAGCGAAAACTTACATTTAATTTTTCCCAAAGTGATTGGCGTCAAGATTTAGAAAATGAATAGACTTTGGAACGAAAGAAGGACGAGATGGAAAACAGACATTCGGACTTCTCAGAAATCAAGTCTAAAAGATATTCTAAGAGCTTTCAAGTTTTGATGCTCTATTGCCAATAGATAATTAGCCTCTGTTGTTATATATATCTTTACGTATAAGTCCAATTAGTCTGCGTGGCCTAGGAAAAGTGCTAAAGACAAAAGGCCGCCAATAATTCTCAGAATAATTAGCATTTTTTCTTAATGTCAGGTATTGTTAATTGTAAAATTCATTCACATAATGAATATTTGCTGTCCTCACCGGCAGAAAATTCTTGGTATTCTGATACGTGATTCATTTGTCTATGCATATATATATATATATATATATATATATATATATATATA
>NC_087201.1:169710035-169715035 GCF_015104395.2 Macrobrachium nipponense
ATGTTACTTTGTGGAGTCTAAATTAAATATGATTTAATTAAACAGGAAATTCAATTATACATTTTAGAATACTCTGTCGTGGACATCAAAATGTACATTACTTCGGGGATGTACATGAGGTCTTCAAGATTAATAATAATAATAATAATAATAATAATAATAATAATAATAATAATAATAATAATAATAATAATAATAATAATAATAATAATAATAATAATAATCAAACAGAACAAACTATTCGGAACCAACCAGAAAAGACTATACAGCCAACTAAGAGGGGAAGACAACCACCCAGAAATTCCTGAAGCCGAACCAAGTAAGAGACTCTGGGAAAACATATGGAGCAATCCAGTATCACACAACAAACATGCAACATGGCTCCAGGAAGTCAAGGAAGAAGAAAACAGGGAGAATAAAAACAAAGATTCACAGAGATCACGACAGACACAGTCAGACATCAACTAAAGAAAATGGCTAACTGGAAGGAAAGCCCCAGGTCCCGATGAAGTCCATGGATACTGGCTCAAAAACTTCAAGGCCTACACCCACGAATAGCAGAACAACTCCAGCATTGTATCTCAAATCACCAAGCACCCAAATGGATGACCACAGGAAGAACATCCTTAGTACAAAAAGACAAGAGTAAGGGAAATATAGCCAGTAACTACAGGCCTATCACCTGCCTACCAATAATGTGGAAGTTACTAACAGTATCATCAGTGAAAGCTATACAACTACCTAGAGGAGACAAACACCATCCCCCACCAACAGAAAGGCTGCAGAAGGAAGTGTAGGGGCACAAAGACCAGCTCCTGATAGACAAAATGGTAATGAAGAACAGTAGGAGAAGGAAAACCAACCTAAGCATGGCATGGATAGACTATAAGAAAGCCTTCGACATGATACCACACACATGGCTAATAGAATGCCTGAAAATATATGGGGCTGAGGAAAATACCATCAGCTTCCTCAAAAATACAATGTGCAACTGGAATACAATACTTACAAGCTCTGGAATAAGACTAGCAGAGGTTAATATCAGGAGAGGGATCTTTCAGGGCGACTCACTGTCCCCACTACTCTTTCATAGTAGCCATGATTCCCATGACAAAGTACTACAGAAGATGGATGCTGGGTACCAACTAACAAGAAAGAGGCAACAGAATCAAACCATCTGATGTTCATGGACGACATCAAGCTGTATGGTAAGAGCATCAAAGAAATAGATACCCAATCCAGGACTGTAAGGATTGTATCTGGGGACATCAGGATGGAGTTTGGAATAGAAAAACGCGCCTTAGTCAACATACAAAAAGGCAAAGTAACGAGAACTGAAGGGATAAAAGCTACCAGATGGGAGCAACATCAAACACCTGGAATAATGGAAGGAGGAGATATAAAACACCAAGAGATGAAGGACACGATCAGGAAAGAATATATGCAGAGACTCAAGGCGATACTCAAGTCAAAAACTCAACGCCGGAAATATAATAAAAGCCATAACACACATGGGCAGTGCCAGTAATCAGATACAGCGCAGGAATAGTGGGAATGGACGAAGGCAGAACTCCGCAGCATAGATCAGAAAACCAGGAAACATATGACAATACACAAAGCACTACACCCAAGAGCAAATACGGACAGACTATACATAACACGAAAGGAAGGAGGGAGAGGACTACTAAGTATAGAGGACTGCGTCAACATCGAAAACAGAGCACTGGGGCAATATCTGAAAACCAGTGAAGACGAGTGGCTAAAGAGTGCATGGGAAGAAGGGACTAATAAAAGCAGACGAAGACCAGAAATATACAGAGACAGGAGAAAGACAGAAAGAACAGAGGACTGGCACAACAAACCAATGCACGGACAATACATGAGACGACTAAAGAACTAGCCAGCGATGACAATTGGCAATGGTTACAGAGGGGAGAGCTAAAGAAGGAAACTGAAGGAATGATAACAGCGGCACAAGATCAGGCCCTAAGAACCAGATATGTTCAAAGAAACGATAGACGGAAATAACATCTCTCCATATGTAGGAAGTGCAATACGAAAAATGAAACCATAAACCACATAGCAAGCGAATGCCCGGCACTTGCACAGAACCAGTACAAAAAGAGGCATGATTCAGTGGCAAAAGCCCTCCACTGGAGCCTGTGCAAGAAACATCAGCTACCTTGCAGTAATAAGTGGTACGAGCCACACCTGAGGGAGTGATAGAAACGATAACGCAAAAGATCCTCTGGACTATGGTATCAGAACGGATAGGGTGGATACGTGCAAACAGACCAGACGTGACGTTGATTGACAAAGTCAAGAAGAAAGTATCACTCATTGATGTCGCAATACCATGGGACACCAGAGTTGAAGAGAAAGAGAGGGAAAAAATGGATAAGTATGTAGATCTGAAAATAGAAATAAGAAGGATATGGGATATGCCAGTGGAAATCGTACCCATAATCATAGGAGCACTAGGCACGATCCCAAGATCCCTGAAAAGGAATCTAGAAAAACTAGATGCTGAAGTAGCTCCAGGACTCATGCAGAAGAGTGTGATCCTAGAAACGGCACACATAGTAAGAAAAGTGATGGACTCCTAAGGAGGCAGGATGCAACCCGGAACCCCACACTATAAATACCACCCAGTCGAATTGGAGGACTGTGATAGAGCAAAAAAAAAAAAAAAAAAAAAAATAAAATAATAATCATCATCATTCATCATCACCATCATCATTATTATTATTATTATTATTTATTTATTTATTTATTTATTTTTTTGCTCTATCACAGTCCTCCAATTCGACTGGGTGGTATTTATAGTGTGGGGTTCCGAGTTTCATCCTGCCTCCTGCCTCCTTAGGAGTCCATCACTTTTCTTACTATGTGCGCCGTTACTAGGATCACACTCTTCTGCATCAGTCCTGGAGATACTTCAGCGTCTAGTTTTTCTAGGTTCCTTTTCAGGGATCTTGGGATCGTGCCTAGTCCTCCTATGATTATGGGTACAATTTCCACTGGCATATCCCATATCCTTCTTATTTCTATTTTCAGATCTTGATACTTATCCATTTGATTTTTTTCCCCCTCTTTCTCTTCAACTCTGGTGTCCCATGGTATTGCGACATCAATGAGTGATACTTTCTTCTTGACTTTGTCAATCAAATTATTATTATTATCATCACTATTATTATTATTATTATTATTATTATTTCAAGGAAGAACCATTTGTAGGGAGCAGTGTTAAAAGTAACTGCTGTATGTTATTATTATTATTATTATTATTATTATTATTATTATTATTTTTTTTTTTTTTTTTTTTTTTTTTTTTTTGCTCTATCACAGTCCTCCAATTCGACTGGGTGGTATTTATAGTGTGGAGTTCCGGGTTGCATCCTGCCTCCTTAGGAGTCCATCACTTTTCTTACTATGTGTGGCCGTTTCTAGGATCACACTCTTCTGCATGAGTCCTGGAGCTACTTCAGCTCTAGTTTTTCTAGATTCCTTTTCAGGGATCTTGGGATCGTGCCTAGTGCTCCTATGATTATGGGTACGATTTCCACTGGCATATCCCATATCCTTCTTATTTCTATTTTCAGATCTTCATACTTATCCCTTTTTTTCCCTCTCTTTCTCTTCAACTCTGGTGTCCCATGGTATTGCGACAATCAATGAGTGATACTTTCTTCTTGACTTTGTCAATCAACGTCACGTCTGGTCTGTTTGCACGTATCACCCTATCCGTTCTGATACATAGTCCCAGAGGATCTTTGCCTGATCGTTTTCTATCACTCCTTCAGGTTGGTGCTCGTACCACTTATTACTGCAAGGTAGCTGATGTTTCGTTGCACAGGCTCCAGTGGAGGGCTTTTGCTACTGAATCATGCCTCTTTTGTACTGGTTCTGTGCAAGTGCCGGGCATTCACTTGCTATGTGGTTTATGGTTTCATTTTTCGTATTGCACTTCCTACATATGGGAGAGATGTTATTTCCGTCTATCGTACTTTGAACATATCTGGTTCTTAGGGCCTGATCTGTGCCGCTGTTATCATTCCTTCAGTTTCCTTCTTTAGCTCTCCCCTCTGTAGCCATTGCCAATGTCATCGCTGGCTAGTTCTTTAGTCTGTCTCATGTATTGTCCGTGCATTGGTTTGTTGTGCAGTCCTCTGTTCTTTCTGTCTTTCTCCTGTCTCTGTATATTTTCTGGTCTTCGTCTACTTTTATTAGTCCTTCTTCCCATGCACTCTTTAGCCACTCGTCTTCACTGGTTTTCAGATATTGCCCCCAGTGCTCTGTTTTCGATGTTGACGCAGTCCTCTATACTTAGATAGTTCCTCTCCCTCCTTCCTTTCGTGTTATGTATAGTCTGTCCGTATTTTGCTCTTGGGTGTAGTGCTTTGTGTATTGTCATTTGTTTCCTGTTTTCTGATCTATGCTGCGGAGTTCTGCCTTCGTCCATTCCACTATTTCCTGCGCTGTATCTGATTACTGGCACTGCCCATGTGTTATGGCTTTTTTTATCATATTTCCGGCGTTGAGTTTTGACTTGAGTATCGCCTTGAGTCTCTGCATATATTCTTTCCTGATCGTGTCCTTCATCTCTTGGTGTTTTATATCTCCTCCTTCCATTATTCCCAGGTATTTGTATCCTGTCTCATCTATGTGTTTGATGTTGCTCCCATCTGGTAGCTTTATCCCTTCAGTTCTCGTTACTTTGCCTTTTTGTATGTTGACTAAGGCGCATTTTTCTATTCCAAACTCCATCCTGATGTCCCCAGATACAATCCTTACAGTCTGGATTAGGGTATCTATTTCCTTGATGCTCTTACCATACAGCTTGATGTCGTCCATGACATCAGATGGTTGATTTTGTTGCCTCTTTCTTGAGTTGGTACCCGGCATCCATCTTCTGTAGTACTTTTGTCATGGGAATCATGGCTACTACGAAGAGTAGTGGGGACAGTGAGTCGCCCTGGAAGATCCCTCTCCTGATATTA
>NC_087201.1:169720035-169725035 GCF_015104395.2 Macrobrachium nipponense
TTTAGAAAATTAGCTAATCCAAGAACATTCCAATACTTCTGAGAGGCTTCTATTTATCCAGCAAACGGAGAGAGGAGAGAGAGAGAAGAGAAGAGGAGAGAGAGAAGAGAGAAGAGAGAGAAAAAGGGGGGGAAAGGGGGGAATACATTTCTAAAAAATGATCTAATTCATGAACTTCAACATACTCCGGATAGTAGTAGTACTTAACCGGACGAGAAAGAGAGAGAAGAGAGAGAGAGAGAGAGAGAGAGAGAGAGAGAGAGAGAGAGAGATTCTTTCATTTCTCAGAATGATTTCATTCAAAAGGCCAAAATGTTCCATACACTAGTATTCTTTAACCAACGAGAGAGAGAGAGAGAGAGAGAGAGAGAGAGAGAGAGAACGAGTCCCTCAGAGGGAGCCATTTGTCACCCCATAAGGTCGTCGTGTAACGCAGAACGAGCCTAAGGCGACGAGACTTGAGGCCTAAGGACTATAAGGCTACAGCTTTGTGATTTGTCTTATGGTCTTTTTATTCTCTGGGAGTCATTGAGGGGATTTCTCCCCCCCCCCCCTCCCCGCCCCCCCCCCCCTCTCTCTCTCTCTCTCTCTCTCTGCGCTGATGGAGCCCCCTAGGCGGCTAACAGGAGATTAGTTTCCTATCTCGGAAAACTAGAGATAGAGAGAGAAAGAGAGAGGAGAGAAGAGAGAGAGAAAGAGGAGGAGAGAGAGAGAGAGAGAGAGAGGATGTGAGTCTTATTGTTCTTGTAGCAGTGTTTGCTACGGTTATATAACTGGAAATATTAGAAGTTTAATAATGGTGACAGGAACTGTTATTCACTGTACACACACACACACACACACACACACACACACACACACACACACATATATATATATATATATATATATATATATATAGACAGCCATAAGATCTATATTTTGACCTTCAAAATCTTTGTATTCTGACCTGTGAAATCTGTATAATTTTTATGTTATTAATCTATATATTTTGACCCTTATAATCTTTATATTTTGACCTTCATAACCTTTATTTTTTACCTTCATAATCTTCATATTTTGACCTTTATAATCTTTATTTGTTTACTTTCGTAATCTTCATATTTTCCCCTTTATAATCTTTATATTTTGATCTTTCAAATCTTTATGTTTTGACCTTCACAATCTCCATATTTTGACCTTCATGATCATTATATACTGACATCCATAATCTTTATATTTTCACCTTTATAATCGCTATATTTTGACCTTCATAATTGTTATATTTTGACCTTCATAATCTTCATATTTTGACCTTCATAACATTTATCTATTGACCTTCTTAGTCTCCATATTTTGACCTGCATATCCTAAATATTTTAAACCCTCATAATCCTTATATTTTACCTTTTTGATTTTTGATTTTTTTATTTTTTCACCTCCCTAATCTCCATATTTTGACCTTCATAATCTTTATTTGTTTTTTTACCTTCATAATCTTCAAAGTTTGCCCTTCATAATATTTATATTTTGACCTTCATAATCTTTATTTTTTCACCTTCATAGTCCTTTTATTTTGACCTTCATAATCTTTATTTTTTCACCTTCATAATCCTTTTATTTTGACCTTCATAATCTTTATTTTTTCACCTTCATAGTCCTTTTATTTTGACCTTCATAATTTTTATTTTTTCACCTTCATAGTCCTTTTATTTTGACCTTCATAATCTTTATTTTTTCACCTCCTTAATCTTTAATCTTTGTCCTTCATAATCTCCATATTTTGACCTTCATAATCTTTATTTTTTCACCTCCTTAATCTTTATTCTTTGTCTTTCCTATTCTCCATATTTTGACCTTCATAATCTTTATTTTTTCACCTTCATAATCTTCATATTTTGACCTTCATAATCTTTATTTTTTGACCTTCATAATCTTTTTATTTTGACCTTAATAATAACCAAATTTTGATCTTCATAATCTTTATTTTCCACCTTCATAATCTTTTTATTTTGACCTTCATAATCTCCATATTTTGACAATCATAATCTTTATTTTTCACCTTCATAACCTTTTTATTTGACCTTTAAAATCTTTATGTTTCCAACTTCATAATCTTTATTTTTTACCTTCATAATCTTCTTATTTTGACCTTAATAATCATTATAATTGCGACCTTTATGATCTTTATATTTTGACATTCATGATCTTCATATTTCGACTATCATAAGCTGTATATTTTAACCTTCATAATCCTTTTATTTTAACCTTCATAATCTTTATTTTTTCACCTTCATAATCTTATTTTAGCCTTCATAATCTTTATTCGAGCATCAAGACTCTCTCCCCTGTCCGCCTCCCTCATTCAACGGATACGAACTCAGTGGTTTCGTATTTTTCCGCCTTTGGCATAAATCATGTTCCATCATCCCCAAAAAAGATGAGTTATACGGGCCAGCGAAATAGGCCTATGGCCTTCCTAAACGAAGGGTATAAGGAGAAGAGTTGCTGCTTATATCATTCGTCCTTAAAATCCAGTAGAAAACTATCTGTCTTCCAAAAGGGAAAGTGAAGAAAGGTATACTTTACTTTCTAATTAGTAATCATTTCAGTATCTTTCTTCCCGAATGAAAGTGAATATCTTTTGAAAGCAATACGATGAAATATATTTTCAACCTAGGTAATATGTATGCTAGAAAGAAGGCTTTCATCTCAGATTTGTTTGAGATTGGCTTTCTCTCTCTCTCTCTCTCTCTCTCTCTCTCTCTCTCTCTCTCATACATGCAATATGATAATGTTTCGATGGAGTGACAGGTTATTCCGCAGGCCTGTTTTATCCTTATAATACCGAGCAAATGCTGCTGTTGCTCTCTCTCTCTCTCTCTCTCTCTCTCTCTCTCTCTCTCTCTCTCTTTCTGATGTGAAAAGACGAATGGAATAACATAGCGAAAAAAACTGGAAAGGAAATAAACAATAGAATACTTTTTTTCCTTCATAATATCAATATAAAACATAAGAATATGTACAAATCAAAGTACCTTCACATTTTTCTTATAACTGAATTTCAAATCTCTATATAATCTTGGATAATCGTTAGAATGTCTGTACTAAAGTAAGAACAAATCACGTGGTCTGGGCAAGATTGTGACTGAAAATGCCTCTATTATCGTGAAAAAAAAATGTCACTTTCTCTCATTATTATATAACTTAAATAAAAAAACAAATTACCAAAAATAACAGATCAAAGTTCAACGTAGAGAATAAGTGGAAATATTCTCGTCATTGCAAAACTCATTCTTCGAAACTTTATTATTTACTTATTTCTTCTTCATTCGAACAAGATCTGGGACACTTTTAAGCAACAAAACACCAACGTATTGATTTCCAAACAAGATTAAAAAAAAGGATTATAATATATTATATCTGAATGAATTTCTTGAAAAACTCACTACAGCTGATGTGAGTCTATGGAGTGAAAAACATCACATTAATAATGATAATTTCTTAGCAAATATGTATTTCAGAAAAAACATATTCCACTAGATGAGGAGCATACCCAGTTAAATGATGAGCGTATACTCCATTAGATGAGATCGCCATGGGAACCTGGAAGTAATTAGAAACAACAGCAGTTATGGACGATGTATAGCGTTCCAGCGCTCATGCATTAGAACCTTGAGCTCATTAGACACTCTAGCAGATATGGACGATGTATAACCTTTCAGAGTTCTTGCATGAGAACCTGGAATTCATTAGACACTCCAGCAGTTATGGACGATGTATAGCGTTCACGCTCTTGCACGGAACAACGCGACGTATACCTTATCCGTGGTCAGGTGGGTTAAAGTGACTATTTCTGATATATTACGTGGGTTCAAATCCTGCTACGGGAGTCAGAATGTCTCCATTCGGCCTTTCATTTCAATCTTTTATTATTATTTTTATTTTATATTTATTTATTATTTTTTATTTTTGGGGGGTCTATCATAGCTCCAATTAATTATTATTATTATTATTATTATTATTATTATTATTATTATTATTATTATTATTATTATTATTTTTTTTTTTCTCTATCACAGTCCTCCAATTCGACTGGGTGGTATTTATAGTGTGGGGTTCCGGGTTGCATCCTGCCTCCTTAGGAGTCCATCACTTTTCTTACTATGTGCGCTGTTTCTAGGATCATCACACTTCTGCATGAGTCCTGGAGCTACTTCAGCTTCTAGTTTTTCTAGATTCCTTTTCAGGGATATTGGGATCGTGCCTAGTGCTCCTATGATTATGGGTACGATTTCCACTGGCATATCCCATATCATTCTTATTTTTATTTTCAGATCTTGACTTATCCATCCCTTTTTTCCCTCTCTTTCTCTTCAACTCTGGTGTCCCATGGTATTGCGACATCAATGAGTGATACTTTCTTCTTGACTTTGTCAATCAACGTCACGTCTGGTCTGTTTGCACGTATCACCCTATCCGTCCTGATACCATAGCCCCAGAGGATCTTTGCCTGATCGTTTTCTATCACTCCCTCAGGTTGGTGCTCGTACCACTTATTACTGCAAGGTAGCTGATGTTTCTTGCACAGGCTCCAGTGGAGGGCTTTTGCCACTGAATCATGCCTCTTTTTGTACTGGTTCTGTGCAAGTGCCGGGCATTCGCTTGCTATGTGGTTTATAGTTTCATTTTTCGTATTGCACTTCCTACATATGGGAGAATGTTATTTCCGTCTATCGTTCTTTGAACATATCTGGTTCTTAGGGCCTGATCTTGTGGCCGCTGTTATCATTCCTTCAGTTTCCTTCTTTAGCTCTCCCCTCGGTAGCCATTGCCATGTGTCATCGCTGGCTAGTTCTTTAGTCTGTCTCATGTATTGTCCGTGCATTGGTTTGTTGTACCAGCCCTCTGTTCTGTCTGTCATTCTCCTGTCTCTGTATATTTATGGGTCTTCGTCTACTTTTTATTAGGTCCTTCTTCCCATGCACTCTTTAGCCACTCGTCTTCACTGGTTTTCAGAT
>NC_087201.1:169730035-169762535 GCF_015104395.2 Macrobrachium nipponense
AATAGATGACTCTAGGGGTCCTGACTCCTGTTTTCGAGAAAAATATTTTTGTCTCCATCCCAGTTTCAGGGACTTGCTAACCACTAACCGGCAGGTTTGCCACGCGATCTTATGAGTTATAAGACAATTGGTCTTTACCAGAATGGCAAACAACCAATTATCTAGGTTTAAAGTATATATTAGTAATTACAGAGTGTGTCTCACTCAGTCGAGAAAGTTAAAATCAATGGATTTATATCAAGCTTTACGTCAATTAACTTGGAATATTTTGCTGTTTATTTTGCAATAGCCAATTAAAGAAAGGAGATATAAAATGACCTTAATGACAGTTTCGGGAGGAAACATTATATCGCAATTAATAGATTGGGAGAGATGCGCAGATATGGACCTAAATTTCAATCGGTAGAGTTTATCTTTTTGCCCTCACATTTTCGTAGGGTCGAAACTTAAGTCTTATATGTATAAAAACGGACAAATTCCCAAAACAGTCCTTGGGATATGCAATTAAAATAAAATTCTGATTGAGAGGTTTTGTCAATCTGCTTTTGGCTTGATTGCGACCAATTCATCTTGATTGCAAATAACTTCAACATGATTATTTTTGCTGTAGACAACCTAGGAAACATAGTAGACAGAATGCAAAATGATTCTCTCTTGTTGCTGAATATTCTATATTGCTGGAATGTTATTTTTTGGTAAAGGGAGAAGTTATATTTGTCCACGACTAGGGGCAACCATTTGGAATCAAATTTGAGAGTATGCGATACCATTTATATTAGATTTTTAAGGGTTGTTGTATTGTAATGAATATGCATATATCTGTTCAGTCTGCAAAGCCCAGGTAAAATTTTAGAAGTAACTCCAGGAAAGAAAAAAAAAATAACTTGCGTTCAGTCATTTAAATGTAACTCGTCCATATTCACAGATGTAATTTGTGAATATGGTAAATTCTAATTTGTTTTAAGCCAACGATTGTTTTTTTTCTTTGCAGAATGCCCAAGTCTTTTATATTTTACCTTCAGTGCCTTCTTTTTTTTTTCTTATAACATACAAGACCTATTTATTTTGCTAGTAAATCGTTTTATAAAATATCTTGGGCCTGTGTCCATGAGTACCGCAAGCATTCATAACTTAAGTCATTTTATTTATCGATACATTTCTTTATGATTTTGCGAATGTAAGACATAACTGCTTTGGCGAGAATTACAGTCAAGCTATCTTGGCTCGAATCCAAAAATATTATTTTTCTCTGGCAGTTATTTGCAGAGAGCATCCTGAACTAAAATGAGATCAATAAAACAAAACAGAGAAATATGTTGTACCTACCTGTGACGGAATTTAACCCCATCAGAAGACGTTCTCCTCTCATTTTTCTATGCATTGCCTTATAGAAGGTCCATTAAAGAGTATTTTTATCTACTATATGACCTTTTGTCATGATAAATCTGTAAACTCAATTAGACAAAAGTTTTGAATATGAGAAAAAATTCATATCGATTTTCATTCATAATAATGTTACGAGTGAAATGATTAACACTGCATTCATAATATCTGACACAAAAAATTAGGGCCCATGATCTTTATATAAATAAATATAATATATATATATTATATATATATATATATATATATATATATATATATATATATATATATATATATATATTCCCTTCAGTACTACTTAAATATTCCTCTGTTTCATCTTGGACACAAATCTCCAATTCTGTACCTTTACACATTTAATGTGTGATGTAAAAAATAAAAGTAATTGTTAAAGTGACGTGAAAATTATTTTCAAACCAATTACCAATTGCATTCCTGCCTACGCATATACCAATACACCCCCCTAACCCCCCTTTCAAGCCATTTGTCAATTGTATTCCATAAATAAAATCACACAATATCCATACGTGCGAATTTTCTACCTCAGGGTTGGATCATTAACCAATATATTGATGCATTTATCAATACATTTCCACCCTCATTCATTTTCACCCCCCCCCCTTCACCCCCCTTTTAATCGATTTACCAATTGCATTCCATATATAAAATCCTACTTCCACACTCACACAATATCCATACGTGTGAATTTTCTACCTCAGGGTAGACCATTAATTAATATATTGACGCATTTAGCAATATGTTCCCACCCCCCAGCCCCCATCCCCTCTTTTAAACCATTTACCAATTGCATTCCATAGATAAAATCCTACTTCCACGCTCACTTTCCCCCAAAATCGTGAATTCAGATCTGATGGAAGGACTGTGTGGGATGTCCATGCAAATGAATATATATATATATATATATATAATATATATATATATATATATATATATATATATATATATATATATATATATATATATATATGCATACACACACACACACACACACATATATATATATATATATATATATATATAGATATATATATATATATATATAATGCTGGTGGTGCTGGTGTTCAACGTATGGGACTTAAAAGGAATGACTGACGTTTTGATTTTAGGTGAAGGTAAAGTTTTTCCTTTAAGTATGTAAGAAACACGGTAATGTATTCCCATGTAGACACACACACACACACATACATATATATATATATATATATATATATATATATATATATATATATATATATATATATATATATTAACGTATTTTATCTATTTATCAATTTCTTTAATTTTCTTTTTAAGAAGTGAGATCTCTACTTTCTGTATTTCTCTTCACCTTCTCTTACTTCCCACAGAGTACCATATTCTTTGGATGCATGAATTTTAAGTCACTGGCCCCTTTGGTGGGCTTGTTCGATGTGAATAGGTTCATCTCCTGAATGATAATAAGAGTATTATTATTATTATTATTATTTATTATTATCATTATTATTATTATTATTATTATTATTTTATTGAAAATAATGGCAGAATTCACAGAATTGATTTTGTACAATATTCTTTCAATTCTCCTTATGATTTTTCTTTCTGGCACGCTGGTATTATAAAGCAGCTGTCCAATGTTCATCGTGCTGTAGGTCGTCAACGGAAATTTGCGGGCGGGGCTGGTGTTATCAAAAGCAAAACTGGTTATCAGGGACAGGCTGGGGTCGTCAACAGGTATACAGGTGGGTTTCGTAGGTCGGGAACAGGCCGTAGTCGTCAGGGGTCTATCCGGTATTTCTTGTTATTTCTTTCTTTTCTGTTTTCAAGGCGTCTACATGTTTCGGCCACCTCGTTTGGCCATCTTCGGGACGGGATCGCTGAGTGCAATGGTCTGTGTCAGATGTATTCACGCTATTTATTGCATTCGGTTGGCTTGAAGAAACAGGTACCTCACTTTTCATTGGGCAATACCTGTGACGTCACGAGCGATGTCATCAGGGGGCCCGTTGCTGGTTGGCTGTCCTCTTCGTGGGCGGAGCCTCATCCTTATTGGTGATGGTGGAGGTCCCCTCGAAGGCGTGCTACCAGGTCGCCTCAGGGCGAGAGCTTGAGCTTGCGATCACCCTCAGGGTTTACTAGGGACGTCCTCAGGATGAGAGCTAATGCTTCTATCATCCTCAGGATCCCTCTGGGTGCGATGGTCGTTGTGGGGCGGTGTCTGCTGCTCTCCTGACGGCGGTGGGGAGGAGGAAGGTCTCCTGTGTGATGTTCAAACTGGGCTTCTCCCTCCCGATGTGCAGCGCTTCTAAGATTCGCAAACGACGTAGATCGGGTGCCTGGTCGATAACCTCGAAGTTACCGACGATGTCGCTGCGTCTGGATTCTTTTATTATGGCAGTCCTTGCATGATTTTACAAATACCGCCTACCTTCCTGCGCGTGACAGGAGATCCTCTTGGAGCGGAAGGAGATGTAGGCAGGCGCATTGAACGTCATCCCGATTGTAAGGTTCCGAGGCATCCCTACAGGATTGGGCACGTGTATCTGTAAATGACGTTCGTCCTCTTCAAGGGATCCTGCAACGGTGCGGGTTATTTTTCATAATAAGACTGCATGTTTTTTTACTTGTATAAAATATGATCAAGTTGATCTGCTTGTTGGTGTCGGTCGAGAAACGTGATTCCTGATTATTTCCCGTAGGGCTCGCTCGTCTTCTTATTATTATTATTATTATTATTATTATTAGACACTCCTTTCCCTGTCACCCACCCATCTTAGTCTCTTTATGAAAGAGGGAAATTACTCTTACGAAAACTTTGGTATTAAAAGCATAAATCTGGTCAGAATGTTACAAACCCAGTAAACATTTATAATTGGAATTTGTACGACATATCTGTTCAAAAGTTCCGTCGCCGACATTGTGTTATTAAGTTATAAAGTAAAAGCAACACCGTCTATTAAGACGTGCGCCTGAGAAATCTGGTGTGAGGAATGGTAGGTGTGTTGTTTGTGTATTCTCAAACACACACACACACACACACACACACACACACACATATGTGTGTATATTTTATATATATATATATGTATATTTATATTATATATATATATATATATATATACATATATATATATATATATATATATATATATATATATATATATATATACGTATATTTATATATATATATATATATATATATATATATATATATATATATATATATATATATATATATATATATATACATACACACACACACACATATATATATATATATATATATAATATATATATATATATATATATATATATATATATATATATATATATATACATTGAATCCATTACGTACATTCAGTACATACGTTGATGATGTGATTACTGGTGAAGTAAAATAAAACAAGATAGAACAGAAAATGATTTTGACTTGAATATACCACTCACCAGAATCGAGATGTCAAACTATACGTCCCTTTAAAGGGACCTGCTTTTTTATTTGTTTATTTTTTATTTTCGGTTTTACTCTTGTTAGGAAGACAACGCGGACAAAGGACGGTGCCAATTCTACCGTTTTATCCCTTGTACATCAAAGGTTTTTTTTTTTTTTTTTTTTCCCCTATCTGTCCGTAACTTTTTCGCAACTGTCACCAGTATTTTTCCCTGTTTGACAAGTTCTTTAGGCGACCAACTGGTTGGAAAATACAGGCCCGCGGTTCTAGAACAGTTGTAGAATGTGGCATTTCTTTGTCCGAGTACATTGAAAAACGAGGAAAAATTCGCCGACGTCTCTACGGAGAATTCGAGTTGTCTGTAAAGTCACTACAGCGTATAATTAAGGCCACCGAGAATAGATCTACCTTTCAGTGGTGTCCTTACAATGCTGTATGAGCAGCGAGCCATGAGCCGCGACCCACGAAGCTTTAACCACTACCCGGGGGTGGCCTACCGTGTATCGTTGCCAGATGCACGATTATGGCTAAATTTAACCTTAAATAGAATAAAAATTCCTGTGCCTAGAGGGTGCAATATGGTATGTTTGGTGATTGCTGGGTGAATGATCGACATACCAATTTGCAGCCCTCTGGCCTCATTGCTTTTTAAGATCTGAGGAAGGGAAGAAAAAAATGTGCTGACGGATAATAGAGAACTAGCAAGGAAAACATTGAACTTTCATTGCAGTTTCCACTGACCATCATTGCCTGTTTGAGAAAATATATGATGCAAAAAATTGGCCGTCATCGGCCTATCCACTTGTTTGTGTTGAAAGCCTTAAGAGCTTATACTTTTGTATCTGGTATTTAGTGTTTGTTGATTCATTCGTGTTTATCAATTATTACAGATTAGTGGAAAGTTGTACAAATGCATACCTATATGGCAATGCCCGCAGTAAGCTTTTGTTTTTCAGAAGCTGATCTCTGGTCTGTGGAGCAATCCCAACATAGATGATGGCATTTACTTGAAATTCAAGCTCTCTCTCTCTCTCTCTCTCTCTCTCTCTCTCTCTCTCTCTCTCTCTCAACATAGGAAATAGTTGTTTACATCATAGTATAAATATCAACTAAGCTGGATCTTCAACTGAATATGTTATATAAAGATTTTTTTCCCAAAGAACTCTAAAATCCCCAAACAAGCTACTTTCTAGAATTTCCCCTTTCTTTTTTTCTTTCTTTTTCAATTTCTTTAAATAGCCTCCCCAAAACAAACGTACTTTCCTTTCCCTTCCTTTCTTTTTCGTTTTCTGTAAAAGAAAACTATTGAAGTGGCTGTGTCTGTCCTTCCGTCCGTATTTTTCCTGTCCGCAGTTTTCTGTCCGTCCTCAGATCTCGTAAACTACTCATGCTAGAAGGCTCCAAATTAGTACGTAGATCATCCACCATCCAATCATTAAACATAGCTAATTACAGCCCTTTACCCTCAGTAGTTTTTATTTTACCTAAGGTTAAAGTTAGCCGTGGTCGTGCGTCTGGCATAGCAACAACACAGGTCATCATGTCCCGCTGAGAGTTTCATACGGCATTATACACTATACAGAAAACTCGATCAACATTATTTATTTATTTATTTATTTTTATTCATTTATTCATTTTTAGTTCAGTTACCTATCGCAGTCAATGGTAGGAGTATTTTTTTACTTGTTTTATTCTTATAATATTCTAGAATATCCTGCAACAACCCACAACCGATTACGAAAGACTTTCCACCAGCCAGGACGAACATCAAGACCTTCTGCCCCTTTCCATTTATGGCCGAAAGCCGGGGATATGTAATCGCTCATGATATCACCTAACAAGCGATATGTATATATATAGAGAGAGAGGAAGGGTTGGAATGACCGCATTATACTCTCGGAGGAGATTAGGAAGGTCCTCGGAGAAATGAGTAATCCTCAAACGTCAGTTTCAATCCTCGTATCCCTCATTGCAGATTACAATGTCTTCCGTAAGGGGGAGAAATGCATCTTTTGAATTGTTATGATGGTGATTCCAGCAAGGGGTTAATTTATCCATTTCAGAATTGTATTTTGAGTGTTCTTTGATGGGTTGTGTGTTTATGAAATGTATAACATGATAAGTAGAGAAATACATGCACGAATATGATTATCATCATTCTATCACAGTCATCCTATTCCACTGGGTTGCATATATAGTGTGGGGTACCGGGTTGCATCCTGCCTCCTTATAAGGATTCCATCACTTTTCTTACTATAGACCGGCAGCCCGGACCATTGAGATACAACGAACGAGATACCGACTGTAACCCCTACCGGTAGTTAGGAGTACGACTTGTAAAGTGTGAAACTTGAAACTTGACCGTCTGCCCGAAATATATGG
The DNA here is from genome assembly GCF_015104395.2 of Macrobrachium nipponense. Lineage (NCBI taxonomy): Eukaryota > Metazoa > Arthropoda > Malacostraca > Decapoda > Palaemonidae > Macrobrachium > Macrobrachium nipponense. Next base: position 169,737,250 of record NC_087201.1, read on the forward strand.
GTGGCTTACTTAACAAGCACCACTAATTGCTCGTTAGATTTTGGGTCTAGATCCAACATATGAGATACCAGATGAAACTAATATATAATATATCTGCAGACTCTACTGATTATAGAATGACCAGTGACAGACATTTTGGAGGGTGGGTTCTCCCTGACAGACGCACTGAAAAGGGTGGGTTAATTGGATCTAGATCCAACCTAGGAGATACCGAGTAAAATTTACACTACAATAGCACTGCACATCCTAGAATACTGTGGTGGTAATGACAGACGTTTTAGTGGGTTGTTACCCCCTGACAGACGACCCACACGATGGGGAGGGGGAGGCAGGATCTGCATCCAACATTGGAGATACCAAGTAAAATTTGTACTTCAATAGACACTTTAGTGGGTGGTTTCCCCCCTGACAGACACACCCTAACAGGTGGGCAGGGGGAAGGGCTAGCCTTGATAATGAATGTCTAGATTAGTATAGTGGGCTACTATTGACCCATATTATACATTATCGTGATATATTTAATAAATATTTTTATCCTTTCTATATCCTTTGTATTTTATCTAACACAGTGTTTCCCAACCTTTGACACTTTGAGGAACCCTGAGACAATTTTCCTCATCCCAAGGAACCCCAATACACACACACACACACACACACACACACACACACACACACACATATATATATATATATATATATATATATATATATTATTATATATATATGTAAGCATTTTATTAATTACCTTTAGTAAAACAGAGGGAAAAAATCTCGCACGATATGTTACGATAAAATAAATTATAGGACTACGATTTCTCACGCCATGTTTAACGAAAAATATATACTTATAAATAACAAATAATTAAATAAAACATGAATTCTTACGAACACCAGCGATCGTTCACGGAACCCTAAGGTTCCACGGGACCCCGGTTGACGATGGCTGATCTAACACAAAAATAAATTTTATTTGTTTCATATAAATAACAGTCATCTGTAGGCTCATAATAATTCAGTCATATTATTATTTTGTCAAGCAAGCAACTGACTTCAATTATAGTAGGGGAGCCCGGGGCTAGTTGGCTACAGGGGTAAGTTGGCATACTCAACATGACTTTAAAGTTTATCAATAGGATGGTCTATAATATATATACTGTGTAATTGCCACGTGGTTCCTCAGTTACCAGCAAAATTCTATAGAGATAAACGTTGGAGCTCGAATTTATGAGACAATTTTTTTTTATTTTGATGGTAGTAAGTAAATATTTTAATCTTTCGGTTATTTGCTATAACATCTATACATTCATAAAGATTAGTTTTCAATGATAGCATAGTTTTCCTTATGGTTTAAAGATTCTATAGCATTAAAATTATTAATTCAAGGTTTGTTGGTGTGGACTGGTAATCGTTTTTGTATCAAATGGTAGGGATGGGCAAGTTGGCTCAAAATAAAGGGGCAAGTTGGCACACGTTATTTGATAACAATAGTAAGCCTATTATTTATATTAATTTACGTTTTGTTTCTGGATTTTGGAAGGATAATGAGATTAGTGGTCCTATCATTTTCCTCCACATTGTTATCACAAGTTGCAGCCCCTGGATTTTAGTGTTTATATACATCTGAAGAAATGTGTTAACAGGCATGTGATTCGTGGATGACTGGTAATCCAGGATCAAGTATGCCCATCTGTGACATTCCTGGTAAAGTTTCCTCAACTTTACCTCTAGCTGTCACTTATTCTGATGTTTTCACTTGGTTTAGGATTGATAGAATTTCAACTTTGAATTACAGACTATTTCAAGATTTTGATTTTACGGGTGGTTATGTAACAGATTGAGAAATGTCCGAAAAGACACATGGGCTTCAGATCAGTCCATCAGCGTGATATAGAGTTTAAGAACTGCTCTTGTTGATCCAGAAGAAAGCTCAGCTGAAGAGAGCCTGTGTTTGGTAAGCCAGGAGAAGTGTGGGTCCAGTGCAAGGCATGTAAACAAATGTGGGAGCATGAGGACTATGACGAGGATTTATTTCTCACCTGCCACAATTACAACTATATGATGGTCTGAATAATACTAATGCCTTATATTTTGTATTCTGGAAATTCAGAGGGTATCTTTGCTATTTGATTTAATTGCAATGTAGTAATTTTTCTTTTAATTATCAATGTGCCAAACTTACCCCATAATGTGTGCCAACTTACCCGTTGGGCAAGTGGCACGAAAAGTTATTTTTTTCTAAAGCTTATTGTTATCTTATGTTGAAAGCAAACAACAATTCATTTTGCTCTATGATAAAGACGAATGTTAATATTTTTCAATGGTGGTAAGAATTTTGCAAAAAGTTTGTTTTATATTCGCAATAACCAAAATTGTAAAAAGTGTGCCAACTAGCCCCGGTCTCCCCTACTCGCTTTAGCTTTGTTTACGATATGAAAATTAATGTAGCGGTGGTTGGAAGACTGACACTATAAAGTAGCATATAAGTTCTTATCATTATTAGAGTTATTGCTGTAAAATGTCTATGTACATAACATTTGTTAAATAGAGTTACGCACCCATTAAATAGATAGTAATACATATGCAATATATACGCCTATAGTCAGGGTACAGATCATAATAATTGTGCTACAGCCTACTCGGTTTTTGTTTTTGTTTTTATCGAAGCAGGACTACCTTCTTTTGGTTTCAACGACTTTCATGCTAATTAGAAATCATGGATACATTTTTGTATTATCAGTTTTATGAATGAATATTGTTGTTACTATAGTCAATTTTTTTTTTCGGCTGGGTGTAAAATTCGTCAGACATAATACACCTGGCTGAGGAAGGACACAGAGGATCTCTGTTTTTTAAACAATATCTCTACACACCAAGTTATTTCGAACATTTCCATTCTCTCAAGAAGATTATGAATAAATACAAGAGCAAACTAGACCAAAAAAAAAAAAAATATAATCATCACCTTGCATTAATGTAAAGAAAACAAGAGAAATGAAAAATTAGTGCGATTGTCAATTTTTTTGTCGTTAATGTTTAATGAGTCAGTATTTAGCGAATTGTTAGGGTTTAGTGAGTATGCGTTTAGTGAATGTTTATGAGTAAGTGTTTGATGAATGTTTAGGGTTTAGTGACTGTTTAATGTGTCAGTATTAAGTGAATGTTTACTGAGTCTTTAGGGTTTAGTGAATGTTTTGTGAATGTTATTGAATGTTTATTGTGTAAGTATTCAGTGAATGTTTTGTCTTAGGGTTTTAGTAAATGTTTTGTGAATGTTAAGTGAACGTTTAGTGAATGTCTTGTGAATGGTAGTATTTAGTGAATATTTAGTGTGTAAATATTCAGCGAGTGTTTAGGGTTTTGGTGAAAGTTTTGCGAATTTTAAGTGAGCGTTTAGTGAATGTCTTGTGAATGTTAGTGTTTAGCAAATGTTTAGTATGTAAGTGTTTATTAAGTTTTTAATGAGTGGATGTTCATTCACTGTTTAGTAATAAGTATTTAGGGTTTGGTAAGCTAGTATTTAATGAGTGCTTGGGGTTTAGTGTTTAATTAATGTTTAGGATTAAGTGAGTGTTTAGTGAATGTTTACTGAGTGTTTGGGGTATAATGAATATTTAGTAAATTTAGTATTTCAAGCGTTTAGTGAGCATTTAGTGTATAGTGAGTGCCTAGTGAGTGTTGGGTATCAGAGTGTTTTGTGTTATTGAGTGTGGGTGTGAGTGTATGTTAAGTGTGTTTGTGTGTGTCTGTGTGTATAGTGAATGTATCAAATGTAAGTGCTTACTGAGTAAGTGCTTGTGAGTGTTGGTGGTTAGCGATTGTACATTACTGTTTAGTTAGTGCTTCGCTACCATATGCAAAGAAAGTCCTGTATTTACAACAGGAAACCATTTATGATTGACACTGCTTAGATCCTAAGAGCAGATGCTTAGGCCTGGACCACAATGGTTGGAGTGCTTAGGTGTGTTTACGTAAGGTAATTTTTCTCTGTGAAATTGGGTCGAATAATAATAATAACTAATTAATAAAATAATGAATAATAATAACTAACAAAGATTAAAAAAAAGTAACTAGTAATAAAAAATATAAGTATGTTACTAAGAAAGCTGGACCGAGACCTTTCAATATGGCCTTCCAAAGTCACTCTCGGCAGGGAGATCGCTACTCCAGTGATTGACGGCCCCTATGCCTTGCACACAGCTGACATATTTGCACATTCGGATGTCAAATTTTTATGACTGTTGGAGACGCATTATAAATCATATTAACAATGGTAAATGCATTGAACAGACGTGAGGATATAATATGATGTTAGTGCCTGTCTACTGGATATAATGAACAAATAAAGAAAAAAAATATTACTAGGGAGAAATTAGCCGAATAATGGTCGTCAAAGCCAGCATCGATAGAATGTATTGAAACAAACACCTTACATAGGCTGCCTGTGGTGCGTGCCGGCGGGAAGTTAAGAGACAAATGCACTCGCTGGCTTTAAACATCAAACTGTGTATCATTTTTATTTAAGTTTAGATTTTCTTCCCTGAATATATATGGTACCTGATACTTGGTGATAGTGTACAGATCAATTTGAGTGAGGCAGCCGAAAATAAGTGGACTATAGATAACTGGACATGATTATTTTATAGGCCAACATAATTTGGGAGTCAGGAGCTCAAGTTGTATGATCGTCCAACTTCGGGAGGGGAATAAAATGGGGAAAATGTTTTAATCTTTATAGTTTAGCTTAATCCTGAACAATTTTTATTCACATTTCCGTTTCCAGTAATCATTTGTGTTGTGATACTCATCTCTTTGTGAATGTGCGGGTGTTAAAACGGCTCTTTATGATGGGATTTTGGTCTTAATATCAATCGAATTCCCATATCCGATAAAAATTTCATTTCATCCACACGAACCAACAGCAACTAAAGAACAAATCATTTATGGTAAGACACGTTGGGCTACGAACCTCGACATGGCTGCAGTGTCCTAACTATAGGCAAGAATAGAAAATGACCAAAGACACTATTAAAGCGAGAATACTTATCTTACAATTATTTTTTTAGAGGAACTGAGAGTGGCACCATATGACTGGTTTAATTATTGGCACCATATGACTGGTTAATTATTCAAAAATGGCTCAGCACACTTACTTGTAGCTGTTGCCAATTGTGACCCCCTCCCATTCAGATAAAATACTTTGTGTGAAGTGTGTGTGTGAAATTATAGAAAGTAGACCAAGCTTAGGAAGTCTCACACATAGTATTTATATAGATGTGATGGAATTAATGAAGTGAAATATTCCATACTTCAATAGAAATTTTAAAAAATAACTCCGGCAGTAATTCTTATCCTGAAACATCACAATATTTCTTGAATTTTTTGCCTTTTACATTTTATCAGGCTCACGATTTTCAGATACTTACCATATTTCTAATATTAATATTGCCTATGATAGATTTTGAAATATTTCAAGGTGTCCCACCTCTCCCTTCCAGTCGTAGGTTATGTCTGTGAAAGGGTAACCACCCACTAAAATGTCTGGCATTACCATCACAGCATTCTAGGTATGAAGTGCTATTGTGGTACAAATTTTACTTTATATCTCCAATGTTGGATGCAGATCCTGTCTCCCCCGCCCCTCCCCCCTCTCCCCCTCCCTAATCGTTGTGGGGTGTCTGCCAGAGGGTAACCACCTCAAATGTCTGTCATTACCACCACAGTACTCTAGGATGTGCAGTGCTATTGTAGTACAAATTATACTTGGTATCTCCAATGTTGAATGCAGATCCTGGCTCCCCTCCCCCCACTCCCAAGTCGTTGTGGGGTGTCTGTCAGGGGGAAACCACCCAATAAAATATGTGTCATCACCACCGCAGTACTCTGAGATGTGCAGTGCTATTTGCAGTACAAATTTTACTTGTATCTCCAATGTTGGATGCAGTCCTGGCTCCCCCTCCCCCTCCCCCCCACTCGTTGTGGGGTGCCTGTCAGGGGTAACTACCACTAAAAACAAATATCTGTCATTACCACTGCAGTACTCTAGGAAGTTGCAGTGCTATTGTAGTACAAATTTTACTTGGTACTATGATGTTGGATGGAGATCCTGTCCCTCCCCCTCCCCTTCCCCCTTCCTCCTCACTCGTTGTGGGATGTCTCTCAGGGGGTAACCACCCACTAAAATGTCTGGCATTACCATCACAGCATTCTAGGATGTGCAGTGCAATTGTAGTACAAATTTTACTTGGTATCTCCAATGTTGGATGCAGATCCTACCTCCCCTCCCCACTCGTTGTGGGGCGTCTGTCAGGGGGTAACAACCCACTAAAACGTCTGTCATTACCACCACAGTATTCAGTATTCTAGGATGTGCAGTGCTATTGTAGTGTAAATTTTACTCGGTATCCTAGGTTGGATCTAGATCCAATTAACCCCCCCTTTTCAGTGCGTCTGTCAGGGAGAACCCACCCTCCAAAATGTCTGTCACTGGTCATTCTATAATCAGTAGAGTCTGCAGATATACATATATTAGTTCATCTGGTATCTCATAAGTTGGATCTAGAACCCAAAATCTAACGAGCAATTAGTGGTGCTTGTTAAGTAAGCCACCCATATATTTTCGGCAGACGGTCAGTTTCACAGTTTACAAGTCTACTCCTAACTACAGGTAGGGGTTACAGTCGGTATCTCGTTCGTTGTATCTCAACGGTCCGGGCTGCCGCTCTACTATGTGAGCTGTTTCCAGGAGCACACTATTCTGCACGCGTCCTGGAGCTCCTTCGGCATCTAGGTTTTCCAGGTTCTTTTTCAGGGATCTTGGGATCGTGATTATGGGTACAATTTCCACTGGCATATCCCATATCCTTTTTATTTCTATTTTCATGTATTGATACTTATCCATATGTTCTCTTTCATTCTCCTCTATTCTAGTGTCCTATGGTATTACGACATTAATTATTATTATAACTATTATTATTATTATTATTATTATTATTATTATTATTATTATTATTATTGTATGCTGGAAGTAAACCTCTTTTAAAACATGTTTTATTATAGTAGTTGCTGCCTCAGCTGCATTAATTTTATGAAGGTTCTTCTCTGTTTTTCGAATTATTGTTTTCTCATTGTCATTAGAGAAGAACCTTTATAAAAAAAACCACAGCTGAAGCAGCAACTACTTTTAATAAAACATATTATTATTATTATTATCATTTTTTTTTTTGCTCTATCACAGTGCTCTAATTCGACTGGGTGGTATTTATAGTGTGGGGTTCCGGGTTGCATCCTGCCTCCTTAGGAGTCCATCACTTTTCTTACTATGTGCGTCGTTTCTGCATGAGTCCTGGTGCTACTTCAGCCTCTAGTTTTTCTAGATTCTTTTTCAGGGATCTTGGGATCGTGCCTAGTGCTCCTATGATTATGGGTACAATTTCCACTGGCATATCCCATATCCTTCTTATTTCTATTTCAGATCTTGATACTTATCCATTTTTTCCCTTTCTTTTCTCTTCAACTCTTGTGTCCCATGGTATTGCGACATCAATGAGTGATACTTTCTTCTTGACTCTGTCAATCAACGTCACGTCTGGTCTGTTTGCACGTATCACCCTATCCGTTCTGATACCATAGTCCCAGAGGATCTTTGCCTGATCGTTTTCTTATCACTCCCTTAGGTTGGTGCTCGTACCACTTATTACTGCAAAGGTAGTGATGTTTCTTGCACAGGCTCCAGTGGAGGGCTTTTGCCACTGAAATCATGCCTCTTTTTGTGCTGGTTCTGTGCAAGTGCCGGGCATTCGCTTGCTATGTGGTTTATGGTCTCTTTTTTTCGTATTGCACTTCCTACATATGGGGGAGAGATATTATTTTCCGTCTATCGTTCTTTGAACATATCTGATTCTTAGGGCCTGATCTTGTGCCGCTGTTATCATTCCTTCAGTTTCAGTCTTTAGTTCTCCCCTCTGTAGCCATTGCCATGTGTCATCGCTGGTTAGTTCATTAGTCTGGGTCTCATGTATTGTCCGTGGCATTGGTTGGTTTGTTTGCCAGTCCTCTGTTCTGTCTGTCATTCTCCTGTCTCTGTATATTTGTGGGTCTTCGTCTACTTTTATTAGTCCTTCTTCCCATGCACTCCTTAGCCACTCGTCTTCACTGGTTTTCAGATATGCCCAGTGCTCTGTTCTCGATGTTGACGCAGTCCTCTATACTTAGTAGCCTCTCCCCTCCTTCCTTTCGTGTTATGTAGTCTGTCCGTATTTGCTCTTGGGTGTAGTGCTTTGTGTATTGTCATATGTTTCCTGGTATTCTGATCTATGCTGCGGAGTTCTGCCTTCGTCCATTCCACTATTCCTGCGCTGTATCTGATTACTGGCACTGCCCATGTGTTTATGGCTTTTATCATATTTTTATTTATTTATTTATTTTTTTTTTTTGCTCTATCACAGTCCTCCAATTCGACTGGGTGGTATTTATAGTGTGGGGTTCCGGGTTGCATCCTGCCTCCTTAGGAGTCCATCACTTTTCTTACTATGTGTGCCGTTTCTAGGATCACACTCTTCTGCATGAGGCCCGGAGCTACTTCAGCCTCTAGTTTTTCCAGATTCCTTTTCAGGATCTTGGGATCGTGCCTAGTGCTCCTATGATTATGGGTACGATTTCCACTGGCATATCCCATATCCTTCTTATTTCTATTTTCAGATCTTGATATCTTATCATTTTTTCCCTCTCTTTCTCTTCAACTCTGGTGTCCCATGGTATTGCGACATCAATGAGTGATACTTTCTTCTTGACTTTGTCAATCAACGTCACGTCTGGTCTGTTTGCACGTATCAACCCTATCCGTTTCTGATACCATAGTCCCAGAGGATCTTTGCCTGATCGTTTTCTATCACTCCTTCAGGTTGGTGCTCGTACCACTTATTACTGCAAGGTAGCTGATGTTTCTTGCACAGGCTCAGTGGATGGGCTTTTTGCCACTGAATCATGCCTCTTTTTGTACTGGTTCTGTGCAAGTGCCGGGCATTCACTTGCTATGTGGTTTATGGTTTCATTTTTCGTATTGCACTTCCTACATATGGGAGAGATGTTATTTCTGTCTATCATACTTTGAACATATCTGGTTCTTAGGGCCTGATCTTGTGCCGCTGTTATCATTCCTTCAGTTTCAGTCTTTAGCTCTCCCCTCGTAGCCATTGCCAATTGTCATCGCTGGCTAGTTCTTTAGTCTGTCTCATGTATTGTCCGTGCATTGGTTTGTTGTGCCAGTCCTCTGTTCTTTCTGTCTTTCTCCTGTTCTCTGTATATTTTCTGGGTCTTCGTCTACTTTTATTAGTCCTTCTTCCCATGCACTCTTTAGCCACTCGTCTTCACTGGGTTTCAGATATTGCCCCAGTGCTCTGTTTTCGATGTTGACGCAGTCCTCTATACTTAGTAGTCTCTCCCTCCTTCCTTTCGTGTTATGTATAGTCTGTCCGTATTTGCTCTTGGTGTAGTGCTTTGTGTATTGTCATTTGTTTCCTGGTTTCTGATCTATGCTGCGGAGTTCTGCCTTCGTCCATTCCACTATTCCTGTGCTGTCTGATTACTGGCACTGCCCATTGTGTTTATGGCTTTTATCATATTTCCGGCGTTGAGTTTTTGACTTGAGTATCGCATTGAGTCTCTGCATATATTCTTTCCTGATCGTGTCCTTCATCTCTTGGTGTTTTATACCTCCTCCTTCCATTATTCCCAGGTATTGTATCCTGTCTCATCATGTGTTTGATGTTGCTCCCATCTGGTAGCTTTATCCTTCAGTTCTCGTTACTTTGCCTTTTTGTATGTTGACTAAGGCGCATTTTTCTATTCCAAACTCCATCCTGATGTCCCCAGATACAATCCTTACAGTCTGGATTAGGGTATCTATTTCCTTGATTGCTCTTACCATACAGCTTGATGTCGTCCTATGAACATCAGATGGTTGATTTTGTTGCCTCTTTCTTTTCTTGAGTGGTACCCGGCATCCATCTCTGTAGTACTTTTGTCATGGGAATCATGGCTACTACGAAGAGTAGTGGGGACAGTGAGTCGCCCTGGAAGATCCCTCTCCTGATATTAACCTCTGCTAGTCTTATTCCAGAGCTTGTAAGTATTGTATTCCAGTTGCGCATTGTATTTTTGAGGAAGCTGATGGTATTTTCCTCTGCCCATATATTTTCAGGCATTCTATTAGCCATGTGTGTGGTATCATGTAGAAGGCTTTCTTATAGTCTATCCATGCCATGCTTAGGTTGGTTTTCCTTCTCCTACTGTTCTTCATTACCATTTTGTCTATCAGGAGCTGGTCTTTTGTGCCCTACACTTCCTTCTGCAGCCTTTCGTGTGGGGGCGGGATGGTGTTTTGTCTCCTCTAGGTAGTTGTATAGCCTTTCACTGATGATACCTGTTAGTAACTTCCACATTATTGGTAGGCAGGTGATAGGCCTGTAGTTAACTGGGCTATATTTCCCTTACTCTTGTCTTTTTGTACTAAGGATGTTTTCTTCCTGTGGTCATCCATTTGGGTGCTTGTGATTTGAGATACAATGCTGGAGTTGTTCTGCTATTCGTGTGTAGGGCCTTGAAGTTTTTGAGTCAGTATCCATGGACTTCATCGGGACCTGGGGCTTTCCAGTTTGGCATTTTCTTTAGTTGGTGTCTGACTGTGTCTGTCGTGATGTCTGTGAATCTTTGTTTTATTCTCTCTGTTTTCTTCTTCCTTGACTTCCTGGAGCCATGCTGCATGTTTGTTGTGTGATACCGGATTGCTCCATATGTTTTCCCAGAGTCTCTTACTTGATTCGGCTTCAGGAATTTCTGGGTGGTTGTCTTCCCCTCTTAGTTGGCTTTTTATTATTATTATTATTATTATTATTATTATTATTATTATTATTATTATTATTATTATGGAACAACCCCACCACAGGGGCTATTGACTTGAAATTCAAGCTTCCAAGAAACTTGGCATCATTTCAAAGAAGCTGCAGATGATACTAACAAGAAATACAGAAAGAAGGGACCAGCTATCAGAAAGGGAAAAAAAATTGAAAAATTAAATAATTCATGAATCTAAATATTCTCAGATAGCAATAAATGAGAACAATACAAAGTTAATTGTTACCTAAATGCATTAGTAAATAAAACAGCTCAAGTCAAACGGTAGTTTTAACAGAAATCAATATACTTTACTAATTCGTGTTTTAAAGCGTTTATCGGTATTTCCTTTGGCCAAAAAATATCGACAGGACCCAGAATGTCATATTTCAGCGAACATGGCCGGAAGAATTTCATATAAATTCCGTTTTGCGTCGGATGGAAAAAGTTCGTCTTGGACCACCGAAAAAAAAGGAAATATTGTCTAGATTTTTTTTGTGTCTTGTCATAACATATCGTTGTTCATTAGTTTATACTATTATCTGTTTAACAATAACGCAGTTAATTTCCATATGGTATTATTGAATCAGAACATCTTGTATTATCTTATCTTATCTTATCTTAGTATTTTTTACCTCATTCCTTTAATATTTATTGTCACCATCTTCTTCTAAGTGGCTGATTGACTTGTTTATGTCCTCTAGCGAAGCTTCTTTCTGTATTTCGATTTACCTAGTCGTACTTCTTCCCAATGAACATCATTATTCTCTGGAAGCTTGAATTTCATGTCAGTGACCCCTTTTGTGGGCTTGTTCTTTATGAATAGGTTTCATCTTCTGAATAATAAAAATACACCGGAAAACTAGGAAACATATGACAATACACAAAGCACGACACCCAAGAGCAAATATGGGTAGACTAGAGCATAGAGGACTGCGTCAACATCGAGAACAGAGCACTGGGGCAATATCTGAAAACCAGTGAAGACGAGTGGCTAAAGAGTGCATGGGAAGAAGGACTAATAAAAGTAGACGAATACCCACAAATATACAGAGACAGGAGAATGACAAACAGAACAGAGGAATGGCACAAAAAACCAGTGCACGGACAATACTTGAGACAGACTAACGAACTAGCCAGCGATGAAACATGGTAATGGCTACTGAGGGGAGAGCTCAAGAAGGAAACTGAAAGAATGATAACAACGGCACAAGATCAGGCCCTAAGAACCAGATATGTTTAAAGAACAATGGATGGAAATAACATCTCACCAACATGCAGGAAGTGCACTACGAAAAATGAAACCATAAACCACATAGCAAGCGAATGTCCGGCACTTGCACAGAACCAGTATAAAAAGAGGCATGATTCAGTGGCAAAAGCCCTCCACTGGAGCCTGTGCAAAAACCACCAGCTACCTTGCAGTAATAAGTAGTATGAGCACCAACCTGAGGGAGTGATAGAAAACAATCAGGCAAAGATCCTCTGGGACTATGGTATCAGAACAGATAGGGTGATACGCGCAAATAGACCAGACGTGACGTTGATTGACAAAGTCAAGAAGAAAGTATCACTCATTGATGTCGCAATACCATGGGACACCAGAGTTGAAGAGAAAGAGAGGGAAAATGGATAAGTATCAAGATCTGAAAATAGAAATAAGAAGGATATGGGATATGCCAGTGGAAATCGTACCCATAATCATAGGAGCACTAGGCACGATCCCAAGATCCCTGAAAAGGAATCTGGAAAAACTAGAGGCTGAAGTAGCTACAGGACTCATGCAAAAGAGTGTGATCCTAGAAACGGCGCACATAGTAAGAAAAGTGATGGACTCCTAAGGAGGCAGGATGCAACCCGGAACCCCACACTATAAATACCACCCAGTCAAATTGGAGGACTGTCATAGAGCAAAAAAAAAAAGGAAAAAATAGTAATAATAATAATGTTTACATAGTAATATATTTTACTATATAATTTTGGATTTTTATTACACAATAATAATAATGGAAGCAAAATCAATTATGAAAGTAGATCTTTACTTAAACCCCTCTCTCTCTCTCTCTCTCTCTCTCTCTCTCTCTCTCTCTCTCTAAGACACACACACACGCATACACACATATGTACCCCATGAAAAATCTTCAACCCACGTCATTCAACATATGTTTCCGCCTCCCTGGAAGATATTGCTTTCCAGAACGATTAGTGGGGAGTTTTTTTTTTTTTTTTTTTTTTTTTTTTTTTTTTTTTTTTTTTTTTTTGTGCAAGAGCTCTGAAATATTATTAGGAACACTCCCGGCTATTTTTCGCCCCCTCATGCCAAAGGTTTTAGAATTATATTCTTACAGAGAAATAATTTTCCGGTTTTCATTCACGTTAAGTATATTTTGACATCAAAAGGTGAAACACCTTTACCAAAGTTTTTATTTATAAAAACCATCCAGTAGAATAGGATGACTGTGGCAGAATGATAATATATCATATTCTTGTATGTATTTCTCTACTTATCATGGTATACATTTCATAAACATGTAACCTAAGTATCTATTTTTTTAGGATGTTAATTGATTGACTCATTACTTTCTGGCATAATGCCAGGTAAGGTCACAAACGCCTATATTTCCTGTGAATGGCGAGATTAATGTCAAAACTATACACATGATAACAACACTATATGAAAAAATATATATCTATAATTTTTCCAGAACTATTACTGATATAAATCTAAAAATGCTATATAGATATAAAGAAGTATATAATATATAAAAAAAAACAAATGAAATGCACCTTAAATATTAAAGAAATATGGTGACTTTATTAACAAAATATAAATTGGTAAATGATATATACACCTGATAGTATACTCTCGTAAATATATCTTCTGTACTCTGATATATGTATAGACAAGACCTCAAAAAGATTTAAGTGAAATCATATTTCAACAGATAACGAAAGACAACAGTTTTTCTCCGTTGATATTATTCTCAGAGATAAAAACATTCTCTCTCTCTCTCTCTCTCTCTCTCTCTCTACACAATTATTTGTTCTTTGATAATCTCATAGAGAGAACTCTCTCTCTCTCTCTCTCTCTCTCTCTCTCTCTCTCTCTCTCTCTCTCTCTCAATAATTATTTTTCCTTAGTAATCTCAAAGAGAGATAGCCTCTCTCTCTCTCTCTCTCTCTCTCTCTCTCTCTCTCTCTCTCTCTCTCTCTTCTTTTCTACTCAGATGGACTGACAAGTCTTTGGGACATCCTAATCCTTGTAACTCTCTCTCTCTCTCTCTCTATTATTTCTTCCTTAATAATCTCAAAGAGAGAAAGCGTCTCTCTCTCTCAACAATAATTTCTTCCTTAGTAATATCAAAGGGAGAAAGCGTCTCTCTCTCTCTCTCTCTCTCTCTCTCTCTCTCTCTCTCTCTCTCTCTCTCTCTCTCTCTCTCTCTCTCTCTCTCTTCCCCAATGTTTATTGCCTCGTAATAAATCTGGATTAAATGTTCACTTCCTTTCATCTCCACTGTATTGAATGGCCTCCTCGCTCATGACCACGGAGATGAAAGAGTGCCGAAGGTTCTTCTCCAAGAATTTCTTAACTCATTACACTCTGCCTTTCTCCTCACCCCGCCCCTCACACCCCCCCCCCCCCCTCCCAAATCTCCCCCTACCTTCCATCACCTCCTTTCCAACCCACACGCAGAAAAAATGTTTAAATTTGTATAATTATAATAATTATTTATTCTACTTATTTTCAAACTTACTTATTCCACCCAAGACTAAATCCATATCTTTTTAATCACTCCATTATATTTTTGTCTATTTATTGTCTATCTATTTCAATACCCCGCTCTGCCAACAAGGGCTCGGAGCAATTTATTTCTGGTGATAGAAATTCATTTCTCGATGTGGTTCGGATCCCACAATAAGCTGTAGGTCCCGTTCCTAGGTGGCCATTGTGTTCCTAGCCACGTCAAAATATCTATATTCTTTTCGTGACAGCCCTAGTAGAGCTGGTAATAAGTTAAGAGGTCTGGTAAAACTAAGATATACTTAATTCTATTGACTTTTTATTGATTAATTTATCAATTTAAATTTATTTTCTAATAACTGGTCTGTTCTTTCTGTATTTCCTGATGTCTTCGGTAATTTTTTCTTCATAAACAGTATATTCTTTGTTAGTATTAATTTCAAGCCAATTGCCCCAGTGAGCCTAATCCATATGAATTGGGTTCATCTCCAGAACAACAACAACAACAATAATAATAATTATAATCTTCTTCCCAGCTTGTTCCCATTTTTATATGGGGTCGCCGTTTCGGATGAGCCGTTTCCATCTATTTCTATCTTGTGCTTCTGCCTCATCAATTCCCTTCTCATGTAAGTCTCCTCTCTCACAGTCCTTCCATCTCTTTCTTGGTCTCCCTCTTTTTCTTCTTCCTTGCACCTCCACCCCCATAGTATGTCTCCCAGCGTGGTCCTCATCTCTCCTCAACAGGTGTCCATACCATCTCAGCCTCCCCTCCTGCACTTTCTTTGATACTTCCACCACCTTACTTGACCCCCTTATGTAGTCATTTCT
The DNA here is from genome assembly GCF_015104395.2 of Macrobrachium nipponense. NCBI lineage: Eukaryota > Metazoa > Arthropoda > Malacostraca > Decapoda > Palaemonidae > Macrobrachium > Macrobrachium nipponense. Next base: position 169,752,713 of record NC_087201.1, read on the forward strand.
GATCCTATCCACTCTTGTTACCCCAGACATCCACCTAAGCATTCTCATTTCTGCCACATCCATCTTCTTCTGCTCTGCTTTTCTCATGCTTGCTGTTTCCGTACCATACAGCATTGCTGTTCTTACCACCGTCTTGTGAAATTTTCCTTTTAACCTAAGCGGCACTCTTTTGTCACAAAGAACTCCCGAGGCCGCTCTCCAGTTGTTCCAGCCTGCCTGTACCCGATGTTTTACTTCTTCTTTCATACTTCCTCCAGCGTTAACAAAAGATCCCAAATACTTAAACTTATCAACTCTCCTTATTTCCTCTCCACCAAGCTGAATACTTTCTCTATCATCCCCCTCAGTGGTGGTACACATATATTCTGTCTTGGATCTGCTTATTCTCATTCCTCTGTCCTCCAGTACTTGTCTCCATCTTTCCAATTTCACTTCCAGATCTTCCCTGCTCTCTGCACACAGAACAATATCATCCGCATACAATATGTTCCATGGTACTGTCTCCCTTACTTCCTCTATTATAACATCCATCACTATGTTAAAGATAAATGGGCTCAGAGCCGACCCCTGGTGTAATCCTACTCTCACCTCAAAACCTTCTGTCTCCCCAACACTGCTCCTCACTCTGGTAAATACATTCCGGTACATCTCTTGTATCAATCGCACATACTTCTCTGGCACCATCTTCTCCCTCAGGCTCCTCCATACCTCTTGTCTCGGGACTCGGTCATAAGCCTTTTCAAGGTCAATGAACACCATATGTAGGTCCCTTTGTCTTTCCCCGAATTTCTCCATTATTTGCCTCAGACAAAATATACCATCTGTTGTTCCCCTTCCCTTCATAAATCCCATCTGCTCTTTACCTATTTGTACTTCTTCTCTCAGTCTAGCATCTATCATCATCCTTTCCAGTATCTTCAAAGTGTGGGACATCAATTTAATGCCCCTATAATTACCACACTCTTGGACATCGCCTTTCCCTTTAAAAATTGGGATCAATATACTCCCACGCCACTCATTTGGTATCTTTTCCTGTACAAGGACCTTTATCATAAGATCGTACATTAATTATTATTATTATAATAATTATAATAATAATAATAATAATAATAATAATAATAATAATAATAATAATAATGATAATAATAATAATAATATAATAATAATAATAATAATAATAATAATAATAATACATTAGTAGGGAGAAATACATCAGCAGCTTGTGTATTACCATCCTGCATTAAACGAATAATAATAATAATAATAATAATAATAATAATAATAATAATAATAATAATAATAATAATAATAATAGTTCAAATATCCTCATTTCTGTCCTACTATGTACAACAAAATGTTTATCAACTTACATGGTATTATCTCTATGTATTTTCTACTGTCATCAAGACAATAAAAAGATGTTCCTTCAATACGCTCATAAGGATAAGACCACACACTGCTGGTAATTCATTTGAGGGGGAAAGCCGACCTCTCCACTGTTGATATATATATTATATATACATATATATAGATATATATATATATATATATATATATATATATACACACTCGTGTAGTGCCATGTGCCACCTTCTCTTGTATTCACCAAGATGGAAGCCAATCAATATTTAGGTGAAATACTGTGGCTTCATAAGCTTTCATTGTCTATTCCTTGTATATAATATTATATATATATATAGTATATATATATATATATATATATATGATATATATATATATATATATGTATATATATATATATATATATATATATATATATATATATATATATATTTATATAAACATATATATACATTAATTGCTTATATAGAAATATACGAAACTGCCGAAATTCCTGATAACATCACACACACCAGCCCAGACAGAAATGATAATAAAAATTTCAATTCCTCTCTAAATAATTAAAACTTTTGGAAGCAAAGTTCCCTAACGAGACAAGTTTATGGATAAAGTTAAGATCAAATGGATTATTCAGCGGATTGCATGCGGAATGGAAGTAGAAAATATCGAGCGAAGATATCTGCTGTATTGTAGAGAATTAAATAGAGAGGTTATTGAATCATTTAAAAAAAATTCAGTTTACCAAATTAAAATGATTAATTGATTAATTGATTGATTGCGAGTTAGTTATGACGCCAGATAATTTGCAATCAATCAATCATTTAAAATTTGGTATGTTGCAAAATTTTTTTTATGTAAGGAATGATGAATTGATAAGGTCATTTTGAAGTTACTGAGGATAATATATATATATATATATATATATATATATATATATATATATATATATATATATATATATATATATATATATATATATATATATATATATATATACTTAAAAAATCACATTAGATGCACGTGACTATTAAGTAAGGGAATACCACAGGAAAATGATAGTCAGAAATCCAAGCCCTTTGTCTTTACTAAAACATTGTCAAGGAACGAATGAAATACAATTGGAGAGAAAGTTATCAGGTAAACAACAAGATCAAGAATACCAGATGGTTAATTGCCAAAAGGGTAAAAATTAAAGGGATAATCCAGGATTATGGGATATCACACGGTCACAAACCTAAGCATATATTTAACCCTAACCGAAACTACATAGTATCCGTACAGTCCAAAACATGTAAAAGTGAATATATTAATTTTGTTGCTTATATTTATCTACAACTTTTTTCATTATGAAGGCATCAAGTTTAAATAAACAAAGACTTAAATTTAGAACATTTCCATTATTTGACTTGATGAAACAAGATTCAATGATATTCCTTTTAACTATGTCTTTACATGGGATTAAGGCTCTTGCTTGACTCCAGTTAATAGGATGATCTAAATCTCTCATATGTACGAATAATGCAATCGATATTTGCCCAGTTCTCACAGAATATTGGTGCTGTTTGAGACATTTTGAAAGAGATTTACCGGTTTGTCCGTAATAGACTTTATCACACTTTTTTACAAGGAACTTTATATATGCAGCCTGTAAGATCTTTAGGAGAATTTTTCATTAATAAACTCTTGACATTAATATTACTGAAAACAACATTCATGTTATAAAGCTTTAAAATTCTAGGAAAATCTTGGGTAATTTTAGAAAGTTATGCTTACTAAATTCAAGTTTTTTCATTAGTTATGTAAAATGTTTTTTTAGTTCTTTTCCATGCCACATTTACAAAAGTCCTTGGGTATTTAAGTTTCAATGCAATATTATAAATAATTTTAATCTCAGCGTCAATAAACTGCGGGCTACAGACACGTAAAACCCTCAGGAACATCCCAGAAAAAACAGAATTTAACATTTTGATGGTGATTGGAGTAGTAATGAACAAAAGAGGCAATGTTAGATGATTTCCGAAAGACTAAAAAGGTGAAATTTCTATAATTTCTATGACAGTTACATCAAGAAAATTCAAATTACAATTTCTTTCTTCCTCTACAGTAAATTTTATAGAAGAGGACTAAATTATTGAGATTACTAAGGAATTCCTGGAGATTTTCGTAAACTGGCCAAATACAGAAAATATAATCCAGATACTTAAACCATATAACTTTTTGGGGCAAATTTTTTGTACAAAAGTTTGGCATGGCTATGGGTAATCCCTTATCTCTTGTCCTTAGCGATATTTACATGGAATTTTTTTTAGACAAAACTCTTACCAAGAATTTTTACATGTTTTGGACTGTACGGATACTTTGTAGTTTCGGTTAGGGTTAAATCTATGTTTAGGTTTGTGACCGTGTGATATCCGATAAACCTGGATTATCCCTTTAATTTTTACCCTTTTGACGATTAACCAACTGGTATTCTTGATGTTGTTTACCTGATAACTTTCTCTCCAATTGTATTTCATTCGTTCCTTGACGATGTCTTAGTAAAGACGAAAGCGCTTGGATTTCTGGCTATCCTTTTCCTGTGGTATTCGTTTCCATATATACATACACACACACACACACACACACACACACACACACACACACACACATATATATATATATATATATAACTATATATATATATATATATATATATATATACGTATATAAATATATATATATATACTTAGACGTGTATACTCCCACTGCTATTCGTCCATATCCTATATTATAAATACATTATTATATTTTCCCTAATTTTTCATAACCTGTCCCCTGTTCCCTATTTCATCCTTTTTTTTATCTTTTATTATAAAAATAAAATTACATTTCAATAATTCACATTATTTTAATCATTCTTTTAATACAAAAATATAAATATAAACTTAGATAATATTTTGCTGCCAAAACAATATAAATCAAAATTAAAACGTATATTTTAGAAAGTCTTTAGTTACATACTTGGAAATATTGCTTGTCTATCTACATTTAATATACATTCTTTCTGATTCTAATTTATTTTTCAAAAGAATAACTTAATTTTGGCAGCTATTGTTGTGTTTAAAAGTATTGATGATGGATATTGATTATTAAGAAAAGAAGAAGAAAAATTCATTAAGTATACTTATCATTGAGTGTGTAAATTGTTTGTGGTATAGCAGAGAAGAGGTGTTACCAAGTCAAATAATTTCAATATTAAAATGTAAATAAAGCACACAAAATGGATATTATTAAATGTACGTGAACTTGAAAAACATATCACAAGTATGTGATTACTATTTGAATTCATGTAATTAATGTACTTCCATTTATTAGTAAATAATATCTGAAATTATGAAATATACTCCATTTCAAATATCTTTCTTAGTATGTTATATTGTTGATGTAATTATGAAAAGTTTGTATATAATTAATTGATATTTGTAATAAAATTTTAATGAAAATGTTGTGTTAATAATACATCCCTATTTCATCTAGGCAGAAAAGGATTTTGAATTTTTCTCGTTCTTGCAAGCAAAATTACATATCTGACTCATTCAGGCTCAGCGATTTTTAATATTCAAGTGTAAACTCATGCAGAAATAGCTATAAAAATAAATAGACGCCTATTCAGTTATCATGAATATCATGTATTGCGTTCATATTCATTGGTGTATATGTGGGTGAACATACATTAGCTTGTAGGCGAATACTGAATAATTTATTCCATCTTGTAAAACGTGTTTATGTAAACGGGAAAGGACGATAATTTTTTTCTTTTTTTTTTTTTTTACTGATTTTCCTATCAACTACCATTTGATTGTTTAAGTGACACTAAGCAGTTGAGTCGTTAACGGCAAAGAAAGGAACCAATCAGCGAAGCGATCCAACAAAGCCGGCTGGAAATTATTTCATGAAGGGTCCGATAGATGGCAGCACTTTGCAGTTTTCTGGTAATATGGGCAACTGTATTTTTTAAGATGGGGGAGGAAGGGTGTTGAATTCACGTTCAAACTGTAATTACTCGATAGTTTCTTAAGTTTCGTTGTACTTAGAGTGATGGACAAATGTTATCAATTACGTAGATCATACTATTTATATAATTGACAGTTTCTTACACTTAATAGTAAATCATAATTCCATGTTAACTGTGATTTCAACCCTCGAAGATAATGGGTCTTACCCGCCCAAAATGTTATCTGTCGTTTAGGGTCCTTGGCAAGGACTACTTATAAGGTGAGCGTTTTATAGTACTTCACTCAGACTAGTAGATGGAGCTAGGTTGCATGTACAAGGGGGGGAGTGGTGAGTGTGGTTGGGGATGTCTTCTTCTTCTTCTTCTTCTTCTTCCCAGCTTTTTCCCCATTTTTATATGGGGTCGCCGTTTCGGATGAGCCGTTTCCATCTATTTCTATCTTGCGCTTCTGCCTCATCAATTCCCTTCTCATGTGGTTGGGGATGTGGGGGTTAGAAAATAGGGTACTACTTGTTGAAGTATATAACAACAGTGAAACCTGTCTTTAGATTAATGTTTGTTGTGGTGGATTGTATACGCTAATTAATTTTGGTTTTATGCAGAAGTTCGCACCTATGGCCTCTCGATATTCTGATCTGTGTATTAAAAGAGAGAGAGAGAGAGAGAGAGAGAGAGAGAGAGAGAGAGAGAGAGAGGGAGAATTATTGCCTTCATAAAAGATGCTTGAGGGAGATATATATTGTTACTTATGATTCACGTTATGCATCGTAATGACACTACATACGACTCCAAAATAATTTTTTTATCCTCACCTCCTATCTTTCTATTCATTAAATTTCGTCTACTCAGAATTCTCATCCGTGGCTCTTTTGCGCCTCAATTCACCGCCTATTTATTTGAACCCATGGTCCAACACCTTTCTTTTAAAGCTCTAGGGCTCTTGCAAAGGAGTGTTAAACAAGTACTTTCCTGAATACATTTTATTTGAATACCACCCAGTAGTTTACCGTCACCGGAAAATACTTGTTTTTTTCTCAGGAATTCCTCACTTCCTCCTCTCCCTTCCTGTATGCGCCTCTCCTCTCTCAGTTTATCTCTGTTTCCAAATCTCTTCTTCCTCATATATTTAATCTTATTAATGTCCATTCTACTGCACTCATTTTAGTGAACTACATATTCTTTATATAATTACACGCAGAGGAATTCTCCACAAACTCAACCAGAAATCATTTAGAAATGTTTTTATTTGATATTTATCGTAGTAAATAACTAATTGAAATATTTTGCTGAAAATATGTCATTGTATAGCTTCTATTCATGAGACTTTGGATTATAGGCATAGTATATAGTTTAATTACCGAGATTTTCACCCATTTCTTCGACTTCCTGTGCACTATCTATCTTCCTATATAAAAATAAAAATGGATGTATGTATTTGTGTGTATGTTCCATCATAACTCTGAAACGCATCGAGCAATTTCAACCAAATTTGGTATACATATGACTTACTATCTGTAAAAGAATACAGTGGAGTAAGACATCATTGGCAACAAAGGGGGTGGGGGTGGGAAGGAGATGACATGTAAAAATAACTGAAAACGACAAGTATTAGCGTCTAATCCATAGTTCTCGAGGTCGCTCAGACGAATAGTGACACTATCAATGCCCTTTTAAGTCTAAGCTCAGCCCCAATAAGGATGGGGGGTGAGAAGGGGCGAACTATGAAATGTTAAAAGTGTGGGGTAATGTAGCTAGAGCAACTATCTCAAGAGGAAAGAGAGAGAGTGAGAAGGAGAGGAAATGAGAGAGAAAGAACGTAGAGGGGGTGTTGGGGAGGAGAAAAAGAGAGACAGAAAGTTTATTGGCAGTCATTCAGAGTTTTCCCAGGCAGCGGCAGGTTGGTCAGCGAGTACATATGTATATTGTGTGTGTGTGTGTACATATGTGTTTGTGAGTCATCACAATCACCTCCTACGTCGTCTGCTACAAGGGGCGCCACTGATATTCTAACTTGAAATCACTCCAGAACAAATTCTTCATCCAGCATCAAATAAGCTTTGCCAAACAATCGTCTCTCTTAAACTAAAGGGAGCGATGACAAGCAGGACCAAGCCAAGTCAGAGGCACAGAAGGCATTTGCTCTCGAAAGCACTAAATCATTGCTCGAGAATATCAGCTCATATCGCGGATGATAAACGGGCGAATTACTCAGCATTAAACAGGCGGCTTTGCTCATATCCGGATATGAAGTGACGCAACAGACAGAGCGTAATGTTGACTTGAAATTCGAGTCTCCAAAGACTTTGATGTTTATTAGAGGGGAGAGTAACAGAGGTTAATGGGAAATCCAAAAAGAAGAGATCACTTATCAAACAAAATTATTAAGAAAGTAATAATTGAATAAACAAAATGTTGAGGGAAATAATTCAAATTTTTTAATAGTGGTAAATAAAGTCGAGCCTCTTAAGCAGGAAGTAAACTCGTCATGACGATCCTAACATATTGTTAACAAAAACACTCAACCATGTCATTCCACATATGCACTTGTTCACTACAGCGATCGTAAATCACACTGCACCATCGATCTTGTTGTGAATTCAAGATTCGAGAAGAAAAATGAGGATTGAGGAGAATGAGGAAGCAAATACTTAAGAGGATGATAAATTGCTATGCGTAGGGTCCTTGAATAAACGCCCGGTGTTTCTCGTTGGCCAAATGAAGAGGAATATTGATTATACCCTGCTATTAGTCTCGTAAATTGATGACTGCTAATTTTTTTTTCTTAACCATTATCTATGTACTGCAATAATATAGAATTAATATAATTTTCATTTGTGTTTTGTTTATTTTTTTAGGAGTAAATGTATCGAGATTATTTTGTTATAAATTCTAAATATATAGGTAATATTAAAAACAAATAATTGACAATCGTTTTCTCATATTGCATAGGACTCTGGCAACAAAAACTCTAGGTAGGAAAATAAGTAAGTCAAGAAAAAATCATTTGCATTATCAAAGTTTGGATATCTAGTAGTTTTCAAAAGTCATATATATATATATATATATATATATATATATATATATATATATATATATATATATGTATGTCAAAGAACTGATGTTACGTAATGATTCTTATCGTTATTCATATTTACTGTTTTGTCAGTTTTCTAAATCCTTAATTTTTCAACACAAATGCATTCGTTTTATACATTATCTATTCGTTTTCCATTACTTCTTATTATTTCTTATTATTTTTTAAATTTATATTTCATATTCTCCCTTCTATATTTTTCCTTGCTTTCTATTTGTCTCTCATTGTACCTTCTCTGGTTATCCTTTTAAGTCAGTTTCTCTCTAATTTTTTTCACTAAATTTCCAAGCTTGTCTGTATGTGTATATATATATATATATATATATATATATATATATATATATATATATATATATATATATAGGAAAAATATAAAGATATATATATATATATATATATATATAATTATATATATATATATATATATATATATATATATATATATATATATATATATATATATATATATAATCCCTTACGTCAGCAAATGGGAATCATTTCCACATAACTATAAAACATAGGAATTAAGAATTCGTTTAACACAAATATACGACAAGACAAAACATTGGAAAAACCTCCATGAATTATAATGACACGTACAAGCAGACTATCAACAGAACCGGCCATTAAACCTCTCGTAACAACAAAGTACACTGGATTATGGATTGAATTTGATATGACACTCGTGAGAGGATCAGCTTGACACGAATATTTGATATGATTCCAGAGCAATAGTCACGGGAGGCTTTTCTGGTGTCTAGTGAATTTAGAATAATCTAAATTCACTTTTTCTGTCAGAACTTTTTCCTGTCCGCCCTCAGCTCTTAAAAACTACTTAGGCCAGATCGCAGCAAATTGGTACGTTGATCATCCACACTCCAAACATCAAACATACAAAATTGCAGCTCTCTAGCCTCAGTTCTTTTTATTTTATTTAAGGTTAAATTTAGCCATAATCCTGCGTCTGGCAAACATACAAGACAGGCCACCACAGGGCTGTGGCTCATACATAGATCTGTTTTCGATAGCCTTGATTATAAGCTGCACAGATAACTCGATTGGGCTGAAGAAATTTCAGCACATTTTTCAATTGTTATTTGTTGAATACCCTTTGCCAAAAGGTGCAACATTCAATCACGACATACTTGTTGCGTGTTGATTCCTAATCCCATAGATATCTATAATAATAAAGTCTGAGTGGATCTTTGTTGTCTGTACGTCCTGAGTGGCAAATTCCCGACCTTTTTGTCATCCCCCTAGGTGAGGTTAGGTTAGGTTGAGTTAGGTTAGGTTAGGTCAAGTTAGTTCAAATAAAGATCCAGGAGATAATTTGGGTGTGGGACACATAATGAGATTATTTTCAAGAAGATTCT
>NC_087201.1:169770035-169815035 GCF_015104395.2 Macrobrachium nipponense
TGACAAAGTCTTCATAACAAGTAAAGGTGAAAGAGAGAATTCGTCAGTATTGGTCTTTGGTTGTTGTAACAGGATATTGGCAATTTGTGGGGAACCCTGACTTCGTATGACGGCGAGTTCTAACAAAAGCAAGACGAGTGAGGGAAAATATTCTCTTTCTGGCGTATAAAGGATCACTGGGTCCGGAAATTCTGAGACGTAGCGATTATTACCTTGGGATTTTTAGGGTTTGAGAAAGGCTTTTTCAGCCTCTGTAATTATTACCAGAGCTTTCTAGGACGTGGGGAGTGTTTTTTTGAGATGTGGGGACTATTACCAGAGATTTCTAGGACGTGGGGAATCTTTTTTAAGATGTGCGGATTATTACCAGAGATTTTTAGGACATGGGGAATCTTTTTATAGATGTGGGGATTATTACCAGAGATTTCTAGGACGTAGGGAATGTTTTTTTGAGATGTGGAGATTGTTACCTAGAGATTTCTAGGACGTAGGGAATGTTTTTTGAGATATGGAAATTGTCACCTAGAGATTTCTAGGACGTGGGGAATTTTTTTCAGATGTGTTGATTATTACCAGAGATTTCTAGGGCGTAGGAAATCTTTTTTCAGATGTGAGCATTATTTCCAGAGATTTCTAGGACATGGAGAATGTTTTTTTGAGATGTGGAGATTGTCACCAGAGATTTCTAGGACGTGGGGAATCTTTTTTCAGATGTGCGGATTATTACCAGAGATTTCTAGGACGTGAGGCATGTTTTTATTTGAGATGTAGGGAATATTACCAGAGATTTCTAGGACTTGGGAATCTTTTTTTCAGATGTGCGGATTATTAACAAGAGAATTTCTAGGCGTGGGAATGTTTTTTTTGAGATGTGGGGATTATTACCAGAGATTTCGAGGACTTGGGAATCTTTTTTTCAGATGTGCGGATTATTAACAGAGATTTCTAGGGCGTGGGGAATGGTTTTTTGAGATGTGGGGATTATTACCAGAGATTTCGAGGACTTGGGAATCTTTTTTTCAGATGTGCGGATTATTAACAGAGATTTCTAGGGCGTGGGGAATGTTTTTTTTCGAGATACGTGGGCTTGGGGACCTTATTACCAGAGATTTCGAGGACTTGGGAATCTTTTTTTTTCAGATGTGCGGAATTATTAACAGAGATTTATTTCTAGGGCGTGGGGAATGTTTTTTTGAGATGTGGGGATTATTACCAGAGATTTCTAGGACGTGGGGCATGTTTTTTGAGATGTAGGGACTATTACCAGAGATTTCTAGGACGTGGGGAATCTTTTTTCAGATGTGGGGATTATTACAAGAGTTTTCTAGGGCGTGGGGAATGTTTTTTGAGATGTGGAGATTATCACCTAGAGATTTATAGGACGTGGGGAATCTTTTTTCAGATGTACGGGTTATTACCAGAGATTTCTAGGGCGTGGGAAATTTTTTTTCAGATGTGGGGATTATTACCAGAGATTTCTAGGACATGGAGAATGTTTTTTTTTTGAGATGTGGAGATTGTCACCTAGAGATTTCTAGGACGTGGGGAATCTTTTTTTAGAGGTGTGGATTATTACCAGAGATTTCTAGGACGTGGGGAACGTTTTTTGAGATGTGGAGATTGTTACCTAGAGATTTCTAGGATGTAGGAAATGTTTTTTGAGATGTGGAGATTGTCACCTAGAGATTTCTAGGACGTAGGGAATCTTTTTCAGATGTGTTGATTATTACCAGAGATTTCTAGGGCGGGGGAAACCTTTTTTCAGATGTGGGGGCTATTACCAGAGATTTCTAGGACGTGGGGAATCTTTTTACCGATATGGGGATTATTACCAGAGATTTCTAGGACGTGGGGAATGTTTTTTGAGATGTGGGGATTATGACCAGAGATATCTAGGACGGGGAGAAGTTTTTTTCAGATGTGGGGATTATTACCTGGGATTTCTAGGGGGTGGGGAATGTTTTTTGAGAGGTGGGGATTATTACTAGATATTTCTAGGACGTGGGGAATCTTTTTACAGATGTGCGGATTACTGCCATAGATTTCCAGGACATGGGGAATCTTTTTTTCAGATGTGGGGATTAATACCAGAGATTTCTAAGACGTGGGGAATGTTTTTTTTTTTGAGATATAAGAATTATTTCCAGAGATTTCAAGGGCGCGAGGAATGATGGATTTTTTTTTAGATGTACTGATTATTACCTATAGATTTCTAGGACGTTAGAAACGTTTTTTTGAGATGTGGCAACTATTTCCTAGAGACTTCTAGGACGTGGGAAAGCTTTTTGAGATGTGGCAATTATTGCTTAGAGATTTCTAGGACGTGGTAAATATTTTCGAGGTGTGGTAATTATTGCCAGAGATTTCTAGGACGTAGGATTTTTTGTTGTTGAGCATTTGGGAATTTTATCAGTTTTCTAAGATGTGGGATTTTTTGTTGTTGTTGTTGAAAATTTGGGATTATTACCAAAGTTTCCTAGGACGTTGAAATATTTTTGACTAAATGAATAGCAAAGATGTGGAATAATGAAGGTAGGATGGATTTAGTGGGCGTAGATTTTTTTTATGGCGGGGGGGCATTGTGAGAGAGGAGGTGGTTTGGTTGATAGGAAATAGATATATTGAGCGATTTACAATAAAAGTATACAAGAATTACATTTTATAAATACACCTAAGTCTCTCTGTATAACTTGTATTTTATCATTTAAGTTCATTTTCGTCTATTTATTTATTGATTTGTTCATTGATCTTTTCCTTTTCTGATAACTGTTCTCTGCTTTCTGTATTGCATGAACACCATAATATTCTTTGGAAGCTTCAAGAGTTTCAAGTCATTGGCTCCTGTGGTGGGCTTGTTCCCTATGAATAGGGTTCGTCTGAATAATAATAATAATAATAATAATAATAATAATAATAATAATAATAATAATAATAATAATAATAATAATAATAATAATAATAATATGTGGCGCCGTGGAGGAGTGGGTTAGGTCGTCAATAGACTTAAGTCAAGTTAAGCAACATTGGCTCTGGTCAGTCGTTGGATGGGTGACCGCTCCTCGGACGTTGATTCCTTGGGAAAGGATCTTTACCATAATTTCCTCAGTCTACTCAGCTGTAAATGAGTACCTATCCCTGAGGGGGTAGGGTCCAGCTATGGGTTAAATAGCAAAACTCAGCAATGATGGAAAGAAATGAAGGAATAAACGACAACGACGTAAATGGAACCTCTGGCAACAGAGGAGCTTCGTCCGGCAACCAGGTATTCAACCCAATTGAAGGGGAAGACGGTCAGGTACTTGGAGGTCGTCATCCAGCAACTGATCACCACAACGAAAGTAATCAACAGCCTGAGATTGGAGCTACAGGGGCAAAAAGGAAGAAATGGACAAGAGAAGAAAATAAGGAAATATGGAGATGCTACATCAGAAGCAACCCGACGGAGAGAGGATATAGAAGAAGATTGGTCAACATCTGGAATGAGAGGAATAACACCCCCCAAACAGAGCAGAGGCTGGCAGACCAAGTAAGGAACATAAAGAAAAAGAACTGGCTCTCCCCAACAGAAAGAGAAGAACTGGAAAGGGAAATGTCACACGACAACGAATTACACGAAGACGAACTGAGAGACGATGCCACAGAAGACGACAGGGAGGATGAGGTATCAAACAACGACACACGAAAAAACACCGACGAAGTAACAGAGAGGACGGAATGGGTAGAAAAGATTAGACATGCAAGGATGGAGCCAGATACAGAGAGAACAAAGATCCCCTCCATTAAAGCCTACAACACCAAGAAATTAAGGGAGAAAACAAGTGAGGTCAATGAAATAATGGGCATAATACAGACCACCAGTATCACAGAAACAAATAACTTGACATATGCAGGAGCAAGATTAGTAGCAGAACTGATGGGAATTCGAACACCAACACCACCAGCACAACCAACCCAACAGAAACCAAAACAGCAACCTCCTTGGAAATGGCGCCTGGAAAAGCAAATCATGGTGATGAGATCTGAAAGAGATGGCAGAAAAAAGGCTAAGAAAGCAAGAAAAAACAAAGGGAGGAACTCAAACGAGAAAATACAAAGTACAGGAGAGGGGACTAAACAACACTAATAGAAGATGTAAAACAGAGGCTTAAGGCCAAAGCACATAAGATCCAACAACGGTACATGAACAGGAATAAGGGATACCAACAGAACAAACTATTCGGAACCAACCAGAAAAGACTATACAGCCAACTAAGAGGGGAAGACAACCACCCAGAAATTCCTGAAGCGACCAAGTAAGAGACTCTGGGAAAACATATGGAGCAATCCGGTATCACACAACAAACATGCATCATGGCTCCAGGAGTCAAGGAAGAAGAAAACAGGGAGAATAAAACAAAGATTCACAGAGATCACGACAGACACAGTCAGACACCAACTAAAGAAAAATGCCAAACTGGAAAGCCCCAGGTCCGATGAAGTCCATGGATACTGGCTCAAAAACTTCAAGGCCCTACACCCACGAATAGCAGAACAAACTCCAGCATTGTATTTCAAATCACCAAGCACCCAAATCGGATGACCACAGGAAGAACATCCTTTAGTACAAAAAGACAAGAGTAAGGGAAATATAGCCAGTAACTACAGGCCTATCACCTGCCTACCAATAATGTGGAAGTTACTAACAGGTATCATCAGTGAAAGGCTATACACTTACCTAGAGGAGACAAACACCATCCCCCACCAACAGAAAGGCTGCAGAAGGAAGAGTAGGGGCACAAAAGACCAGCTCCTGATAGACAAAATGGTAATGAAGAACAGTAGGAGAAGGAAAACCAACCTAAGCATGGCATGGATAGACTATAAGAAAGCCTTCGACATGATACTACCACACACATGGCTAATAGAATGCCTGAAAATATATGGGGCAGACGAAAATACCATCAGCTTCCTCAAAAATAGCAATGCGCAACTGGAATACAATAACTTACAAGCTCTGGAATAAGACTAGCAGAGGTTAACATCAGGAGAGGGATCTTCCAGGGCGACTCACTGTCCCCACTACTCTTCGTAGTAGCCATGATTCCCATGACAAAAGTACTACAGAAGATGGATGCCGGGTACCAACTCAAGAAAAGAGGTAACAGAATCAACCATCTGATGTTCATGGACGACATCAAGCTGTATGGTAAGAGCATCAAGGAAATAGATACCCTAATCCAGACTGTAAGGATTGTATCTGGGGACATCAGGATGGAGTTTGGAATAGAAAAATGCGGCCTTAGTCAACATACAAAAAGGCAAAAAGTAACGAGATCTGAAGGGATAAAGCTACCAGATGGGAGCAATATCAAACACATAGATGAGACAGGATACAAATACCTGGGAATAATGGAAGGAGGAGATATAAAACACCAAGAGATGAAGGACACGATCAGGAAAGAATATATGCAGAGACTCAAGGCGATACTCAAGTCAAAACTCAACGCCGGAAATATGATAAAAGCCATAAACACAATGGGCAGTGGCCAGTAATCAGATACAGCGCAGGAATAGTGGAATGGACGAAGGCAGAACTCCGCAGCATAGATCAGAAAACCAGGAAACATATGACAATACACAAAGCACTACACCCAAGAGCAAATACGGACAGACTATACATAACACGAAAGGAAGGAGGGAGAGGACTACTAAGTATAGAGGATGCGTCAACATCGAAAACAGAGCACTGGGGGGGTCAATATCTGAAAACAGTGAAGACGAGTGGCTAAAGAGTGCATGGGAAGAAGGACTAATAAAAAGTAGACGAAGACCAGAATATACAGAGACGGAGAGACAGAAAGACAGAGGACTGGCACAACAAACCAATGCACGGACAATACATGAGACAGACTAAAGAAACTAGGCCAGCGATGGGACCAACATTCGGCAATGGCTACAGAGGGGAGAGCTAAAGAAGGAAACTGAAGGAATGATAACAGCGGCACAAGATCAGGCCCTAAGAACCAGATATGTTCAAAAGTACGATAGACGGAAATAAACATCTCTCCCATATGTAGGAAGTGCAATACGAAAAGTGAAACCATAAACCACATAGCAAGTGAATGCCCGGCACTTGCACAGAACCAGTACAAAAAGAGGCATGATTCAGTGGCAAAAGCCCTCCATTGGAGCCTGTGCAAGAAACATCAGCTACCTTGCAGTAATAAGTGGTACGAGCACATACCTGAAGGAGTGATAGAAAACGATCAGGCAAAGATCCTCTGGGACTATGGTATCAGAACGGATAGGGTGATACGTGCAAACAGACCAGACGTGACGTTGATTGACAAAAGTTCAAAGGAAAAGAAAGTATCACTCATTGATGTTCGCAATAGCCATGGGAGGACACCAGAGTTGAAGAGAAAGAGAGGGAAAAATTGGATAAAGTATCAAGATCTGAAAATAGAAATAATGAAGGATATGGGATATGCCAGTGGAAAATCGTACCCATAATCATAGGAGCACTAGGCACGATCCCAAGATACCCTGAAAAAAAAAAAGGATCTTAGAAAAACTAGAGGCTGAAGTAGCTCCAGGACTCATGCAGAAAAGTGTGATCCTAGAAACGGCACACATAGTAAGAAGAGTGATGGACTCCTAAGGAGGCAGGATGCAACCCGGAACCCCACACTATAAATACCACCCAGTCGAATTGGAGGACTGTGATAGAGCAAAAAAAAAAAAAAAAATAATAATAATAATAATAATAATACATCAAATGACAATTTGAAAGATAAACTTAAATCTGCATATCAGTTACTTTTTGATACTGCGAATTTATTTGAAAGTTACACTAAAACTGCTTTATGGTTTGTTATCAAAAGTATATATATATAATGTCGATAATTATGCCAGGATTTGGAATGTTTACTATTTTTAACTCTTCTGGTCTACCGACTTTGTTTTCTATGAAATTTAGTATACATGGTTCCTGGGAAATTCTTTATCTAAAACAATGCCAGTGCAGCTCCAAGTTCCAAAACTGGCTTAGAGATAAACTATCCTACTTGGATTTTAATAGGATTCGTTTATTAATAGAACATATTATATTCAGAACATAAACATATTCCATCCACAAACTCCTTTTTGTACAGCATAACCTTAAAATCATTATGTTTTGCTGCTTATTTATATAACTTTTCATGGCTTTATTGCAATAAGTTACCTAGAACGTGATATTCAAACTTATATCCACCAAACCCCTTTTTGTGCATTATATACCTTAAAATCATTCTGTTTGCTGTTTATATAAACCCTATCATGGCTTTATTGCAATGAATGAGTTACTCCCTCAGCCTTCCAGCTATAAAAATGGCTAACTCAACCCTGTCTCCACCTTTTGCAACAAATTCTGCGCATTCTCTTTAGTGAGCAGCATGTTGCAAGACATCTTCCCACGCAAACAGTTTCACTGTCTCGTTTCTTTGTCAGTCCGTCACCCTCCAATCGACCAATTGGGATTCTCGTTCCGTTCGAGAGCTCTTGAAAACATTCGCGCCACAAAGGGCCATCCTCAAAAGTCTCTTAATTACCAGCTTTCGCAGCGAGAAAAACAAAGAGGGGGGAAAACTTGGCGACGAAAGGAACCCCAGGTAATTGGTTCAAAACAGAGGACGAGGAGAGCGAATTACGTCATGAAAAGGATGCTCTGGGCTTCCTTCTTCTTATGTGTAAAGTGAGTCGGATGAAAGCTTCATCAATTTAAACTTCCATTTCTAACTTTCGAAGTTTATGCAGACTATTAGATGAATATCAGACCTGAACAGATATTGTATGTTTTAACTTTCAAGGAATATGCAGACTATTAGATGAATATTAGAATTAAACAGACATTGTATGTTTTAACTTTCAATCGATATGCAGACTATTAGATGAAAATTAGAACTAAACAGATTTTGAATATTTTAATTTTCAATCGATATGCAGACTATTAGTGATTAGAACTAAACAGATTTTGAATATTTTAATTTTCAATCGATATGCAGACTATTAGATGAATATTAGAACTAAACAGATATTGTATGTTTTAACTTTCAAGGTATATGCTGACTATTAGATGAATATTAGAACTAAACAGATATTGAATGTTTTAACTTTCAACGGATATGCAGACTATTAGATGAATATTAGAATTAAACAGACATTGTATGTTTTAACCTTCAATCGATATGCAGGCTATTAGATGAATATTAGAACTGAAGAGATCTCGTATGTTTTAACTTTCAAGGAATATGCTGACTATTAGATGAATATTAGAAGTAAACAGATATTGAATGTTTTAACTTTCAACGGATATGCAGACTATTAGATGAATATTAGAATTAAACAAATATTGTATGTTTTAACTTTCAATCGATATGCAGACTATTAGATGAATATTAGAACTAAACAGATATTGAATGTTTAACTTTCAATCGATATGCAGACTATTAGATGAATATTAGAACTAAACAGATATTGAATGTTTTAACTTTCAAGGTATACCCAGACTATTTAGAAAGAATATTAAAACTTTACAGATATTTTAGGGAGAATTCAGAGATAAGAGGAGAGGTCAAGGAGATTAATTAAGAAAATAGGTTATTCTCTCAAGCTTAAGGCATTATCTTTCAAGAAATTAAGAAAACATTTTACCCTAAATGTCATTTTGATTCATTTCTGATATCTCCTTTTTCAAATTGGGAAATTTATGTAGCTAAATATATAGCTGTCGCTATCTCAGCAAATATTATTTTGATACCTTTTATTTTTATTTACAAAAAAAAAAAAAAAAAAAAAAAAAATATGTTAATTATGTTCTTTTCTCTAGCTGGAGTTAGACTTTTCTTCCGTACTCAAGTTGGTTACTAAAACACCAAATGGGGGATTTGTGTAAAAAACGCGGTATTTGTCCAATTGGATATATTATACAAAATGCAGTACAAATTGGATCTTAAGTCATTTAGTATCTCTTGTCAGTTAGACTTATGATCCAATTTGTAAAACTGCATTTTTGTATAATATATTCAATTTGACAAAAAATTGGCGTTTCAACAGTCAAATTGAGTACAGAAGCAGGAGAATAAAGAAGCTTTTATAAAAAATAAACGCTGCTGAAATAGCATTTATTTTCAATAAAGCCTGTGTTAATGAAGGTCTTCTTCCAGCATATCATAATATTAATTGTTATTATTACTGAATATTATAGCTGTTTCAACTGCATTTAATTTACATGGAATCTTCTCAATTCTTCTTATTGCCTTTTTTTCATCAGCATGTAGCTTGTATATCAGGTTTCCTAAGGAAATAAACCTAAGACAACTGAGACCTTTATTATGTCCTTAGGAAACCTGATATACCAGCCACATGCTGATGAAAAAAATACAATAAGAATAATTGAGAGGATTCTATATAAATTAAACGCCGTTGAAACAGCTATAATATTCAATGCTACTGCCCTCAGAAAAGGCCTCCTTCCTAATTATTATTATTATTATTATTATTTATTTATTTATTTTTTTTTGCTCTATCACAGTCCTCAAATTCGACTGGGTGGTATTTATAGTGTGGGGTCCCGGGTTGCATCCTGCCTCCTTAGGAAGTCCATCACTTTTCTTACTATGTGCGCCGTTTCTAGGATCACACTCTTCTGCATGAGTCCTGGAGCTACTTCAGCCTCTAGTTTTTCTAGATTCCTTTTCATGGATCTTGGGATCGTGCCTAGTGCTCCTATGATTATGGGTACGATTTCCACTGGCATATCCCATATCCTTCTTATTTCTATTTTCAGATCTTGATACTTATCCAATTTTTCCTGATCGTTTTCTATCACTCCCTCAGGTTGGTGCTCGTACCACTTATTACTGCAAGGTAGCTGATGTTTCTTGCACAGGCTCCAGTGGAGGGCTTTTGCCACTGAATCATGCCTCTTTTTGTACTGGTTCTTTGCAAGTGCCGGGCATTCGCTTGCTATGTGGTTTATGGTTTCATTTTTCGTATTGCACTTCCTACATATGGAGAGATGTTATTTCCGTCTATCGTTCTTTGAAACATATCTGGTTCTTAGGGCCTGATCTTGTGCCGCTGTTATCATTCCTTCAGTTTCCTTCTTTAGCTCTCCCCTCTGTAGCCATTGCCATGTATCATCGCTGGCTAGTTCTTTAGTCTGTCTCATGTATTGTCCGTGCATTGGTTTGTTGGGCCAGTCCTCTGTTTCTGTCTGTCATTCTCCTGTCTCTGTATATTTCTGGGTCTTCGTCTAACTTTTTATTAGTCCTTCTTCCCATGCACTCTTTAGCCACTCGTCTTCACTGGTTTTCAGATATTGCACCAGTGCTCTGTTCTCGATGTTGACGCAGTCCTCTATACTTAGTAGTCCTCTCCCTCCTTCCTTTCGTGTTATGTATAGTCTGTCCGTATTTGCTCTTGGGTGTAGTGCTTTGTGTACTGTCATATGTTTCCTGTTTTCTGATCTATGCTGCGGAGTTCTGCCTTCGTCCATTTCCACTATTCCCTGCGCTGTATCTGATTACTGCACTGCCCATGTGTTTATGGCTTTTATCATATTTCCGGCGTTGAGTTTTGACTTGAGTATTGCCGATTCTCTGCATATATTCTTTCCTGATCGTGTCCTTCATCTCTTGGTGTTTTATATCCCCTCCTTCCATTATTCCCAGGTATTGTATCCTGTCTCATCTATGTGTTTGATGTTGCTCCCATCTGGTAGCTTTTATTATTATTATTATTATTATTAATTATTATTATTATATTATTATTATTATTATTATTATTATTATTATTATTATTATTATTGAAAAAGAAACCCACAAAATCACTTTGTAACTTGTTTACTTCTAAGTATTTACATTTAGTTTTACTACACACTCGAGTACTTTCAGGCCCTATCCGTGGCCCATTTTCAAGAGATGTTTGGGTTGTTAGCTTGGGTCAAGGCCCAGCAGTCTTCTGGAACTTCTTCTCGTTGAGCTGTCATTTATGTGATGGCTGTTCTGGTTTCATTGAGAGTTGCCAATCCCCTCTTGTCGCTCTGATATCCTGAGCTGATGGTCAGTGGGATTAATCCTTGAGGTAAGGTTGTGGTCACCAAAAGTCTGTTGGGCAAGAAACCTAATCTCCAGGTCAGCAGGGTCAATCTTAGCTTCTTTTAATATCAAAGCTCATCTTATGGGATCTTCTGAGGGGAGTGCTATAGCTAGGCATTGTTGGGAAAATGACCATAGGATTGATTTCAAAAACAGTAGGCTTATATACAAAAGCAAAAAAATTAGTCACAGGAGGGTGGTAGAAGGTGCACTCATCAGAGAGATTAAAGCAATAGAAGGAAACAAAGGTTTTACCTCAGAAGATCCCATAAGACGAGCTTTGATATCAAAAGAAGCTAAGATTGACCCTGCTGACCTGGAGATTAGGTTTCCTGTCCAACAGACTATTGGTGACCACACCCTTACCTCAAGGATTAATCCCATTGACCATCAGCTCAGGATACAGAGCGACGAGAGGGGATTGGCAACTCTCAAGGAAACCAAAACAGCCATCACATAAATGACAGCTCAAAGAGAAGAAGTTCCAGAAGACTGTTGGGCCTCCACCCAGGCTAACATCCCAAACATCTCTTGAAAATGGGACACAGATAGGGCCTCAGAGTACTCGAGTGTGTAGTAAAACTAAATGTAAATACTTAGAAGTAAAAAAGTTACAAAGTGATTTTGTGGGTTTCTTTTTCAATCTTCAGAAGAAAACTGAAAGAAGTTTTGTTTGGTTCATTATTATTATTATTATCTATTATTATATTATTATTATATTATATTATTAGTTATTTATTATTTATATTTTTTTTTGCTCTATCACAGTCCTCCAATTCGACTGGGTGGTATTTATAGTGTGGGGTTCCGGGTTGCATCCTGCCTCTTTAGGAGTCCATCACTTTTCTTACTATGTGCGCCGTTTCTAGGATCACACTCTTCTGCATGAGTCCTGGAGCTACTTCAGCATCTAGTTTCTCTAGATTCCTTTTCAAGGATCTTGGGATCGTACCTAGTGCTCCTATGATTATGGGTACGATTTCCACTGGCATATCCCATATTCTTTTTATTTCTATTTTCAGATCTTGATACTTATCCATTTTTCCCTTCTCCTCTCTTTAACAATCTGGTGTCCCATGTATTGCGACAAATCAATGAGTGATACTTCTTCTTGACTTTGTCAATCAACATCACGTCTGAGTCTATTTGCATGTATCACCCTATCCGTTCTGATACCATAATCCCAGATGATCTTTGCCTGATCGTTTTCTATCACTCTCTCAGGTTGGTGCTCGTACTACTTATTACTGCAAGGTAGCTGATGTTTCTTGCACCAGGGCTCCAGTGGAGGCTTTTGCCACTGAATCATGCCACTTTGTACTGGTTCTGTGCAAGTGCCGGGCATTCGCTTGCTATGTGGTTTATGGTTTCATTTTTCGTATTGCACTTCCTACGTATGGGAGAGATGTTATTTCCATCTATCGTTCTTTGAATATATCTGGTTCTTAGGGCCTGATCTTGTGCCGCTGTTATCATTCCTTCAGTTTCCTTCTTTAGCTCTCCCCTCAAGCCATTGACATGTGTCATCGCTGGCTAGTTCTTTAGTCTGTCTCATGTATTGTCCGTGCATTGGTTTGTTGTGCCAGTCCTCTGTTCTATCTGTCATTCTCCTGTCTGTATATTTCTGGGTCTTCGTCTACTTTATTAGTCCTTCTTCCCATGCACTCTTTAGCCACTCGTCTTCACTGGTTTCAGATATTGTCCCAGTGCTCTGTTTTCGATGTTGACGCACGTCCTCTATACTTAGTAGTCCTCTCCCTCCTTCCTTTCGTGTTATGTATAGTCTGTCCGTATTTGCTCTTGGGTGTAGTGCTTTGTATATTGTTATATGTTTCCTGGCTTTCTGATCTATGCTGCGGAGTTCTGCCTTCGTCCATTCCATTATTCCTGCGCTGTATCTGATTACTGGCACTGCCCATGTGTTTATGGCTTTATCATATTTCGGCATTGAGTTTTGACTTGAGTATCGCCTTGAGTCTCTGCATATATTCTTTCCTGATCGTGTCCCCTTCATCTCTTGGTGTTTTATATCCCCTCCTTCCATTTATTCCCAGGTATTTTGTATCCTGTCTCATCTATGTGTTTGATGTGCTCCCATCTGGTAGCTTTATCCCTTTAGTTCTCGTTTACTTTGGCCTTTTTTGTATGTTGACTAAGGCGCATTTTTATTTTTCTATTCCAAACTCCATCCTGATGTCCCCAGATACAATCCTTATAGTCTGGATTAGGGTATCTATTTCCTTGATGCTCTTACCATACAGCTTGATGTCGTCCATGAACATCAGATGGTTAATTCTGTTACCTCTTTTCTTGAGTTGGTATCCAGCATCCATCTTCTGCCAGTACTTTTGTCATGGGAATCATGGATTACTGACGAAGAGTAGTGGGGACAGCGTTGCACGAGGGTGCCAATCCCTGGAAGATTCCTCGTTCTGATAATTAACCTCTTTTAGTCTTATTCCAGAGCTTGTAAGTATTGTATTCCAGTTGCGCATTGTATTTTTGAGGAAGCTGATGGTGTTTTCCTCTGCCCCATATATTTTCAGGCATTCTATTAGCCATGTGTGTGGGATCATGTCGAAGGCTTTCTTATAGTCTATCCATGCCATGCTTAGGTTGGTTTTCCTTCTCCTACTGTTCTTCATTACCATTTTGTCTATCAGGAGCTGGTCTTTTGTGCCCCTACACTTCCTTCTGGTGTTTGTCTCCTCTAGGTAATTGTATAGCCTTTCACTGATGATACTGTTAGTAACTTCCAAATTATTGGGTAGGCAGGTGAGAGGCCTGTAGTTACTGGTTATATTTCCCTTACTCTTATTATTATTATTATTATTATTATTATTTTTATTTATTTATTTTTTTTTTTTACTCTATCAGAGTCCTCCAATTTGACTGGGTGGTATTTATAGTGTGGGGTTCCGGGTTGCATCCTGCATCCATAGGAGTCCATCACTTTTCTTACTAGTGCCGTTTCTAGGATCACACTCTTCTGCATGAGTCCTGGAGCTACTTCAGCCTCTAATTTTTCTAGATTCCTTTTCAGGGATCTTGGGATCGTGCCTAGTGCTCCTATGATTATGGGTACGATTTCCACTGACATATCCCATATCCTTCTTATTTCTATTTTCAGACCTTGATACTTATCCATTTTTTCCCTCTCTTTCTCTTCAACTCTGGTGTCCCATGGTATTGCGACATCAATGAGTGATACTTTCTTTTTGACATTGTCAATCTGGTCTGTTTGCACGTATCACCCTATCCGTTCTGATACCATAGTCCCAGAGGATCTTTGCATGATCGTTTTCTATCACTCACTCAGGTTGGTGCTCGTACCACTTATTACTGCAAGGTAGCTGATGTTTCTTGCACAGGCTCCAGTGGAGGGCTTTTGCCACTGAATCATGCCTCTTTTTGTACTGGTTCTGTGCAAGTGTCGGGCATTCGCTTGCTATGTGGTTTATGGTTTCATTTTTCGTAGTGCACTTCCTACATATGGGAGAGATATTATTTCCATCTATCGTTCTTTGAACATATCTGGTTCTTAGGGCCTGATCTTGTGCCGCTGTTATAATTCCTTCAGTTTCCTTCTTGAGCTCTCCCCTCTGTAGCCATTGCCAATTGTCATCGCTGGCTAGTTCTTTAGTGTGTCTCATGTATTGTCCGTGCATTGGTTTGTCGTGCCAGTCGTCTGTTCTGTCTGTCATTCTCCTGTCTCTGTATATTTCTGGGTATTCATCTAATTTTATTAGTCCTTCTTCCCATGCACTCTTTAGCCACTCGTCTTCACTGGTTTTCAGATATTGCCCCAGTGCTCTGTTCTCGATGTTGACGCAGTCCTCTATACTTAGTAGTCCTCTCCCTCCTTCCTTTCGTGTTATGTATAGTCTGTCCGTATTTCCTCTTGGGTGTAGTGCTTTGTGTATTGTCATATGTTTCCTGGTTTTCTGATCTATGCTGCGGAGTTCTGCCCTCGTCCATTCCACTATTCCTGCGCTGTATCTGATTACTGGCACTGCCCATGTGTTTATGGCTTTTATCATATTTCCGGCGTTGAGTTTTGACTTGAGTATCGCCTTGAGTCTTTGCATATATTCTTTCCTGATCATGTCCTTCATCTCTTGGTGTTTTATATCCCCTCCTTCCATTATTTCCAGGTATTTGGATCCTGTCTCATCTATGTATTTGATGTTGCTCCCATCTGGTAGCTTTATCCCTTTAGTTCTCGTTACTTTGCCTTGTTGTATGTTGACTAAGGCGCATTTTTCTATTCCAAACTCCATCCTGATGTCCCCAGATACAATCCTTACACTCTGGATTAGGATAACTATTTCCTTGATGCTCCTACCATACAGCTTGATGTCGTCCATGAACATCAGATGGTTGATTCTGTTGCCTCTTTTCTTGAGTTGGTACCCGGCATCCATCTTCTGAAGTACTTTTGTCATGGGAATCATGGCTACTACGAAGAGTAGTGGGGACAGTGAGTCGCCCTGGAAGATCCCTCTCCTGATATTAACCTATGCTAGTCTTATTCCAGAGCTTGTAAGTATTGTATTCCAGTTGCGCCTGTAGTTACTGGCTATATTTCCCTTACTTTTGTCTTTTTGTACTAAGGATGTTCTTCCTGTGGTCATCCATTTGAGTGCATGGTGATTTGAGATACAATGCTGGAGTTGTTCTGCTATTCGTGGGTGTAGGGCCTTGAAGTTCTTGAGCCAGTATCCATGGACTTCATCGGGACCTGGAGCTTTTCAGTTTGGCATTTTCTTTAGTTGGTGTCTGACTGTGTCTGTCGTGATCTCTGTGAATCTTTGTTTTATTCTCCCTGTTTCTTCTTCCTTGACTTTCTGGAGCCATGTTGCATGTTTGTTGTGTGATACCGGATTGCTCCATATGTTTTCCCAGAGTCTCTTACTTGGTTCGGCTTCAGGAATTTCTGGGTGGTTGTCTTCCCCTCTTAGTTGGCTGTATAGTCTTTTCTGGTTGGTTCCGAATAGTTTGTTCTGTTGGTATCCCTTATTCCTGTTCATGTACCGTTGGATCTTATGTGCTTTGGCCTTAAGCCTCTGTTTTACATCTTCTATTGTGTTGTTTAGTCCCCTCTATTGTACTTTGTATTTCTCGTTGAGTTCCTCCCTTGTTTTCTTGCTTCTTAGCCTTTTTTCTGCCATCTCTTTCAGTTTACTCAAGTCAGATCTCATCACCATGATTTGCTTTTCCAGGCGCCTTTTCCAAGGAGGTTGCTGTTTTGGTTTCTGTTAGGTTGGTTATGCTGGTGGTGTTGGTGTTCGAATCCCCATCAGTTCTGCTACTAATCTTGCTCCTGCATATGCCAAGTTATTTGTTTCTGTGATACTGGTGGTGTGTATTATGCCCATTATTTCATTGACCTCACTTGTTTTCTCCCTTAATTTCTTGGTGTTGTAGGCTCTCATGGAGGGGATCTTTGTTCTCTCTGTATCTGGCTCCATCCATTGTCTACTCTTTTCTACCCATTCCGTCCTCTCTGTTATTTCGTCGGTGTTTCTTCTTGTGTCGTTGTTTGATACCTCATCCTCCCTGTCGTCTTCTGTGGCATCGTCTCTCAGTTCGTCTTCGTGTAATTCGTTGTCGTGTGACATTTCCCTTTCCAGTTCTTTTCTTTCTGTTGGGGAGAGCCAGTTATTTTTCTTTATGTTACTTACTTGGTCTGCCAGCCTCTGCTCTGTTTGGGGGGTGTTATTCCTCTCATTCCAGATGTTGACCAATCTTCTTCTATATCCTCTCCGTCGGGTTGCTCTGATGTAGCATCTCCATATTTCCTTATTTTCTTCTCTTCTCCATTTCTTCCTTTTTGCTTCTGTAGCTCCAATCTCAGGCTGTTGATTACTGTCGTTGTGGTGATAAGTTGCTGGATGACGACCTCCAAGTACCTGAGTTTTGCTATTTAACCCATAGCTGGACCCTACCCCATCAGGGATAGGTACTCATTTACAGCTGAGTAGACTGAGGAAATTATGGTAAAGATCCTCTCCCATGGAATCAACGCCGAGGAGAGCGGTCACCCATCCAATTATTATTATTATTATTATTATTATTATTATTGTACTTAGGAAGCAGACCCTCTCTCAAGCATACTTTATTAAAAGTAATGGCTACTTCAGCAGCGTTACACTTGTAGAGATTCTTCTCTATTTTGCGAATAGCGGCTTTTTCAGTGCTACTTAAACAGGCTAGTAGAGCGCCTATAGAGGTCATGGTAAAATACAGGGTCAAAATAGGTGTATATATTTGAATTTTACAGATAAACTATGATACCATAGTCATCAAAGTCATTAACGATTTTCTCTCTCTCTCTCTCTCTCTCTCTCTCTCTCTCTCTCTCTTTCTTAAAGCGAGCTTTCGTCTGGAGCTGCCAGACATCCTCGGGCTGGGAAGCTGAGGGTGGACTGATCTTGGTGCGGTGTCCGTCCTCCTTTTATCTGTGGTTGACAGCAGGGGGTCTGCCCCATGCTTGTCTCCTATTGGCTGGTGGCGGTGAGTCTTGTTTTCATTGGCTGCCTGAGCCAGGTCTCAAGCCACTTTCTTCGGGCCGATGGTTGCGTTGCAGTATATCCTGCAGCCGCCTGGACCTCCTAAGCGGCGCTGTAACATTGATGGGCGTTTGCGCTACGCTGTGGGACGTCACGGCTACTTGATTTCCATCGGCTGCAGGAGTACCTCGGTTCGGGGGCGTTGTCATCCATAGAGTTGTCATGATCGGTGGTGTCATTGTTGGTGGCAGGTCTTTTCATACTCGTAGGGAGGAGAAATTCTTCCTGCGTCGTATTCAGAGTAGGTTTTATTTGCTGGATGAGTAGCGCCTCCAGCAGGCGCAACCGACGGGCATCAGGGGCCTTTCCGATGATCTTCGTGTTCTTTATGATGACATCTCGGGAGATGGCCTCGTGATGTTTGGTGCGGGCGTGATTCTTTATAGCCCCCTCTTGGGCGTGGCACGAGAGTCTCTTCGACAGTCGCATGGTAGTCATACCTACGTAGGCGCCGATGCATTCGCGGACTGGGCATGTATACTGGTACACTACATGCGTCTGCTTCAGGGGTTCTCGTACTTGTTGAGAGGGGTTATTTTTCATAATAAGATCGCGCGTCCTCCGATTCTGGTAATATTTGATTAGGTCGATATTCTTGGTGTCGTCAGTCGGGGATACATTATCAGAAATAATTTTCTTAATGGCGTCCTCTTCTTCACGGTAATGGGAACTCATGAAGGCTTTGTAGTACTGCTTGATATTATCCTGGGGGCGGGGCTGCGGGCTCTCACTACCGTACCATTTCTCCAGGGCTGTGCGGACTTCCTTGCTGATTAATTTTATTTGAGTACCCGTTATTCACAAGTACTTGGAGGCGCGGTCGAGTTCCTGGTGAGTGTCCTGCCAGGTTGAGCAGTGGGAGAGGGCCCTCCTGACGAAGGCCCTGACGGTGGTGCTTTTGAATCTGGCGGGGCACTCGCTGTCTCCGTTGAGGCAAAGTCCTAAATTGGTTTTCTTTGTGTAGACTGAAGTACGGAGACCGTCTTCCGTCTTGCTTACAAGGACGTCGAGGAAGGGGAGCCGATCGTCGGAGCTGCGTTCGACTATGTAATTCAGCACACTACACTGCTGAAATGCTTGACGGAGGGCTTCTACCTCATCCTCGGCGTTGACTTGCACAAAGATGTCGTCAATATAACGTCCATATCTGCGGGTGGGGTTGCTGCCATCCTGGCGAAGACCCGTTCCTCCACGGTGCCCATATAAAAGTTAGCGAAGAGAACCCCCAGTGGGGAGCCGCCCATCGCTACGCGTCCTTTTGGCGGAACATCTGGCCACGGGTCCCGGTGTGGAGAAAGGGCCTTCTTCGTGCATATCTCCAGCAGCGTACGGAGCGAGGCTTCCGGTATGTTGAGGGGCGCCGTCTATAGGCGCTCTACTAGCCTGTTTAAGTAGCACTGAAAAAGCCGCTATTCGCAAAATAGAGAAGAATCTCTACAAGTGTAACGCTGCTGAAGTAGCCATTACTTTTAATAAAGTATTATTATTATTATTATTATTATTATTATTATTCAAAGGGGCCACTGACTTGAAATCCAAGCTTCCAAAGAATATGGCGTTCACTGTGAAGGAAGTCAAAGAAAATAATATAAATCACAGCAGAGACGAGACCAGTTACTAGAAAAAAATAAATGAACAAATTAAGAGATGAGTAGATAAAAAGATATATATAGAAAGTATTAAAACAGTTGAAGAGACTTTTCAGAATCTGGGTGTAGTATGTTCTTCCTGATTTCACGCTGAGTGTTTTCCTGACACTGCTGAGTCAAGTTTAAGTTTCAAAGAGGAATTTGGGGGGAAAAAAATGTCCACAGTGGAGTGCAAAAATAAGTTAAGTACAACTTACTTTTACCAGACCGCTGAGCTGATTAACAGCTCTCCTTAGCAACGGGACCTACAGCTTTTTTTGGGATCTGAATCACATTATATCGAGAAATGAATTTCTATTACCAGAAATAAATTATTTTATGATTTCTGCGTTGGCCGAGCCGAAACAATGGCGTGTAAAAATATAAAAAAAAACAACAGCTGGGACCAGTGAGGTCATTCAGCGCTGAAAAGGAAATTGCTAGTGAAAGATCTGAAAGGTGTGTCAGGAGGAAAAATCTGAGGGAAGTAAGATGGAAGAGAGGGAATATGAAAGGAGGAACAGTAAAAGGAACGAAAGGGGTTGCATCTATAGGGGCCGAAGGGACGCCTGATAGAACCTCCCCCTACACCCCTGCGTAAATTTTCGCTTAGGGCCCTTTCACACTATGTCTCTAATGTACCTTTTCACACTATGTCGGTCCGGCAAATTTGAAGGTCCGGCATGGCATTACAGCCGACAGTCCCCGCTGGGCATGTCCGGTGTTGTACCCAGACGCGATTGCAGTTGGCCATTGCGTTCAATATGTGTTTTCACACTATGCGATTGTTTCCTGCATATACGTGCGGCAGCAATAAACTTCCACTGCTTCTGGTGATCGGGCACAGTGAGTATTGAAATAATTTGAGGGAAATAAATAGTTTTGTTCCCGTTGCTGAGTAGCCACTGGTTCCATGCAACGAAAAAAACACCATACAATAATAATAATAATAATAATAATAATAATAATAATAATAATACTAATAATAATAATAATAATAACAATAATAAAGAGTGTTATTGGTAAATAAGAAAGAACTAGAGTTACGGATATGTATAAACTACTGAGAAAAGATTTACTAAATGATTTGCAGTTTTTTTCATTTAGGTTACATATACACTTTGATACTGAAATTATTATTAGGTTATCGGCAAATTTAAATAAAAGATCCGATAAATATGATTTTTTAAGAAGTTTTCCTAGTTAACACTTACGTTTTATTTACATTAATTAATGAAACAGATAGAGATATGCATTTTTTCATATCAAGGTGAATTATTTTTTTTTATTAGATATATCAGTTTATACTTTTGATAAATAAAGATGTTTCAGCTAACACTTGTTTTCGTTTAACCCTTTCAATTTTTATATAAACAAGCAAATTTACAAGGAAAGGTTCATAATATTTCATCTTACCTGATGGTAACTGCCAGTTATGCTGGCGAAATAGCATCTCTGAATGTCGTATTTTCTTTTAGCAACTGGTCATGTAGACGTGACAAGAGTTCCTCAAAGGTTGTTTTAGACATTCTGAAGTAATACAAAAATTTATCATCATCTCTCTTCAGCTCCTCGAAAATTGTGTCAAATGCACCATACAAGTGCCTTTGTGTATTCAAAGGGTGTGTACCCAGCGAATTCTAGATTTTCACTTCTTTCTTTTTCTCAAATGAAATAAATAGTCACCACTTTGTGCGGCAGTCGGAGAAATGTACGATTCGCACAATTTTGTGTCGCATTTAGATCCGGCACTGCAATCGTATCTTGGTGCGACAAGAATCGCATAGTGTGAAAGGACCTCGTCGGGGAGTAAGCCTACATAGTACGTTGTTGTTGTTGCTGTTCTTGTTGTGGGGGGGAGGGGGGTTAAGAAAGGTCTATGGAAGAGACTACAAAGGTCAGAAAACGGTTTCGCATTGTTTTCAAGATACAGGAATTTTAGGATACGATATTTGTGATTGATTTATTAGAATGAAAATGTAAAAAATAATCTGCATATTAAACAGTGTAGAAAAATTATTTCTATAAAAAAATTTAGCGCACTTACTTTAATTTTCGTTTGTGAAACAACACTCTATTTGACCCTGTAGATTTCAGCACGCGCCCAGAGTAAGCCAAAGGCCAAGCACTGGAACCTATGATGATGTCATGCAGCGCTGAAATGGAAATTGACAGTGAAAAGGTTTGAAAGGCGTAACGGGAGGAAAACCTCAAAGCAGTTGCACTATGAAACAATTGTTAGGAGAGGGTGGAAAGTAAGATGGAAGAAAGAGAATATGAGAGGAGGTACAGTTAAAAGGCACGAAAGTGGTTGCAGCTAGGTGCCTGAGGAAGAAGGCACGCTGGCAAAGAACCTTAAGTAATGTCTATGGTGCACCGCATGATGTCCACTGACGGCACTATAGCCCCCTACAGTGATCCAGCGCCTCGAAAAACCGAAAAAAAATAATCACCCAAAAACAAAATTAAAATATCAAACAAAATCTAAATGAATGAACGAAACCCAGCCATCATCATTCAGCTTAATTAAACGCGGTTCGTAAAAAGATATATATATACATAAGTTTTTTTTTTTGAACGATCTGAGAGTACTCCCAGGTTTGAACCCAGCCTGTACAGAAATTTTCTTTTCAGAATGAAAGCCTCTCGAAAAATTCATTAATGTTTTTTCGCTCTCACTTTTCTCCGCCATTTATAATTTTTTTTTTTTTTTTTTTTTTTTTAATATTTCCTTTCCTCATTCATGTAGTATTTGAAGACGCTTAAGGAAACGAAGTATTTCTAAATGAGGGTATTTTTAGCAATACCCTTCCCGTGGATTTCGTTAAGACTCGGGACAAATTTTTTGCTTCTGGTATTTAACGAAATTATTTCACCTATTTCGTCGTTCTTTGAAAATACCTGGAAACTGAGCTCTCTCTCTCTCTCTCTCTCTCTCTCTCTCTCTCTCTCTCTCTCATACAGGAGCAGGGTAGGTTACCTTAAACGCACTCATGCAGACACACACACAGAGCGTTGGGGTAGAGGGGGGGCGGTCTGAACACTTCCCTTTAAACGTTCATCGAGAGAGAGAGAGAGAGAGAGAGAGAGAGAGAGAGAGAGAGAGAGAGAGACCTTACCTTACCTTACAGACCTTACATCCTGTTCGGGTTGCCCCAGGTCCCTCAGTGTGAGGCACCTCTAATGTCTACCAGATAATTGCTAATGCATATTCCGGTATATTTTGCATCTTCCAATCTTGGATGGTCTGGGATACAGCTCAGATATTTGTCGAGCTTATTCTTAAACACATCTACGCTCCCTCCTGATATATTCCTCAGATGAGCTGGCAACGCATTGAATAGACGCTGCATTGTCGATGCTGGTGCGTAGTGGATTAATGTCCTGTGTGTTTTCCTTATTTTTCCTGGTATAGTTTTGGGCACTATTAATCTACCTCTGCTTGCTCTTTCTGATATTTTTAACTCCATGATGTTTTCGGCAATTCCTTCTATCTGCTTCCATGCCTGAATTATCATGTAGCGTTCTCTTCTCCTTTCTAGACTATATAATTTTAAAGATTGTAGTCTTTCCCAGTAGTCAAGAACCTTAACTTCTTCTATTCTAGCTGTAAAGGACCTTTGTACACTCTATTTGTGCAATATCCTTTTGATAGTGTGGGTACCATATCATATTGCAATATTCAAGTGGACTACGAACATATGTTTTATAAAGCATAATCATGTGTTCAGCTTTTCTTGTTTTGAAGTGCCGTTACAACATTCCCATGTTTCCTTTGCATTTTGCCAATAGAATTGCTATTTGATCATTGCATAACATGCTCCTATTCAACATCACACCAAGGTCTTTAACTGCTTCCTTATTAGTGATTGTCTCGTTATTAGGTCCCCTATATGCATATAGCTTTCCTTCTTTATCTCCATAATTTATTGATGCAAATTTAGCAGAGTTTAACACCGTCCTATTTACCTCTGCCCAATCATATACTTTGTTAAGGTCTCTTTGTAGCGAGTTCCTATCTTCATCACAAGTAATTTTTCTACTTATTCTTGGGTCATCGGCAAAACTACTCGCTACCGAGTCCTTAACATTACTGTCTATGTCTGCAATTATAATAACAAACAGCATTGCAGCTACACCGTATCTTGTGGCACATCGGATATTACCTTAGCTTCATCCGATTTCTCATCGTTTGCAATAACTATCTGTTTTCTGTCGTGTAAAAATTCTTTTATCTATCTTCCTACTTTTCCACTATATCATGTTTTCTCATTTTCTTCGCTGATATATTATGATCTACCTTGTCCAAAGCTTTTCCAAAGTCTAGATAAACCACATCTGTTTGTTTTCCGTTTATCAAAACGGTGGACTAACAGTTGGGGGAGAGAGAAGTTAAGTATATTTTAGTTTTACCAGACCACTGAGCTGATAAACAGCTCTCCTAGGGCTGGCCCGAAGGATTAGATATTTTTACGTGGATAGAACCAATTGGTCACCTAGCAAACGGGACCTACAGCTTATTGTGGGATCCGAACCACACTATATCGAGAAATGAATTTCTATCACCAGAACTAAATTCCTGTGATTCCGCCTTGTCCAATCCGAGAATCGAACTTCAGACCACCAGATTGGCAGCCGAGCACGAAAACCACTCGTCCAACGAAGAACTTGAGGGAGAGAGAAATCTAGACACTTTCCTTTAAACACACATCTCGAGAGAGAGAGAGAGAGAGAGAGAGAGAGAGAGAGACCTTACAGACCTTACAGACCTTATATCCTGTTCGGGTTGCCCCAGGTCCCTCAGTGTGAGGCACCTCTAATGTCTACCAGAGAGTTGCTAGTACATCTTCCGATATATTTTGCATCTTCCAATCTTGGATGGTCTGGGATGCAGCTTAGATATTTGTCGAGCTTATTCTTAAACACATCTACGTTCACTCCTGATATATTCCTCAGATGAGGTGGCAACGCATTGAATAGACGCTGCATTATCGATGCTGGTGCGTAGTGGATTAATGTCCTGTGAGCTTTCCTTATTTTTCCTGGTATAGTTTTGGGCACTATTAATCTACCTCTGCTTGCTCTTTCTGATATTTTTAGCTCATTATGTTTTTGGCTATTCCTTCTATCTGTTTCCATGCCTGAATTATCATGTAGTGGTTCTCTTCTCCTTTCCTTAGACTTATATAAATTTTTAAGGATTGTAGAGAGGGAAGGAGAGAGGAGAGCAACATCGTATTATGAAAATTACAGAAATGCATAACTTACGGTCATTTACCGAAATTAGGATTTGAATAAAAAGAAGATTCCTTTGTATTATTTCTTCATGAGAGCAAGGGATTAGGGAATGAATCTCTCGCCTGCATTGTTAATACTTTGGTCTGGTTTGATGTGTCTAGCAGAGAATGTCCCCCCCCCCAAAAAAAAAAAAAAAAAAAAAAAAAGAGCAATACTTTATATTATGGTCAAAAGAAAAGTACTATTTCAGAGTATCCTGTGGCATTTCTCCGGTTGCATTGCTTATCTTAACATCTGTACACAATAAACCTGGCTATTTTTACTTACAAGAAGGATGAATGGGTTTAGAACTCGAGTCCTCATAATCCATCTATTTTGAAAATCCTGCCATAGGCCTATGAATGAAATGGTTAATGGACGTAAGTATAGGCCTAAGGCTTCATCATAAAAAATAAAAAATAATGTACACGTTACATCTAATTGCGCTCTGCCTCAGATTTCATTGAACGTGGCACGAGAGAGAGAGAGAGAGAGAGAGAGAGAGAGAGAGAGAGAGAGAGAGAGAGAGAGAGAGAGAGAGAGAGAGCCACTGCCAAGTTACATTGCTGGTCAGTTCTTTTAATCTGTCTCAGGTACCGTAAATGCATTGGTTTGTTGTGCCATTCCTCTGCTCTCTTTCATTCACCTGTCTCTATATATTTCCTGGTCTTCGATTATTATTATTATTATTATTATTATTATTATTATTATTATTATTATTATTATTATTATTATTATTATTCAGGAGATGAAAACCTATTAATCATTCCTCTGTTCTGTTTTTCATTCCATGTCTGTATATTTCTTCTGGGTCATCGATTAGTTATATTATTATTATTATTATTATTATTATTATTATTATTATTATTATTATTATTATTATTTTTCAGGAGATGAACCCGATTAACCATTCCTCTGTTCTGTTTTTTCATTCTCCTGTCTCTGTATATTTCTGGGTCTTCGATTATTATTATAAGTTATTTATTTATTTTGTTGGTCTATCACAGTTCTCCAAATTCGACTGAGTGGTATTTATAATGTGGGGTTCAGGGTTGCATCCTGCCTCCTTAGGAGTCCATCACTTTTCTTACTATGTGCGCCGTTTCTAGGATCACACTCTTCTGCATGAGTACTGGAGCTACTTCAGCCTCTAGTTTTTTTTTAGATTCCTTTTCAGGGATCTTGGGATCTTGCCTAGTGTTCCTATGATTATGGATGCAATTTCCACTGGCATATCCCATATCCTTCTTATTTCTATTTTCAGGTCTTATTATTTATCCATTTTTTTCCCTCTCTTTCTCCTCAACTCTGGTGTCCCACGGTATTGCGTCTGGTTTATTTGCACGTATTACCATATCTGTTCTGATACCATAGTCCCAGAGGATCTTTGCCTGATCGTTTTCTATCACTCCTTCAGGTTGGTGCGCGTACCACTTATTATTATTCATTATCATTCCTCTGTTCTGTTTTTCATCCTCCTGTCTGTATATTTCTGGGTCTTAGATTATTATTATTATTATTATTATTATTATTATTATTATTATTATTTTTTTTTTCTTTCTTTCTTTTTGCAATCTCACAATCCTCCAATTCGACTGGGTGGTATTTATAGTGTGGGGTTCCGGGTTGTATCCTGCCTCCTTAGGAGTCCATCACTTTTCTTACTATGTGTGCCGTTTCTAGGATCACACTCTTCTGCATGAGTCCTGGAGCTACTTCAGCCTCTAGTTTTTCTAGATTCCTTTTCAGGGATCTTGGGATCGGCCTAGTGCCTCTCCTATGATTATGGGTACGATTTCCACTGGCATATCCCATATCCTTCTTATTTCTATTTTCAGATCTTGATACTTATCCATTTTTTCCCTCTCTTTCTCTAAAACTCTGGTGTCCCATGGTATTGCGACATCAAAGAGAGATACTTCCTTCTTGACTTTGTCAATCAACGTCACGTCTGGTCTGTTTGCACGTATCATCCTATCCGTACTGATACCATAGTCCCAGAGGATCTTTGCATGATCGTTTTCTATCACTCCCTCAGGTTGGTGCTCGTACCACTTATTACTGCAAGGTAGCTGATGTTTCTTGCACAGGCTCCAGTGTATAGTCTTTTATGGTTGGTTCCGAATAGCTTGTTCTGTTGGTATCCCTTATTCCTGTTCATGTACCGTTGGATCTTATGTGCTTTGGCCTTAAGCCTCTGTTTTACATCTTCTATTGTGTTGTTTAGTCCCCTCTCTTGTACTTTGTATTTCTCGTTGAGTTCCTCCCTTGTTTTCTTGCTTCTTAGCCTTTTTTCTGCCATCTCTTTCAGTTTACTCAAGTCAGATCTCATCACCATGATTTGCTTTTCCAGGCGCCTTTTCCAAGGAGGTTGCTATTTTGGTTTCTGTTGGGTTGGTTGTGCTGGTGGTGTTGGTGTTCGAATCCCCATCAGTTCTGCTAATAATCTTGCTCCTGCATATGTCAAGTTATTTGTTTCAGTGATACTGGTGGTGTGTATTATGCCCATTATTTCATTGACCTCACATGTTTTCTCCCTTAATTTCTTGGTGTTGTAGGCTTTCATGGAGGGGATCTTTGTTCTCTCTGTATCTGGCTCCATCCATTGTCTAATCTTATTATTATTATTATTATTATTATTATTATTATTATTATTATTATTATTATTATTATATTATTATTATTTATTATTATTATTATTATTATTATTATTATTTTTTTTTTTTTTTTACTCTATCACAGTCCTCCAATTCGACTGGGTGGTATTTATAGTGTGGGCTTCCGGGTTGCATCCTGCCTCCTTAGGAGTCCATCACTCTCCTTACTATGTGTGCCGTTTCTAGGATCACACTCTTCTGCATGAGTCCTGGAGCTACTTCAGCCTCTAGTTTTTCTAGATTCCTTTTCAGGGATCTTGGGATCGTGCCTAGTGCTCCTATGATTATGGGTACGATTTCCACTGGCATATCCCATATCCTTCTTATTTCTATTTTCAGATCTTGATACTTATCCATTTTTTCCCTCTCTTACTCTTCAACTCTGGTGTCCCATGGTATTGCGACATCAATGAGTGATACTTTCTTCTTGACTTTGTCAATCACCCTATCCGTTCTGATACCATAGTCCCAGAGGATCTTTGCGTGATCGTTTTCTATCACTCCCTCAGGTTGTTGCTCGTACCACTTATTACTGCAAGGTAGCTGGTGTTTCTTGCACAGGCTCCAGTGGAGGGCTTTTGCCACTGAATCATGCCTCTTTTTGTACTGGTTCTGTGCAAGTGCCGGGCATTCGCTTGCTATGTAGTTTATGGTTTCATTTTTCATATTGCACTTCCTACGTATGGGAGAGATGTTATTTCCGTCTATCGTTCTTTGAACATATCTGGTTCTTAGTGCCTGATCTTGTGCCGCTGTTATCATTCCTTCAGTTTCCTTCTTTAGCTCTCCCCTCTGTAGCCATTGCCAATTTTCATTGCTGGCTAGTTCTTTAGTCTGTCTCATGTATTGTCCGTGCATTGGTTTGTTGTGCCAGTCCTCTGTTCTGTCTGTCTTTCTCTTGTCTCTGTATATTTGTGGGTCTTCGTCTACTTTTATTAGTCCTTCTTCCCATGCACTCTTTAGCCACTCGTCTTCACTGGTTTTCAGATATTGCCCCAGTGCTCTGTTCTCAATGTTGACGCAGTCCTCTATACTTAGTAAGTTCCTCTCCCTCCTTCCTTTTCGTGTTATGTATAGTCTGTCCGTATTTGCTCTTGGGTGTAGTGCTTTGTGTATTGTCATTATGTTTCCTGGTTTTTCTGATCTAAAGTCGGCAGTTCTGCCTTCGTCCATTCCACTATTCCTGCGCTGTATCTGATACTGGCACTGCCCAGTGTTTATGGCTTTTATCATATTTCCGGCGTTGAGTTTTGACTTGAGTATCGCCTTGATTCTCTGCATATATTCTTTCCTGATCGTTTCCTTTATCTCTTGGTGTTTTATATCCCCTCCTTCCATTATTCCCAGGTATTTGTATCCTGTCTCATCTATGTGTTTGATGTTGCTCCCATCTGGTAGCTTTATCCCTTCAGTTCTCGTTACTTTGCCTTTTTGTATTATTATTATTATTAATATTATTATTATTATTTTTTTTTTTATTTTTTTTTTTTTTTTTGCTCTATCACAGTCTGCCAATTCGACTGGGTGGTATTTATAGTGTGGGGTTCCGGGTTGCATCCTGCTCCTTAGGAGTCCATCACTTTTCTTACTATGTGTGCCGTTTCTAGGATCACACTCTTCTGCATCAGTCCTGGAGCTACTTCAGCCTCTAGTTTTTCTAGATTCCTTTTCAGGGATCTTGGGATCGTGCCTAGTGCTCCTATGATTATGGGTACGATTTCCACTGGCATATCCCACATCCTTCTTATTTCTATTTTCAGATCTTGATACTTATCCATTTTTTCCCTCTCTTTCTCTTCAACTCTGGTGTCCCATGGTATGCGACATCAATGAGTGATACTTTCTTCTTGACTTTGTCAATCAACGTCACGTCTGGTCTGTTTGCACGTATCACCCTATCCGTTCTGATACCATAGTCCCAGAGGATCTTTGCCTGATCGTTTTCTATCACTCCTTCAGGTTGGTGCTCGTACCACTTATTACTGCAAGGTAGCTGATGTTTCTTGCACAGGCTCCAGTGGAGGGCTTTTGCCACTGAATCATGCCTCGTTTGTACTGGTTCTGTGCAAGTGCCGGGCATTCACTTGCTATGTGGTTTATGGTTTCATTTTTCGTATTGCACTTCCTACATATGGGAGAGATGTTATTTCTTTCCGTCTATCGTACTTTGAACATATCTGGTTCTTAGGGCCTGATCTTGTGCCGCTGTTATCATTCCTTCAGTTTCCTTCTTTAGCTCTCCCCTCTGTAGCCATTGCCAATTGTCATCGCTGGCTAGTTCTTTAGTCTGTCTCATGTATTGTCCGTGCATTGGTTTGTTGTGCCAGTCCTCTGTTCTTTCTGTCTTTCTCCTGTCTCTGTATATTTCTGGGTCTTCGTCTACTTTTATTAGTCCTTCTTCCCATGCACTCTTTAGCCACTCGTCTTCACTGGTTTTCAGATATTGCCCCAGCGCTCTGTTTTCGATGTTGACGCAGTCCTCTATACTTAGTAGTCCTCTCCCTCCTTCCTTTCGTGTTATGTATAGTCTGTCCGTATTTGCTCTTGGGTGTAGTGCTTTGTGTATTGTCATTTGTTTCCTGGTTTTCTGATCTATGCTGCGGAGTTCTGCCTTCGTCCATTCCACTATTCCTGTGCTGTATCTGATTATTATTATTATTATTATTATTATTATTATTATTATTATTATTATTATTATTATTATTATTATTATTATTCAAAGGGGCCACTGACTTGAAATATGGCGTTCACTGTGAAGGAAGTCAAAGAAAATAATATAAATCATAGCAGAGACGCGACCAGTTACTAGAAAAAAATAAATGAACAAATTAAGAGATGAGTAGATAAAAAGATATATATAGAAAGTATTAAAATAGTTGAGGAGACTTTTCAGAATCTGGGTGTAGTATGTTCTTCCTGATTACACGCTGAGTGTTTTCCTGACACTGCTGGGTCAAGTTTAAGTTTCAAAGAGGAATTTTGGGGGAAAAAATGTCCACAATGGAGTGCAAAAATAAGTTAAGTACAACTTACTTTTACCAGACCGCTGAGCTGATTAACAGCTCTCCTTAGCAACGGGACCTACAGCTTTTTGTGGGATCTGAATCACATTATATCGAGAAATGAATTTCTATTACCAGAAATAAATTATTATGATTCTGCGTTGGCCGAGCCGAAACAATGGCATGTGAAAATATATATATAAAAAAATCCAACAGCTGGGACCAGTGAGGTCATTCAGCGCTGAAAAGGAAATGGACAGTGAAAGATTTGAAAGGTGTGACAGGAGGAAAAACCTGAGGGAAGTAAGATGGAAGAGAGGGAATATGAACGGAGGAACAGTAAAAGGAACGAAAGGGGTTGCATCTATAGGGGCCGAAGGGACTCCTGATAGAACTTCCCCCTACACCCCTACATTTTCGCTTAGGGCCCTTTCACACTATGTCGCACGTAAATGCGAAACGATGTCGCACCTACATGCGGCTTGCAGTCGACAATTATCTCTAATGTACCTTTTCACACTATGTCGGTCCGGCAAATTTGCCGGTCCGGCATGGCATTACAGCCGACAGGTCCCGCTGGACATGTCCGGTGTTGCACCCAGACGCGATTGCAGTTGGCCATTGCGTTCAATATCTGTCTTCACACTATGCGATTGTTTCCTGCATATACGTGCGGCAGCAATAAACTTCCACTGCTTCTGGTGATCGGGCACAGTGGGTATTGAAATAATTTGAGGGAAATAAATAGTGTTGTTCCCGTTGCTGAATAACCACTGGTTCCATGCTACGAAACAACACCATACAATAATAATAATAATAACAATAATAAAGAGTGTTATTGGTAAATAAGAAAGAACTAGAGTTATGGATAAGTATAAACTACTGAGAAATGATTTACTAAATAATTTGCAGTTTTTTTCATTTAGGTTACATATACATTTTGATACTGAAATTATTAGAAGGTTATCGGCAAATTTATATAAAAGATTCGATAAATATGATTTTTTAAGAAGTTTTCCTATTGAACACTTACGTTTTATTTACATTAATTAATGAAACAGATAGAGATATGCATTTTTTTTTATCAAGGTGAAATATTTTTGTTTTTGATATAGATATTTCAGTTTATACTTTTGATAAACAGAGATGTTTCAGCTAACACTTGTTTTCGTTTATCCCTTTTAATTTTTATATAGAGAAGTAAATTTACAAGGAAAGGTGCATATTATTTCCTTTTACCTGATGGTAACTGCCAGTTATGCTGGCGAAATAGCATCTCTGAATGTCGTATTTCCTTTTAGCAACTGGTCACGTAGACGTGACAAGAGTTCCTCAAAGGTTTTTTTAGACATTCTGAAGAAATAAAAAAAATTTATCATCATCTCTCTTCAGCTCCTCGAAAATTGTGGCAAATGCACCATACAAGTGCCTTTGTGTATTCAAAGGGTGTGTACCCAGTGAATTCTAGATTTTCACTTCTTTCTTTTTCTCAAATGAAATAAATAAAGACAAAAATTTTCTCCTCCTCTCCATCTAGTCACCACTTTGTGCGGCAGTCGGATTCGCGCAATTTTGTGTCGCATTTAGATCCGGTACTGCAATCGTATCTTGGTGCGACAAGAATCGCATAGTGTGAAAGGGCCTAGTCGGGGAGGAAGCCTACATAGTACGTTGTTGTTGTTGCTGTTCTTGTTAGGGTGGGGATGAGGTTTAGAAAGGTCTATGGAAGAACCTACAAAGGTCAGAAAACGGTGTTTCGCATTGGGTTCAAGATACAGGAATTTTAGGATACGATATTTGAGATTGATTTATTAGAATGAAAATGTAAAAAATAATCTGCATGTTGAACAGTGTCCTGTAGATCTGTAGATTTCAGCACGCGCCCAGAGTAAGCTGAAGGTCGCATGAAGATTAAATTACCTAATGCATTCGTTCATTCAAATCGATGCAGTCAGAATTGAGCTGAATATATACAATTTAGGCCAAAGGCCAAGCACTGGGACCTATGATGAGGTCATGCAGCGCTGAAATGGAAATTGACAGTGAAAAGGTATGAAAGGCGTAACAGGAGGAAAACCTCAAAGCAGTTGCACTCTGAAACAATTGTTAGGAGAGGGTGGAAAGTAAGATGGAAGAAAGAGAATATGAGAGGAGGTACAGTAAAAAGGCACGAAAGTGGTTGCAGCTAGGGGCCTTAGGAAGAAGGCACGCTGGGAAAGAACCTTAAGTAATGCCTACGGTGCACCACATGATGTCCACTGACGGTACTATAGCACCCTACGGTGATCCAGCGCCTCGAAAAACCGGAAAAAAAATCTCCCAAAAACAAAATTAAAATATCAAACAAAATCTAAATGAATGAACGAAACCCAGCCATCATCATTCAGCTTAATTAAACGCGGTTCGTAAAAAGATATATATATACATCAGGTTTTTTTTTTTTTTTTTGAACGAACTGAGAGTACTCCCGGGTTTGAACCCAGCCTGTACAGAAATTTTCTTTTCAGAATGAAACCCTCTCGAAAAATTCATTAATGTTTTTTCGCTCTCACTTTTCTCCGCCATTTATAAATTTTTTTTTTTTTAATATTTCCTTTCCTCATTCATGTAGTATTTGAAGACACTTAAGGAAACGAAGTATTTCTAAATGAGGGCATTTTTAGCAATACCCTCCCCGTGGATTTCGTTAAGACTCGGGACA
This sequence comes from Macrobrachium nipponense, assembly GCF_015104395.2. NCBI lineage: Eukaryota > Metazoa > Arthropoda > Malacostraca > Decapoda > Palaemonidae > Macrobrachium > Macrobrachium nipponense. Next base: position 169,802,993 of record NC_087201.1, read on the forward strand.
AATTTTTTGCCTCTGGTATTTAACGAAATCATTTCACCTATTTCGTCGTTCTTTGAAAATACCTGGAAACACTCTCTCTCTCTCTCTCATACAGGAGCAGGGTAGGGGGGGCTGGCCGGTCTGAACACTTCCCTTTAAACGTTCATCGAGAGAGAGAGAGAGAGAGAGAGAGAGAGAGAGAGAGAGAGAGAGAGAGAGACCTTACCTTACCTTACAGACCTTACATCCTGTTCCGGTTGCCCCAGGTCCCTCAGTGTGAGGCACCTCTAATGTCTACCAGAGAGTTGCTAGTGCATCTTCCGGTATATTTTGCATCTTCCAATCTTGGATGGTCTGGGATGCAGCTTAGATATTTGTCGAGCTTATTCTTAAACACATCTACGCTCACTCCTGATATATTCCTCAGATGAGCTGGCAACGCATTGAATAGACGCTGCATTGTCGATGCTGGTGCGTAGTGGATTAATGTCCGGTGTGTTTTCCTTATTTTTCCTGGTATAGTTTTGGGCACTATTAATCTACCTCTGCTTGCTCTTTCCGATATTTTTAACTCCATGATGTTTTCGGCAATTCCTTCTATCTCTTTCCATGCCTGTATTATCATGTAGCGTTCTCTTCTCCTTTCTAGACTATATAATTTTAAAGATTGTAGTCTTTCCCAGTAGTCAAGAACCTTAACTTCTTCTATCATAGCTGTAAAGGACCTTTGTTCACTCTCTATTTTTGCAATATCCTTTTGATAGTGTGGGTACCATATCATATTGCAATATTCAAGTGGACTACGAACATACGTTTTATAAAGCATAATCATGTGTTCAGCTTTTCTTGTTTTGAAGTGCACTAACAACATTCCCATTTTTACTATGCATTTTGCCAATAGAATTGCTATTTGATCATTGCATAACATGTTCCTATTCAACATCACACCAAGGTCTTTAACTGCTTCCTTATTAGTGATTGTCTCGTTATTAGGTCCCCTATATGCATATAGCTTTCCTTCTTTATCTCCATAATTTATTGATTCAAATTTATCAGAGTTAAATACCATCCTATTTACCTCTGCCCATTCATATACTTTGTTAAGGTCTCTTTGTAGCGAGTTCCTATCTTCATCACAAGTAACTTTTCTACTTATTCTTGGGTCATCGGCGAAACTACTCACTACCGAGTCCTTAACATTACTGTCTATCTCTGCAATCATAATAACAAACAGCAATGCAGCTACACGTACCTTGTGGCACATCGGATATTACCTTAGCTTCATTCGATTTTTCATCGTTTGCAATAACTATCTGTTTTCTGTCGTGTAAAAATTCTTTTATCCATCTTCCTACTTTTCCACTATATCATGTTTATTCATTTTCTTCACTGATATATTATGATCTACCTTGTCAAAAGCTTTTGCAAAGTCTAGATAAACCACATCTGTTTCTTTTCCGTTTATCAAAATTTGTATGTATGTTCTCACGGTGGACTAACGGATGGTAGAGAGAGAAGTTAAGTATATCTTAGTTTTACCAGACCACTGAGCTGATTAACAGCTCTCCTAGGGCTGGCCCGAAGGATTAGATATTTTCACGTGGCTAGGAACCAATTAGTCACCTAGCAAACGGGACCTACAGCTTATTGTGGGATCCGGACCACACTATATCGAGAAATGAATTTCTATCACCAGAAATTTATTCCTCTGATTCCGCGTTGGCCAAGCCGAGAATCGAACTTCGGACCACCGGATTGGCAGCCGAGCTAGAAAACCACTCGTCCAACGAGGAACTTGGGAGAGAGAGAAATCTAGACACTTTCTTTTAAACGCACATCTCGAGAGAGAGAGAGAGAGAGGAGAGAGAGAGAGAGAGAGAGAGAGCAACATCGTATTATGAAAATTACAGAAATGCATAACTTACGATCATTTATCGAAATTAGGATTTGAATAAAAAGAAGATTCCTTTGTATTATTTCTTCATGAGAGCAAGGGATTAGGGAATGAATCCCTCGTCTGCATTGTTAATACTCTGGTATGGTTTGATGTGTCTAGCAGAGAATGCCCCCCCCAAAAAAAAATAAAATAAATAAGCAATACTTTATATTATGGTCAAAAGAAAAGTACATTTCAGAGTATCCTGTGGCATTTCTCCGGTTGCATTGCTTATCTTAACATCTGTACACAATAAACCTGGCTATTTTTACTTACAAGAAGGATGAATGGGTTTAGAACTCGAGTCCTCATAATCCATCTATTTTGAAAATCCTGCCATAGGCCTATGAATGAAATGGTTAATGGACGTAAGTATAGGCCTAAGGCTTCCACATATAAAAAACTAATGTACACGTTACGTCTAATTGCGCTCTGCCTCCAGATTTCATTGAACGTGGCACTAAGAGAGAGAGAGAGAGAGAGAGAGAGAGAGAGAGAGAGAGAGGCACTGCCACGTTACATTGCTGGTCAGTTCTATAAATCTGTCTCAGGTACCGTCCGTGCATTGGTTTGTTGTGCCATTCCTCTGCTCTCTCTTTCATTCACCTGTCTCTGCATATTTCTGGGTCTTCGATTATTATTATTATTATTATTATTATTATTATTATTATTATTATTATTATTATTATTATTCAGGAGATGAAACCTATTAATCATTCCTCTGTTCTGTTTTTCATTCACCTGTCTGTATATTTCTGGGTCATCGATTATTATTATTATTATTATTATTATTATTATTATTATTATTATTATTATTATTATTATTATTATTATTATTATTATTATTATTATTATTCAGGAGATGAACCCGATTAACCATTCCTCTGTTCTGTTTTTTCATTCTCCTGTCTCTGTATATTTCTGGGTCTTCGATTATTATTATAAGTTATTTATTTATTTTGTTGGTCTATCACAGTTCTCCAAATTCGACTGAGTGGTATTTATAATGTGGGGTTCAGGGTTGCATCCTGCCTCCTTAGGAGTCCATCACTTTTCTTACTATGTGCGCCGTTTCTAGGATCACACTCTTCTGCATGAGTACTGGAGCTACTTCAGCCTCTAGTTTTTTTTTAGATTCCTTTTCAGGGATCTTGGGATCTTGCCTAGTGTTCCTATGATTATGGATGCAATTTCCACTGGCATATCCCATATCCTTCTTATTTCTATTTTCAGGTCTTATTATTTATCCATTTTTTCCCTCTCTTTCTCCTCAACTCTGGTGTCCCACGGTATTGCGTCTGGTTTATTTGCACGTATTACCATATCTGTTCTGATACCATAGTCCCAGAGGATCTTTGCCTGATCGTTTTCTATCACTCCTTCAGGTTGGTGCGCGTACCACTTATTATTATTCATTATCATTCCTCTGTTCTGTTTTTCATCCTCCTGTCTGTATATTTCTGGGTCTTAGATTATTATTATTATTATTTTTTTTTCTTTCTTTCTTTTTGCTCTATCACAATCCTCCAATTCGACTGGGTGGTATTTATAGTGTGGGGTTCCGGGTTGTATCCTGCCTCCTTAGGAGTCCATCACTTTTCTTACTATGTGTGCCGTTTGTAGGATCACACTCTTCTGCATGAGTCCTGGAGCTACTTCAGCCTCTAGTTTTTCTAGATTCCTTTTCAGGGATCTTGGGATCGTGCCTAGTGCTCCTATGATGATGGGTACGATTTCCACTGGCATATCCCATATCCTTCTTATTTCTATTTTCAGATCTTGATACTTATCCATTTTTTCCCTCTCTTTCTCTTCAACTCTGGTGTCCCATGGTATTGCGACATCAAAGAGAGATACTTCCTTCTTGACTTTGTCAATCAACGTCAAGTCTGGTCTGTTTGCACGTATCATCCTATCCGTACTGATACCATAGTCCCAGAGGATCTTTGCATGATCGTTTTCTATCACTCCCTCAGGTTGGTGCTCGTACCACTTATTATTATTCATTATCATTCCTCTGTTCTGTTTTTCATCCTCCTGTCTGTATATTTCTGGGTCTTAGATTATTATTATTATTATTATTATTATTATTATTTTCTTTCTTTCTTTTTGCAATCTCACAATCCTCCAATTCGACTGGGTGGTATTTATAGTGTGGGGTTCCGGGTTGTATCCTGCCTCCTTAGGAGTCCATCACTTTTCTTACTATGTGTGCCGTTTCTAGGATCACACTCTTCTGCATGAGTCCTGGAGCTACTTCAGCCTCTAGTTTTTTCTAGATTCCTTTCAGGGATCTTGGGATCGTGCCTAGTGCTCCTATGATTATGGGTACGATTTCCACTGGCATATCCCATATCCTTCTTATTCCTATTTTCAGATCTTGATACTTATCCATTTTTTCCCTCTCTTTCTCTAAAACTCTGGTGTCCCATGGTATTGCGACATCAAAGAGAGATACTTCCTTCTTGACTTTGTCAATCAACGTCAAGTCTGGTCTGTTTGCACGTATCATCCTATCCGTACTGATACCATAGTTCCAGAGGATCTTTGCATGATCGCTTTCTATCACTCCCTCAGGTTGGTGCTCGTACCACTTATTACTGCAAGATAGCTGATGTTTCTTGCACATATGATAAAAGCCATAAACACATGGGCAGTGCCAGTAATCAGATACAGCGCAGGAATAGTGGAATGGACGAAGGCAGAACTCCGCAGCATAGATCAGAAAACCAGGAAACATATGACAATACACAAAGCACTACACCCAAGAGCAAATACGGACAGACTATACATAACACGAAAGGAAGGAGGGAGAGGACTACTAAGTATAGAGGACTGCGTCAACATCGAGAACAGAGCACTGGGGCAATATCTGAAAACCAGTGAAGACGAGTGGCTAAAGAGTGCATGGGAAGAAGGACTAATAAAAGTAGACGAAGACCCACAAATATACAGAGACAGAGAATGACAGACAGAACAGAGGACTGGCACAACAAACCAATGCACGGACAATACATGAGACAGACTAAAGAACTAGCCAGCGATGACACATGGCAATGGCTACAGAGGGGAGAGCTAAAGAAGGAAACTGAAGGAATGATAACAGCGGCACAAGATCAGGCACTAAGAACCAGATATGTTCAAAGAACGATAGATGGAAATAACATCTCTCCCATATGTAGGAAGTGCAATACGAAAAATGAAACCATAAACCACATAGCAAGCGAATGCCCGCACTTGCTCAGAACCAGTACAAAAAGAGGCATGATTCAGTGGCAAAAGCCCTCCACTGGAGCCTGTGCAAGGAACATCAGCTACCTTGCAGTAATAAGTGTTACGAGCACCCAACCTGAGGGGAGTGATAGAAAACGATCAGGCAAAGATCCTCTGGGGACTATGGTATCAGGACGGATAGGTGATACGTGCAAACAGACCAGACTTGACGTTGATTGACAAAGTCAAGAAGAAAGTATCACTCATTGATGTCGCAATACCATGGGACACCAGAGTTGAAGAGAAAGAGAGGGAAAAAATGGATAAGTATCAAGATCTGAAAATAGAAATAAGAAGGATATGGGATATGCCAGTGGAAATCATACCCATAATCATAGGAGCACTAGGCACGATCCCCAAGATCCCTGAAAAGGAATCTAGAAAAACTAGAGGCTGAAGTAGCTCCAGGACTCATGCAGAAGAGTGTGATCCTACAAACGTCACACATAGTAAGAAAAGTGATGGACTCCTAAGGAGGCAGGATACAACCCGGAACCCCACACTATAAATACCACCCAGTCGAATTGGAGGACTGTGATAAAAAAAAAAAAAAAAAAAAAAAAAAAAAAAAAATAAAAAAAAAAAAAAAAAAAAAAAAAAAAAAAAAAAATAATAATAATAATAATAATAATATAATAATAATAATAATAATAATAATAATACAATAGCTGTTTCAACGGCACTTAATTTATATAGAATCTTCTCAATTCTTCTTATTATCTTTTCTCGTCAGCATGCTGACGAGAAAAAAGATAATAAGAAGAATCGAGAAGATTTCTATATAAATTAAATGTCGCTTGAAACAGCTATTGTATCAATGCTACTGCCCTCAGAGAAGGCCTCCTTACTAATAATAATAATAATAATAATAATAATAATAATAATAATCGAAGACCCAGAAATAAATAGAGGCAGGGGAATACAAAAATATAATTGATATTGTCTTGTTATAAGTCTTTGGTAGCAATAGGCTCTCTCTCTCTCTCTCTCTCTCTCTCTCTCTCTCTCTCTCTCTCTCTCTCTCTCTCTCTCTCTCAGAAAGCCAAAGATGTGGACGGAATCCACCAGGAACCAACAACCGATAATTGTGTCTCGTTGGGCAAAGGTTAACCTGCGATAGTTGAGGAGGAGGAGGAGGAGGAGGAGTGAGGAGGAGGAGGAAGAGGAGGAGGAGGCGGAGGAGGGAGAGGAGGAAGAGGAGGAGGGGAAGGAGTAGGAGGAGGAGGAGGACTATGAATATAAGAAACATCCATTCAAAAGCAACAGAACGAAAAATAAAAAAAATATCACGTCTCTCACCACAAATCACTCTTCGACTCGCGTAGTGAGAGCCTGCAACCCCGCCCCCATGATAATATCAAGCTGTATTATAAAGCCTTCATGAGTTCCCATTACCGAGATGAAGAGGACTCCATTAAGAAAATTATTTCTGAAAATGTATCCCCGACCGACGACACCAAAAATATCGACCTGATCATTTACTACCAGTATCGGAGGACGCGCGACCTTATTATGAAAAATAACCCCTCTCCACAGGTACGAGACCCCCTGAAGCAGACGCATGTGGTCTACCAGTATACATGCCCAGTCCGCGGTTGCAGCGGCGCCTACGTTGGTATGACTACCATGCGCCTGTAGAAGAGACTCTCATGCCACGCCCAAGAGGGGACTATCAAGAATCACGCCCGCACCAAACATCAAGAGGCCATCTCCCGGGATGTGATCATCCAAAACACGAAGATCATCGGAAAGGCCCCTGATGCCCGTCGGTTACGCCTGCTGGAGGCGCTTCTCATCCAGCAAGTAAAACCTACACTAAATACGACTCAGGAAGAATTTCTCCTCCCTACGAGTATGAGAAGACCTGCCACCAACAATGACACCACCGAGCATGACAATCCACGGAAGACAACGCCCCCGAAACAAGAGACTCCTCCGTAATCAAGTTAGCCGCCCATCAACGTAACCGCGCCGCTAAGAAGGTCTAGGTGGCTGCAGGACCTACAGCATCGCAACCATCAACTCGGAAAAAGTGGCTTGAGACCTGATTCAAGCCACCAATGAAAGCCAATAGTAGATCAGCATAGGGCAGACCCCCTGGTGTCAACTCCAAATATAAACGAGGACGGACACCACTCCAAGATCAGTCCACCTTCAGCTTCCCAGCCCGTGATGTCTGGCAGCTCCAGACGAAAGCTCGCGCCAAAAGAGAGAGAGAGAGAGAGAGACTGTTAATGACTTTGATGACTATGGTATCATAGTTTACTGTAAAATTCAAATATATACACCAATTTTCGACTCTGTATTTGATCATGACGTCATAGGCGCTCTACTAGCCTGTCCAAGTAGTATGGAAAAGCCGCTATTCGGAAAATAGAGAAGAATCTCTACAAGTGTAACGCTGCTGAAGTAGCCATTACTTTTAATAAAGTGTTATTATTATTATTATTATTATTATTATTATTATTATTATTACGACTTATTATTATTATTATTATTATATTATTATTATTGTTATTATCATTATTATTCCAAAGATGAACCCCCATTCATATGGAAGAAACCCACCAAATGGGCTACTGACTTGGAATTCAAACTTCCAAACAATATGGCGTTCATTTGAAATTATTATGAATTATTATTATTATTATTATCATTATCATTATTATTATTATTATTATTATTATTATTATTATTATTATTATTATTAAGAGGATGAACCCCCACTCATATGGAACAACCCCACCAAAGGGGCCAATGACTTGAAATTCAATCTTCCAAAGAAGTAGAAGGGAGTGAAGAGAAATACAGAGAAATCCAGTCCAAAGCATGATCCGACCTCCAGCTTACTCGGCGCGCGTGCTAAAATCTACGGTCAAATACAGCGTTGTTTCACCAACGAAAATTAAAATGAATAAGGTGTATTTATTAGAAATGATTGTTCTTTAGTGTTTGACACGCAAATTATTTATTATTTATTTTTTTTTACATTTTCATTCTCATTAATAAATGATAAATATCTTATTCTAAAATTCCTGTATTTTTCACGCAACGCGAAGCATCTCTTCTCAGAGCTTTTTAGGGTTCTTTTTAGGGTTTGTAGGCTTACTCCCCGAGTAAGCAAAAAGGAAAAGAAAGCACAGGGGTTCTATATAATCCACGAACTGAAAACAGTTGCAAAGAAGTTAATTAAGTATTTGGTTTTGATATATTATTATTCGAGACGCAAAGAGAAAGCGCAGAGAGAGAGAGAGAGAGAGGAGAGAGAGAGAAAGAGGGAGGCTCCTTTCTCCCATTAAAATGTAGTTTGTCTTCGGCTTCTTTCAGACTCAGCGAAAGTAATTTAAACTCCGAAACACGTTGCTCAAAGGGAGGGAATTATCAAGTTTTAATTTTCCGTTACAAAAGAACCTCCCCTCCCCCTCCCACCATTCCCACCCCCCACTCCCCCCCCAAACAAACAACTTTCCCGTTTCCTCTTTTTGATGATATGGTGAAGGCTAATCCCGTGAATAAACTGATTCGCTTATAGAAATATATATATATATACATACTTGTATATATATATATATATATATATATATATATATATATATATATATATATATACATATATATATATATATATATATATATATATATATATATATATATATATATATATATATATATATATATATATGTATTACACCACTGCGCCTTTATTCACCATTATTATTATTATTATTATTATTATTATTATTATTTTTTTTTTTTTTTTTTTTTTTTTTTTTATCACAGTCCTCCAATTCGACTGGGTGGTATTTATAGTGTGGGGTTCCGGGTTGCATCCTGCTCCTTAGGAGTCCATCACTTTTCTTACTATGTGTGCCGTTTCTAGGATCACACTCTTCTGCATGAGTCCTGGAGCTACTTCAGCCTCTAGTTTTTCTAGATTCCTTTTTCAGGGATCTTGGGATCGTGCCTAGTGCTCCTATGATTATGTACGATTTCCACTGACATATCCCATATCCTTCTTATTTCTATTTTTCAGATCTTGATACTTATCCATTTTTCACTCTCTTTCTCTTCAACTCTGGTGTCCCATGGTATTGCGGACATCAATGAGTGATACTTTCTTCTTGACTTTGTCAATCAACGTCACGTCTGGTCTGTTTGCACGTATCACCCTATCCGTTCTGATACCATAGTCCCAGAGGATCTTTGCCTGATCGTTTTCTATCACTCCCTCAGGTTGGTGCTCGTACCACATTATTACTGCAAGGTAGCTGATGTTTCTTGCACAGGCTCCAGTGGAGGGCTTTTGCCACTGAATCATGCCTCTTTTTTGTACTGGTTCTGTGCAAGTGCCGGGCATTCACTTGCTATGTGGTTTATGGTTTCATTTTTCGTATTGCACTTCATACATATGGGAGAGAATGTTATTTCCGTCTATCATACTTTGAACATATCTGGTTCTTAGGGCCTGATCTTGTGCGCTGTTATCATTCCTTCAGTTTTCCTTCTTTAGCTCTCCCCTCTGTAGCCATTGCCAATTGTCATCGCTGGCTAGTTTCTTTAGTCTGTCTCATGTATTGTCCGTGCATTGGTTTGTTGTGCCAGTCCTCTGTTCTTTCTGTCTTTCTCCTGTCTCTGTATATTTCTGGGTCTTCGTCTACTTTTATTAGTCCTTCTTCCCATGCACTCTTTAGCCACTCGTCTTCACTGGTTTTCAGATATTGCCCCAGTGCTCTGTTCGATGTTGACACAGTCCTCTATACTTAGTAGTCCTCCCCTCCCCCTCCTTCCTTTCGTGTTATGTATAGTCTGTCCGTATTTGCTCTTGGGTGTAGTGCTTTGTGTATTGTCATTTGTTTCCTGGTTTTCTGATCTATGCTGCGGAGCTCTGCCTTCGTCCATTCCACTATTCCTGCGCTGTATCTGATTACTGGCAGCTGCCCATGTGTTTATGGCTTTTATCATATTTCCGGCGTTGAGTTTTGACTTGAGTATCGCCTTGAGTCTCTGCATATATTCTTTCCTGATCGTGTCCTTCATCTCTTGGTGTTTTATATCTCCTCCTTCCATTATTCCCAGGTATTTGTATCCTGTCTCATCTATGTTTGATGTTGCTCCCATCTGGTAGCTTTATCCCTTCATTCTCGTTACTTTGCCTTTTTGTATGTGACTAAGGCGCATTTTTTTCTATTCCAAACTCCAATCCTGATGTCCCCCAGATACAATCCTTACAGTCTGGATTAGGGTATCTATTTCCTTGATGCTCTTACCATACAGCTTGATGTCGTCCATGAACATCAGATGGTTGATTTTGTTGCCTCTTTTCTTGAGTTGGTACCCGGCATACCATCTTCTGTAGTACTTTTGTCATGGGAATCATGGGCTACCACGAAGAGTATTGGGGACAGTGAGTCGCCCTGGAAGATCCCTCTCCTGATATTAACCTCTGCTAGTCTTATTCAGAGCTTGTAAGTATTGTATTTCCAGTTGCGCATTGTATTTTTGAGGAAGCTGATGGTATTTTCCTCTGCCCATATATTTTCAGGCATTCTATTAGCCAGTGTGTGGTATCATGTCGAAGGCTTTCTTATAGTCTATCCATGCCATGCTTAGGTTGGTTTTTCCTTCTTCTACTGTTCTTCATTACCATTTTGTCTATCAGGAGCTGGTCTTTTGTGCCCCTACACTTCCTTCTGCAGCCTTTCTGTTGGTGGGGGATGGTGTTTGTCTCCTCTAGGTAGTTGTATAGCCTTTCACTGATGATACCTGTTAGTAACTTCCACATTATTGGTAGGCCGGTGATAGGCCTGTAGTTACTGGCTATATTTCCCTTACTCTTGTCTTTTTGTACTAAGGATGTTCTTCCTGTGGTCATCCATTTGGTGCTTGGGTGCTTATTATTATTATTATTATTATTATTATTATTATTATTATTATTATTCAGAAGATGAACCATATTATATGGAACAAGCCCACCACAGGGGCCACCATAGACTTGAATTATAAAAGTAACAGAAAATAATAGAAAATACAGAAAGAAGAGATCAGTTACTAATGGGAAAAACGTAGAAAAAGGAATAAATAAATAAATAAAAATATAAGCACAGTGATTAATAAACAAGGAGAGCTGTTTTAGGGTAACCATGCGTTCCAGAGTCCTGCGGTGCGAGGAATCAAGTTAAGTTGCTATTTTGGATAAAAGCAGACATGGTTTTCTCATTATAACTTCTGCTTATGATCGACATTTGATTGGAATGACATGAAGTGGCTGTTGACAGGCTTGGAAGACCGACATTCGTATTCTGAACTGAAAAGAAGTTTATTACCAATAAATTTTATATGGAAGTTTGTCTCTCGTCTATAAGACAAAACCATTATTAGGAGACGACTTGATTATCGTGTCTTTAATTCGTGTGTTATTAATACAACATGTACTTCAGTTTGTTATATGAACAGACACTGATGGTTTAACATCTAAAATCCTTAATTACAGCAACAAAATGGGTCTGATATTACACGGGAAATACGGCAAAAAATACGAGATATTCGAATAACGACGAAATAATAGTTTGGGCAAATTGCTAACAACGCCATTGTATATCTGAAATTCCAAGATATAAATAAATAGCTAGGTAAATACACACACACAACGAACATATAATATATATATATATATATATATATATATATATATATATATAGATATATATGTATATATATATATATATATATATATATATATATATATATATAGTATATATATATATATATACTATATATATATATATATATATATATATATATATATATATATATATATATATATATATATAGATATATATAAGACTGGTAAAAAGT
>NC_087201.1:169820035-169830035 GCF_015104395.2 Macrobrachium nipponense
AAGACTTCCTTCCGAGGAAATCCGGTCATATTAGAGTTTTCTTGTAGATCGCTTTTCTTATTAAAGTCATAAATTACGAGGCAATTATAAATAAATAAGAAAATAAGAACATAAATAAGTAATTCAATCAGTAAGCACTACAATCGAAATATAGACGGTGGCTTTGCTATCAATTTCTCAGAGTTCACCTCTACACAATTGTAAGCATTCGTATCTTACGTCTTAATGATTTACTCTTGAGGTGTTTGACTAAACGTTTTTATGATCATAAAAAAAAAAAAGGTAAACACGAGTTAATTGAAAAGAAACTAACATTGTATCCAAAATGCGTTTTAAGGGATATTCCTTAGAATGAATTTATAAACGATTGAGGCTTGTCGAACTTTATGGGTTTTGAAGTTCCAGATACCTTTATTAAAGCGACCAAAGATCTTAGAGTGGACTTTATAGTATATTAGCGAATACCACAGGAAAATGATAGGGAGAAATCCGTACGAGCGCTTTCGCCTTTATTGCGGCATTGTCGATAATGCCTGAATAAAGACGAAAGCGCTCGGTACGGATATCTGCCTATTATATTCCTGTACTATTCTTCTACGCACACACACATATACATACATACATACACACACATATATACATATATATATATTATATATATATATATATATATATATATATATATATATATATATATATATATATATATATATATATATATATATATATATATATATATATATAATGGAACTTTAGACATAGACATTTCTCTAATTCTAAAACACGCATTTGAGGCAAATTTGTAATCACACTTGGAGACTTAGTAATTAAATCTCCAAGTGTGATAGATTTATATATGTTGGCTGACAAAGGTTTGGAATTTTATGCAGACTAGCATCTAATATAATTCTTTTTATGCTGATTGGAATAGATTATATACACCGTCTGTCTGGCTATCTAACTATAGCAGATTCACATCAACCGTGCATCTGATGTCTAGGACAGTCCCTTACGACGCTCCAGATTGGTTGTTGATAAGCCAATCACAGAGCTGAAAGCTCTGTCTCTCTCGAGAGTTCCCATAGGCAAGATGTATGCTCCACCTCTCCTGAGGGATGTTTTTGAAAGACGTATCCCTCAGGAGGTAGAACATACATCCTTCCTATGTGAACTCTCTCGAGAGACTGAGAGTTTCCAGCCTCTAGATATTGGCTTATCAACAGCCAATCAGGAGCGTCATAAGGGACTGGCCTAGACATCAGATGCAGGGTTGATGTGAATCTACTATAGTACCCTGCTCTCTCTTACTCTTTCAATTTCCCGTCCTACACTAAGGCCTCGCAGCGTTACTCCATTGTTTCGCTTAGTTACTTAAATTTAGGTTTACCAAACAGACGGGAGAAAGTCAATGGACATACGACTGGGTTACAGGTTTCGAAAACATGATTGTCAAGAGCACATTGCATAATGCAGTTCTTAATATTGCCAGCGATGCATTTCCTCTGCATTTTTCTGTAAGCTCGCCCTTCGTATACAATTCACACACGTAAAGCCCAATTGTAATGAAATAGATTAATCGGACAGTGTTTGGGTCAGATGTATTCACGGTCTGTTGACAGATGAAATGCAATTTACTCACTGAAAAGGACTATGTACTGTTGTTGTACGTGATATTGACAAGAGGAGGTGACACACATTGTGTACAAAGGTTTGTTTTGGGATAATTGAATAGTTTCAGAGTAGGCTACTAGTGCCAGGGTCACTGTAAGCCTACAAGGGGCCCTATAGATTATAGCTACTAGTGCAAGGGCCACTCGTAATCTACAAAGGCCCCTACTGACTAAAGCTACTAGTGACAGGTTAGTGTGTGTATGGGACTGATAAATAGGTGCGTGTGTATGTATTAGTGTAGGATAGAGAAACAAGTGTTTGTGTGTGTGTGTGTGTGTGTGTAGGACGGAGTAAATATATGTGTGCCTGTTTCTGTAGAAAAGAGAAAAAGGTGTGTGTGTGTGTGTGAGTGTGTATGTGTCTAGAACATAGAGGTAGGTGTTTGTATGTATGTGTAGAAGAGAGAGACAGGTGTGTGTGTGTGTTTCTGTGTGTGTGTACGACAGAGAAAAGGTGTGTGTGTATGTGTCTAGGACATAGAAGCAGGTGTTCGTGTGTATATGTGTCTAGAACAGACAAACAGGCAAGTGTGTGTGTATGTGTGTAGGACAGAGAAACAGTTGTTTGTGTATGTGTGTAGGACAGAGAGAAGGCTATGTGTGTAGGAGAGAGAGAGAGGGCGAATCAGACCGTCCCTCGTTGACCTAGAGAGATAATCCCTTGTATCCACAGACGTCATTTGCAAGTATGATACGGAAGGCTGATAGATTTATATGTTGGCTGAACCAAGGATTGGAGTTTCGAGCAGACTAGCGTATGATAATCGTCTGGGGCTCTTCTTATTCTTCCTGGAATATATATATAAAACACACACCATCTGTCTGGCTGTCTGTCTGACTAGTACTCTCTCTCTCTCTCTCTCTCTCTCTCTCTCTCTCTCTCTCTCTCTCTCTCTCTCTCTCCATGTTTTAATTAAGTTTTTAATAAACAATACAAAACTATGAGTGACTTTTGAAACACTCGGTATATATATATATATATATATATATATATGTGTGTGTGTGTGGTGTGTGTATGTATGTGTCTGTCTGTCTATGTTTACAAATATATATACTTACATGTATACACGCATACAACAATACATACAAACTTGCATGCAAGGTCTTTCTCATCTCGAGATTTCACAAAGGGAGAGAAACACAATATCTCCAGTCGTACATCAAGGCCGAACTCTTTTCGCAAAAGAGATCTGAACTAAAATACTTTTGACGTATTTTCCTGAGGTTTATAGTTGTGTGTATGCTCACACAAACGCGCGCCACGCACAGCACAGACACACACACATATATATAGCTATCTGCAGTTAAAAATCAATTTGCAACTATTACATATATACGAACACTGATCTCCCTTTTGTAACTTCGTACACAGTATCATAGAGAATTATTATTGAGGTTGTAAAGAAACCACTATCTTAAGAAGTAATATTATATAACACTATCTTACACACACACACACACACACTACATAATATATATATATATATATATATATATATATATATATATATATATATATATATATATAAATATAAATGAGAAACCCAGGCAAATATAACACTAGCCTTCAACTTTCTCTTGCGTTACACCATGGCCTGCTGTGACTTGACTTATCCCTGCTGTGACTTGACTTATCCCAGCAACCTCTTCTGTCGTTGGGCAACCATTACTTAATTTTGGAATAATCTGACCACTACACAATCTCATCTGACGACAGGAGAAGGCTTCCAAGACGAAGTTTGATCGGCTGCCCACAAGCACACAGGCATACACACACACACACACGTACATATACCCACGTCACTGACATTTGAAGTGTGTTCCCATGGTTACGTTCCCATCATCCTCTCTCTCTCTCTCTTCTCTCTCTCTCTCTCTCTCTCTCTCTCTCTCTCTCTCGTGACTTTATCTTGCTCTCTGTCGCTCAATCTTTTTCTCTGTGGTTTTTATGCCTTCTCTCCCAAACTTTTATTATTTTGCTTGGTAAGAACGTATATTCTCTCTCTATCTCTCTCTCTCTCATCTTTAGCTTAGTAAGGTCGTATACTCTCTCTCATCCATATCTTAGTGAGAACGTATAACTTCTCTTTCTCTCTCTCCTTATCTATCTTCCTCTTCATACTCTCTTCTCTCTCTATGCTAATATCTTTAGTTGAAGAAAACGATATACTTCTTCTCATTCATTTTTTCTTTTCTTCACTTTTCAATCTTTATCATCGGAAGGAACGCAATAATCTCTCCTCTCTTTCTCGATCTCTCTTCCTCTCTTCTCTCATCTCTCTTCTCTATCTCTCTATCTATCAATCCTTAGTGTTGGTTAAGGGGAAAAACATATTTCTAATTTCAACTCGTTTTGTTGAAAGGATGGACTCAGTTATTCTTAAATGCTCAATATTTCTTTTTAATATTTTTTACCTCATCGACGTTTTGTTCGAAGAATTCCTTTTTACTCGGATTCAATGGACTAAGAATAGATGAAAGTTAGACTAGAAAGAAAGCAATTCACGTGAAATGAAACACAGAAAGAATTTATGATCAAAATATCTCGGGAGTTCTTACCTTCAAATAACACACGTGACCCCAAAGCTGTTATCAAATCCTGAAGCACCAAAAAAAGATTTATGAAAAATTTATCTCGGGAATTCATACCTTCAAATAACACACGTAACTCTAAATTAGCTTTTAAATCGTGCTGGACTTTTCGTAATCCGGAGGTTAAACGCCAAGAGAATTAAACATGCACGTAAAATGGGTGGGTATATAAATGTATACACGATATTCCGGAACGGATATTTGCTCATTCCCTTCTTTATCAAATGCCCATTATTATTTCAGGGTTGTGGATTCCTGATAGCTCCTCTTCTTTAGGATTCGTCCATTAAAGGTGACCCTCAAATACAGTGCAAGAACGCAGGTCAATGCAATAACAATGGCAAATGTCACTCATGTTACGAATCGGTATATTATAATTGATATATTGTAGTGGACGTAAATGAAAATATATGGTTCCTTTACCTCAGCTATTATGTTGATCACGAAAATCCCCCCCCGCACCGCCCCCCCCCCCCTCTCTCTCTCTCTCCTCTCCTCGTCTCTCTCTCTCTCTCTCTCTCTCTCTCTCTCTCTCTATATATATAATAATATATAATATATATATATTTTTAATATATTAAGTTATTTGAATTTCAAAATACGTACGGACTAATATATAAAAGTAGAATCAATTATGATAAAAATTAAATATCTAATTATGACAATTACTCACACACAAATTATCAGAAATGTTCTTAGCACATTTTTATCTATTTATAATTAATTATTAATTTTGTTTAATAAGTGAGATCTCTTCTTTCTGTGTTTCCAGTACCTTCTTTTACTTGCTAATGAGTACCATATTGTTTGGAAGCTCGAATACCAAGTCAGCAGCCCATTTGGTGGGGACTTGTTCTACATGAATAGGGTTCTCTTCTGAATAATAATAATAATAATAATAATAATAATAATAATAATAATAATAATAATAATAATAATAATAATAATAATAATAATAATAATGGAGAAACAAATCCACTGTTATGTAATTGTACGTACATATATATGATGTATAATTACATAACTGGATTTGGTTTCTCCATTGTAAGAATCATACTAGTATGAGTATTTATTATAATAATAATAATAATAATAATAATAATAATAATAATAATAATAATATTTTCTATATCTATAAAAACTATAATGCAAAATGCTTCTTTCTAAAAGATATTTAATGTCACTATAAAAAGAATAGAAATGAATGAAGTAAGCATATGGAAAATTACTCAAAATGTCTAGGTAGAATTTTATATTGAATGACATGAAGTGAAAATTAATATTGGGCAGTCAGTACAATTTGATATCTACAGAACGAAATACAAAAATGATGGAAGCCCAAAATATTACATTTGTCAGTCACAGAGACAGACAGGCCCAATGAGAGAGAGAGAGAGAGACGAGAGAGAAAGAGAGAGAGAGAGAGAGAGGAGAGAGAGATCAGACTAACGTATATATTAATTGATACAAGTACTGAGAACTTCAACTTGATATATTTCATTTGAAGCGAGTTATTTTGTTTGTTAATTTGGTGTTTATAACGTCACGTAATATTTTGTCAATATATATCTATATCTATCTATCTATCTATCTATCTATCTATCTATCTATCTATCTCTCTACTCTCTCTCTCTATCCTCTCTCTCTCTCCTCTCTTCTCTCTCTCTCTCTCTCTCTCTATATATATATATATATATATATATATATATATATATATATATATATATATATATATATATATATATGTCCACTTAGAAACCAAAATATGTTTTCTCCACGAATTGGCTGACTGAATAATTGACATTACGCAAAGTGGAATTATCAACTTATATAGTAATTAATATCCATAACCTTCTATATTTGAATGCGGAAGGTACGTACTCACACACACACGCACACAAAAATAAATCAATAGTAATAAAAGAAAAGAAGTGGCGGGTTTAAAATGGGGGGGGGGGGGGGACCTGGTCACGTGCTGTACCCCTCCACACACATATGAATAATTATACAACACTGTTTTCTTTCAATAAATCATCATTAGTAGCAAAAATTTACTTAGTTAATGATTATTTCAACAGCAACAACGAATATATGTGTTTGTATGCGTATTGGTATGTTACACACACACACACACACGCGCGCACACACACACAGACGCGCGCGGCAACACTACACACACCACACACACACACACACACACCCATATAGATATATATATATATATAATTTATAATATTATATATATTATATATTATATATATCTATATATCCTGGAAAAGATTAGAATAATTCCTGGATAGATCAGAAAAAAATTCTGGAAGATATCAGAATGGATCCTGGAAAAAAAATCCAAAAGCAAATAATCCTAGAAAAGATAAGAAAAAATCCTGGAAAGATCAGAATAAATCCTGGAAAAGATCAGAAAAAATCATGGAAAGGTCAGAATAAATCATGGAAAAGATCAGAATAAATCCTGGAAAAGATCAGAATAAATCCTGAAAAGATTCAGGAAAATGGCCTCCTGGCGAAAGGTCAGAATAAATCCTGGAAAAAGAATCAGAAGAAATCCTGGAAAAGATCAGAAATTGCCAAATCCTGGAAAGGTCAAAAAGGAATAAATACCGGAAAAAGTCAAGAAATAAACCTGAAAAGGATCATAAAATGGCATCCTGAAGGGCCAGAATAAATCCTGGAAAAAGATCAGAATAAAAATCCTGAAGAAAGGCAATCAGAATAAAATCCTCCGGAAAAGATCAGAATATCCCTGGAAAAGATCAGAATAAATGCCAAAAGGTAGAAAAAATCCTGGAAAGGTCCAGATGCAATCTGGAAAGGTCAGAATAAATCCTGGAAAAGATCAGAATAAATCCTGGAAGAGATCAGAATAAATCCTGGAAAAGATCAGAATAAATCCTGGATAAGATCAGAATGCATCCTGGAAAGATCAGAAGAAATCCTGGAGAAGACCAGAAAAAAAATCCGGAAAAGATGAAAAAAAAAAATCCTGGAAAAGGTCACAATACATCCTGGAAAAGATAAAAAAAAAATCCCTGGAAAAGGTCACAATACATCCTGGAAAAGATCATAGAAAATTCCGGAAAAGATAAAAAAAAAATCCCTGGAAAATATCAGAATATATCCTTGAAAACATCATAAAAAAAATCCGGAAGAGACGATGCAAATATTCTGGAAAATATCAGAAGAAATCCTTGAAAAGATCAGAAAAAATCCTGGAATAAGGTCATCACTTACTCCCCACTTGGAATTCAGATAAACACTGAAGGGAAAAATTGTTAGATGGAGAGGACTTGAAGACAATGAAGATCTTTTATTCTCGTCAGCGATGAAAGTTTTTGATTCTTTTATTTTTATTTTTCCAGACTTATTTGCGTGAATTATTCATCTTTATATATGATATAGGGAATTTATTTTATTTTTTCCTATAATTTTAAGAGATTTCTTTACATGAATTATCCATTTTTATATTTAGTTATTCCTTTTATATTTAGGGAGTTTTGTGTACAAATGCATAAAGATATTTCGTGATCAATTCAGGCTATTTTTTTATCAAAGTTTTTTTTACTTACATGAAGACATTTGGTGATAAATTCAATACGTGTTTGGCTAAGAATTTATTTTCAGTCAAATAAAGATATTTGGTGATACATTCAGTAATGTTTTGGCTGAATTTATTTTAATTCAAATAAAGATATCTAGTGGCTAAGAATATATCTTCATTCAAATAAAGATATCTAGTTTCTAAGAATATATATTCATCCAAATAAAGATATCTGGTGATAAATTCAGTCATTGGCTAAGAATTTATTTTCATTCACATAAAGACATTTAGTGATAAATTCAGTAATTATTTTGACAAGGAATTTACTTTTATTTACGTGAGGATATTGAGTGAAAAATTCAATAATTACTTTGACAAGGAATTTATTTCCATTTACTGAAAGGTATTTGGTTATAAATTCAGTAATTATTTTGAAGAGAAATTTATTTTCATTCACGTGAAGACATTTGATGATAAATTCAGTAATTTATTTTTAACAATTATGGGGATATACTTCCTGATAGATATAAATTTATTTTACATAGGTTTAGTGTTGGTACATCATGACTTTTGAATTATATGTTAATTGAATTGATATTTTGTACATCCTAAGGCCGGCCATTTCCTGCTGTGTGTTTATTAGTTAACGTGGTTTGTGTGGTTTTTCATTAATTTACTATGATTACAATATTTTTAAAAATTTAATTCTAGTTTGTCAGTTAAACTTAACATTATTGTGTGTATTTATCATTTATATACTATCTATTGAGAATACTTTTTAGACATCTAATTCTTGATATGTAATTCATGAAAAAAATGTAGAATACATTTTCTAATTCACACTCATCCTCGTCTCTGTCAGCCATTAGCCTTAAGCCACTTAGCTGCTACATTACAGCTTCAGGATTATGCTCAGGACATCAGAGGGATTTTGAGCTATTATTAATACTGCTAACCTAAGACCTTTCCAGGCTGATACTAATCCCACTAATGTTTAAATGCACCTTCGCCTGAAGGCTGTGTCAAATATTCCACGATGGCTGTTCCAAATTGATTACTATAGTAGATTCACCTCAACCGTGCATTTGACATCTAATCCAGTCCCTTACGACGCTCTTGATTGGCTGCTGATAAGCCAATCACAGGGCTGGAAACTCTCAGTCTCTCTCTCGACAGTTCACATGGGTAAGATATCATTTCCATCTCTCCTGAGGGAAACGTCTTTCAAAAGTATCCCTCAGGAGAGGTGGAACATACTACATCCTGCCTATGAGAGTGAAGAGGTTTGAGGAGAGGTTTCAGTTAAGTAAGGTGGAAGAAAGAGACTATGAATGGAGATACAGTAAGATGGATGACAAGGGGGGCCGAAGGGACGCTGCAAAGAACTTTAAGTAATGTCTAAAGTTCATTTACATACCTAATTTCTTGAACCTGTTTCTTGAAACACGAATATGGAGTCAACGCATCAGGAATAGTTTATTTTATGCCATTGTGGATTTCATGGTATGTAGCCTACGTTGGTGATATTTTTTTATTTACTAAAAATAGAAAATAGAATTAACTATTAAATGTTTGTTGGCAGTCAGCAAACTGAAGTTTTGCAGAAATATATAACTGGTATTTGCATGCACAAGATTTAATATCGATAAATTCTTGTACTTTATTGCAAAATAAAAATCACGATTCATTTTTATTAAGTAAAGCTAAAAATGCCATATTCAATAAACTTTTTGCCTTGAGTAAACGATAAACTAACAACTAATCGAATTTTACAGAAGTAAAAGTAGAATTTCTTTGCACGAATATTTAAACACTTAAGGCAATTCTCGTATTTTACGGTAAAAATCAAACCCATGACTTATTCGTGGTGATTTATTATTGGGATGTCGAAAGACTATAATGTCTATAGTCAGTGACCACTTGCCTTAATTAATATCATAAAAAAACACATCAAATCCACATATGATTAGTTTTTACTTCATTCAGAACTGCCACAAAATAAAAAAAAAAGTAATTTTACGAGTTACTTTCGTTTTCAAGATGCTCCATTTACCAAAAGGGAGTTATCACTTTTACCACTGATTTATGTTGGCTAGTTATATTACAAAGCAAAACAATTGGAACGGGATTATATGAACGCTATTATTCATACGAACCTCACAGTTATAAGCAAATTAAA
>NC_087201.1:169835035-169837535 GCF_015104395.2 Macrobrachium nipponense
AGCTTAATTCATGTATATGAGTCACGGTGATGTGATAAAAATTCATATGTTAATTTATATTGTAAATATATTTGAAGTTCATGGAAAGGCCTCCTGTTCATATCGGTTTCTTAAAAATCCGACGTTTCCGTATCGCTTTTAGAATTTTTAAGCACCCAAACCCACCAACATTAAATTCACCGTTGAAAAGGAGACACAAAACCCACTCTATTTACTGGTATTTCAAGAGTTACTAAGGACGAGAAAGGTTTCCATACAGACATTTTTAGAAAGAGCTCTAGGGTATACCAATTTTTACAGTTCTTGTTTTTTTATTTGTGTTTTTTTATAGTAAATAAATTCCATGTCTACTCTTCTCCATGACAAAATTACCTCTCTTGACAGTTATCTTAAGAGTAATTGGTTTCCACTACAGTAGATTCGCATCACCCGTGCATCTGATGTCTAGGCCAGTCCCTTACAACACTCCTGATTGGCTGTTGATAAGCTAATCACAGGGCTGGAAACTCTCAGTCTCTCTCGAGAGAGTTCACATAGGGAGGATGTATGTGCCACTTCTCCTGGGGGATACTTTTAAAAGTGGTATCCCTCAGGAGAGGTGGAACACACATCCTGCTTATGTGAACTCTCTCGAGAGACTGATATTTTCCAGCCCTGTGATTGGCTTATCAACAGCCAATCAGGAGTGTCGTAAGGGACTGGCATAGACATCAGATGCACGGGTGATGTGAAACTCCTATAGTAATATTCCATGGAGTTATTTCCTCCACCCGTCAGTATGCGAGAATCACTCACTTACATGATAAAATGTTTAGGTAAAAATGCATCAGTCTATTTAATAGAGAATTACTTGCACATAATCTAAAATTAAGGATAAGATTAGCCCTCCTCTCTTCACATCTGATGTAATTTATAAATATGCTTCTCCCAGACGTATTCTGGGAACATACATCGGATGTACCAAGAGGCTGTTGAAGATTCCAATTTTCTCTCACCACGGATGTTGGTTCCTCTCATCAAGGATGTAAGTTATAGAAAGGGAAGTCGACCATCAAATCCTGACCAGTCGAACATGAGAAATCATAGCAAAACATGTAAAATACATAAAGACGCTAAAGACTTTGATATCTTCCCATTCTCGAACACCAGTCATTTCCAACGCAGCAGCTGTTCATCGCATAAGAATTCCCATGTTGACAATGTGTGACTTTTCCACTTCTTTCGTCCTCATTGTCAGTTTGCCTCGTGCCACCGATGTGGGTAGGTGACTTGTGGCCCCTCCTGTCCTTGGCTGTTTGTCGCTCCCTCATTGCGATACGAAACGTCGGTTTATTTATTTATTTATTTATTTTACTGCCTGGGTGCCTGCTCCTGCCCTTGGATGATAAATATATATATATATATATATATATATATATATATATATATATATATATATATATATATAATATATAATATATATATGACAAAAGCAGCCCATAAAAGCGCCAAGATATACAAAATAATCACTATATTTCAGAGTTTGCTGCCTCTCTCTTCATTACCTACCTGGAGAGTGAGACAGCAGCAGTCTCTGAAATACAGTATACTTACTTTCTATATTTTGAAGTTTTAATGGGCTCCTTTTATTACGTGGAATCAATGTTGTAACATAACATTTTTACCAGTCATATATATATATATATATATATCTATATATATATATATATATATATATATATATATATATATATATATATATAAACCCTCTTCCAAAATTATTACTAAAATACCATTCAAGCAAAACCATAATTGCTAATTACACCTGACTGGCATCTCACTCCTTACAGTGATTTGCCAAGCAAGGAGCACAGCTATTTACAGTAGACCTGTGACTTCTCCTTATTTGACCGTTCGACGGAATTCAATAATGGGGACCTCGAGACGTTATTCTCTTGTTCTGTGGCAACTACCGTCACCTACATTCGCGTGATCGAAAGTTGGAGACGAATTTGTGCATGGCCCCCCCCGTCTGTCTGTCACACGAAATTGGTCGTAAATCGAAAACGCGCTACTTGGCGACAAGCGTGGGACGTGTGATGCTGGTCGGTTAGGATTTCTTGTGGAGATACTTCAATTTTCTTTTTTTTTTTTTGTTTTTTTTTTTTTTTTCTTTCTTTTTTTTTTTTTGCTTTAATTTTCTGTTTTTTTTTTTTTTTCTTTAAATTTTCTGGGTTTTTTTGTTTTGTTGTTTTTCTACTTCAATTTTCGTTTTTTTTTTTTGTTTTTTTTTTTTTTTTTTTTTTTTTTTACTTCAACTTTCTGGCTTTTGTTTTTTTTTTTCTACTTCAATTTTCCTGGGTTTTTTTTACTTAAAATTTTCTCTTTTTTTTTGTTTTTCTATTCAATTTTCCGTTTTGTTACTTAAATTTTCTGGCTTTTTTGTTTTTCTACTTAAATTTTCAGTTTTTTCCTTTTTTTCTTTTATTTAAAATTTTTGTTTTTTTTCTTGTTTTGCTTC
>NC_087201.1:169842535-169870035 GCF_015104395.2 Macrobrachium nipponense
ATGGGAACTGATGAAGGCTTTGTAGTACAGCTTTATATTATTCTGGAGGCAGGGCTGCGGGCTCTCACTACCACTACCGTACCATTTCTCCAGGGCTGTGCAGACTTCCTTGTTGACTAATTCATTTGAGTAACCATTGTTCACAAGTGCTTGGGAGGCGCGGTCGAGTTCCTGTTGTACTGTATCCTGCCAGGTCAAGCAGTGGGAGAAGGTTCTCCTGACGAAGGCTCTGACGGTGGTGCTTTTGAAGCTGGCGGGGCACTCGCTGTCTCTGTTGAGGCAAAGTCTTAGATTGGTCTTCTTTGTGTAGACGGAAGTACGTAGACCGTCTTCTGTCTTGCTTACAAGGACGTCGAGGAAGGGGAGCCGATCGTTGGAGCTGTGTTCAACTGTGTAATTCAGCACACTGCACTGCTGAAATGCTTGACATATGGTTTCTACCTCATCCTTGGCGTCGACTTGTACAAAGATGTCGTCAATATAACGCAGACATGGACTTTATATTGACGACATCTTTGTGCAAGTCGACACCGAGGATGAAGTATAAGCCCTCCGTCAAGCATTTCAGTAGTGCAGTGTACTGAATTACACAGTTCAACACAGCTCCAACGATTGGTTCCCCTTCCTCGACGTCCTTGTAAGCAAGACGGAAGACGGTCTCTGTACTTCCGTCTACACAAAGAAGACCAATCTAGGACTTTGCCTCAATGGTGACAGCAAGTGCCCTGCCAGATTCAAAAGCACCACCGCCAGGAGAGCCTTCTCCCACTGCTCAACCTGGCAGGATATTCACCAGGAACTTGACCACGCCTACCAAGCACTTGTGAACAACGGGTACTCAAATAAATTAATCAGCAATGAAGTCTGCACAGCCCTGGAGAAATGGTACGGTAGTGAGAGCCCACAGCCCCGCCCCCAGGATAATATCAAGTTGTACTACAAAGCCCATAAGTTCCCATTACCGTGAAGAAGCGGACTCCATGAAGAAAATTATTTCCAAAAATGTATCTCCAACCGACGACACCAAGAATACCGACTAAATCATATATTGACAGAACTGGAGGACGCACGACCTCATTATGAAAAATAACCCCTCTCCACAGGTACGAGACCCCCTGAAGCAGATGCATGTAGTGTACCAGTATACATGCCCAGTCCGCGAATGCAGTGTTGCCTACGTAGATATGACTACCATGGGCCTGTTGAAGAGACTCTCATGCCACGCCCAAGAGGGGGCGATCAAGAATCACGCCCGCACCAAACATCAAGAGGCCATCTCCCAGGATGTCATCATACAGAACACAAAGATCATCGGGAAGGCCCTTGATGCCCGTCAGTTGCGCCTGCTTGAGGCGCTTCTCATCCAGCAAATAAAGCCTACACTGAATACGACGCAGGAAGAATTTCTCCTCTCTATGAGTATGAGAAGACCTGCCACCAACAATGACACCACCGATCACGACAACTCCACAGAAGACAACGCCCCCGAAAGAAGTACTCCTGCAGCTGATGGAAATCAAATTAGCTGTGACGCCCCACAGCGTAGCGCAAAGCCCATCAACGTTACCACGCTGCTCAGGAGGTCTAGACGGCTGCAGGATCTGCAGCATCGCAACCATCGGCTCGGAGAAAGCGGCTTGAGACCTGGCTCAAGCCACTAATGAAAACAAAGAATCACTGCCACCAACCAATAGGAGATCAGCATGGGGCAGACCCCCTGCTGTCAACCCCAAATATAAGGAGGAAGGACACCACACCAAGATCAGTCCACTCTCAGCTTCCCAGCCCGAGGATGTCTGGCAGCTCTAGATGAAAGGTCGATTTAAGAGAGAGAGAGAGAGAGAGAGAGAGAGAGAGAGAGAGAGAGAGAATTGTTAATGAATTTGATGACTATGGTATCATAGTTTATCTGTAAAATTCAAATATATACACCTATTTTGACACTGTATTTAATCATGACCTCTAGAGGCGCTCTACTAGCCTGTTTAAGCAGCATGGAAAAAAACCGCTATTCAAAGAATAGAATCTCTTCAAGTGTAACGCTGCTGAAGTAGCCATTACTTTTAATAAAGTATAATTATTATTATTATTTTTTTTTTTTGGTCTATCACAGTCTACCAATTCGACTGGGTGGTATTTTTATAGTGTGGGGTTCTGGGTTGCATCTTGCCTCCTTAGGAGTCCATCACTCTTCTTACTATGTGTGCCGTTTCTAGGATCACACTCTTCTGCATGAGTCCTGGAGTTACTTCAGCCTCTAGTTTTTCCAGATTCCTTTACAGGGATCTTGGGATCATGCCTAGTGTTCCTATGATTATGGGTACAATTACCACTGGCATATACCATATCCTTCTTATTTCTATTTTCAGGTCTTGATACTTGTCCATTTTTCCGTTTCTTTCTCTTCAACCCTGGTGTCCAATGGTATTGCGACATCAATGAGTGATACTTTCTTCTTGATTTTGTCAATCAACGTCACGTCTGGTCTATTTGCACGTATCACCCTATCTGTTCTGATACCATAATCCCAAAGGATCTTTGCCTGATCGTTTTCTATCACTCCTTCAGGTTGGTGTTCGTACCACTTATTACTGCAAGGTAGCTGGTGTTTCTTGCACAGGTTCCAGTGGAGGGCTTTTGCTACTGAATCATGCCTCTTTTTGTATTGGTTCTGTGCAAGTGCCGTACATTCGCTTGCTATGTGGTTTATGGTTTCATTTTTCGTATTGCACTTCCTACATATGAGAGAGATGTTATTTCCATCTATCGTTCTTTGAACATATCTGGTTCATAGGGCCTGATCTTGTGCCGCTGTTATCATTCCTTCAGTTTCCTTCTTGAGCTCTCCCCTCAGTAGCCATTGCCCCGTGTCATCGCTGGCTAGTTCTTTAGTTTGTCTTATGTATTGCCCATGCATTGGTTTGTCGTGCCATTCCTCTGTTCTGTTTGTCATTCTCCTGTCTCTGTATATTTCTGGGTCTTCGTCTACTTTTATCAGTCCTTCTTCCCATGCACTCTTGAGCCACTCGTCTTCGGTTTTCATATATTGCTCCAGTGCTCTGTTCTCGATGTTGACACAGTCCTCTATGCTTAGTAGTCCCCTCCCTACTTCCTTTCGTATTATGTATAGCCTATCCATATTTGCTCTTGGGTGTAGTGCTTTATGTATTGTCGTACGTTTCCTAGTTTTCTGGTCAATGCTGCAAAGTTCTGCCTTTGTCCATTCCACTATTCCTGCGCTGTATCTGATTACTGGCACTGCCCATGTGTTTATGGCTTTTATCATATTTCCGGCGTTGAGTCTCTGCATATATTCTTTCCTGATCGCGGCCTTCATCTCTTGGTGCTTTATATCCCCTCCTTCCATTATTCCCAGGTATTTGTATCCAGTCTCATCTATGTGTTTGATGTTGTTCCCATCTGGTAGCTTTATCCCTTCAGTCCTTGTTACTTTGCCCTTTTGTATGTTGACTAAGGGCGCATTTTCTATTCCAAACTCCATCCTGATGTTTCCCAGATACAATCCTTACAGTCTGGATTAGGGTATCTATTTCCTTGATGCTCTTACCATACAGCTTGATGTCGTCCATGAACATCAGATGGTTAATTCTGTTGCCTCTTTTCTTGAGTTGGTATCCAGCATCCATCTTCTGCAGTACTTTTGTCATGGGAATCATGGCTACTACGAAGAGTAGTGGGGACAGTGAGTCGTCCTGAAAGATCCCTCTTCTGATATTAACCTCTGCTAGTCATATTCCAGAGCTTGTAAGTATTGTATTCCAGTTGTGTATTGTATTTTTGAGGAAGCTGATGGTGTTTTCCTCTGCCCCATATATTTTCATGCATTCTATTAGCCATGTGTGTGGTATCATGTCGAAGGCTTTCTTGTAGTCTATCGATGCCATGCTTAGGTTGGTTTTCCTTCTCCTACTGTTCTTCATTACCATTTTGTCTATCAGGAGCTGGTCTTTTGTACCCCTACACTTCCTTCTGCAGCCTTTCTGTTGGTGGGGGAGGGTGTTTGTATCCTCTAGGTAGTTGTATAGCCTTTAATTGATGATACCTGTTAGTAACTTCCACATTATTGGTAGGCAGGTTATAGGCCTGTAGTTACTGGCTATATTTCCCTTACTCTTGTCATTTTGTACTATGGATGTTCTTCCTGTGGTCATCCATTTTGGGGCACGGTGATTTGTGATACAATGCTGGAGTTGTTCTGCTATTCGTGGGTGTAGTGCCTTGAAGTTTTTGAGCCAGTATCCATGGACTACATCGGGACCTGGGGCTTTCCAGTTGGGTATTTTCTTTAGTTGGTGTCTGACTGTGTCTGTCGTGATCTCTGTGAATCTTTGTTTTATTCTCCCTGTTTCTCCTTCCTTAACTTCCTGGAGCCATGTTGCATGTTTGTTGTGTGATACCGGATTGCTCCATATGTTTTCCCAGAGTCTTACTTGGTTCGGCTTCAGGAATTTCTTGGTGGTTATCATCCCCTCTTAGTTGGCTGTATAGTCTTTTCTGGTTGGTTCCGAACAGTTTGTTCTGTTGGTATCCCTTATTCCTGTTCAGGTATCTTCCTTAACTTCCTGAAGCCATGTTGCATGTTTGTTGTGTGATACCGGATTTCTCCATAAGTTTTCCCAGAGTCTCTTACTTGGTTCGGCTTCAGGAATTTCTTGGTGGTTGTCTTCCCCTCTTAGTTGGCTGTATAGTCTTTTCTGGTTGGTTCCGAACAGTTTGTTCTGTTGGTATTCCTGTTCAGGTATCGTTGGATCTTATGTGCTTTGGCCTTGAGCCTCTGTTTTACATCTTCTATTGTGTTGTTTAGTCCCCTCTCCTGTGCTTTGTATTTCTCGTTCTGTTCCTCCCTTGTTTTCTTGCTTCTTAGCCTTTTTTCTGCCATCTCTCTCAGTTTACTCAAGTTAGATCTCATCACCATGATTTGCTTTTCCGGGCGCCTTTTCCAAGGCCTTTGCTGTTTTGGTTTCTGTTGGGTTGGTTGTGCTGGTGGTGTTGGTGTTCGTATCTCTATCAGTTCTGCTACTAATCTTGCGCCTGCATATGCCAAGTTATTTGTTTCTGTGATAACTGGTTGGTGTGTATCATTACCTTCATTTCATTGACCTCACTTGTTTTCTCCCTTAATTTCTTGGTGTTGTAGGCTTTCATGGAGGGGATCTTTGTTCTCTCTGTATCTGGCTCCATCCATTGTCTGATCTTTTCTACCCATTCTGTCCTCTCTGTTACTTCATCGGCGTTTCTTCGTGTGTCGAAGTTTGATACCTCATCATCCCTGTCATCTTCTGTCATCGTCTCTCAGTTCGTCTTCTTGTAATTCGTTGCCGTGTGTCATTTCCCTTTCCAGTTCTTCTCTTTCTGTTGGGGAGAGCCAGTTCTTTTTCTTTATGTTCCTTACTTGGTCTGCCAGCCTCTGCTTTGTTTGTGTGTTATTACCTCTCATTCCAGATGTGACCAACCTTCTTCTATATCTTCTCTCCGTCGGGTTGCTTCTGATGTAGCATCTCCATATTTCTTTATTTTCTTCTCTTGTCCATTTTCTCCTCTGGTTTGCTTCTGTAGCTCCAATCTCAGGCTGTTGGTTACTGTCGTTGTGGTGGTCAGTTGCTAGATGACGACCTCCAAGTACCTGACCGTCTTCCCCTTCAATTGGGATGAATACCTGGCTACCGGACGAAGCTCCTCTGTTGCCAGAGGTTCCATTTACGTCGTTGTCGTTTAATCTTTCATTTCTTTCCATCATTGCTGAGATTTTGCTATTTAACCATAGCTGGACCCTACCTTATCGGGAATAGGTACTCATTCACAGCTGAGTAGACTGAGGAAATTATGGTAAAGATCCTTTCCCAAAGAATCAACGCCGAGGAGAGCGGTCACCATCCAACGACTGACCAGCCCCAGTGTGCTTAACCAGTCCGTTGACGACCTAACCCACTCTGCCACGGCGCAAAATATTATTATTATTATATTATTATTATATTATTATTATTATTATTCAGAATGATGGAGGCCACTGACTGAAATTCAAGCTTCCAAAGAACGCTATGTTTGTTTGAATGAAGTAACAAAAGTCAAAAGTAAATACCCAAAGAAGAAAAAAAATCTGTAAAATAGTAGTAAATAAAAGGGGTACAATAAAGGTATATTTGACAAATAAGTCGAGAAACACTGGATTTTGCTCACATAACACAAAGTATAAGCTAGTTGATAAATGGAATGCAACAAGGAAAAAACTAGAAATAATGCAGAAATTATTAGGAAATGATTTGAAAAAACTAGAAACAATTCAGAAATTATTAAGAATTTATTGAAAAAACTAGAAATCATGCAGAAATTATTACGAAATGATGGAAAAACTAGAATAATGCAGAAATTATTACGTAATGATGGAAAAAAACTAGAAATAATGCAGAAAATTATACGACAGGATTACGTTTAAAGACATTGTTAAAGATAAAAACAATAAAACAAAACTTAAAAGGAAACAATCTGAGGTAATCAGAAGCTGCCATATTGGCAAATTGCCGATAAATAAATAAAGATAAACCTTAAAATAAAGAAATGATGGCGATGGTAAAGTAGAATTAGGAAGGTATAGCAAGGTGTAATATAAGCTTCCCTTTTTCCGGAGCGCCCCAAGGAAATGTCTCCCAAAATGAAGAAGAAATGAATCTATTCATTTCCTCTGTCATAAGACTCCCAGGATGATGGAAATGAAAATGATAAAATTCTAGTAGAGATTACGACACAATGATGACTATTTTAGTGAATCAGGAGATGGAATGATCTGAAAAAAAAGGTGATGATGATATAATGCAAGTGGAAGTAGAGAGTATGAAAATGGTGTAAGAAAAGAGGTAAAATAAATACTAAAAATCTGATTATAATCTTAGAAATTAGGAGAGAAATGAGACAAGGTGAATAATAGAAAATAAACAGATGATCGAATATGAATTAAAAAAAAAAAATAATATTATTTATTGCATTTAATGGATATTGTTCAAGGTAGAATATTAATCTTAGAGTAAAAAGGGGGTAAAAATGCCGTTAGAAAATTGTTCATAAAGACGTGGAAATATAAATATATATATATATATATATAGATATATATATATATATATATATATATATATATATATATATATATATATATATATATATATATATATATATATATATATATATATATATATATATACATATACATATATATATATATATATATATATATATATATATAGTATATAATATATATATATATATATATTATATGCACAACTTTTCCAGTTACCTATGGCTTTGTTTACCGTAGCGTAAAAACGGTTTAAAATTTAAAGTTACAAAAACGAAAATGGAGGAGATTGATAACATTTTTCGTCCCTTTCCTGAATTACTTCCCTGTAGCAAAAACTTTTTATCCTTAAAGTTCTTATTGAGTCTCTCCCTTTCCCTCTCTCTTTGTTTTTATCGCGCGGCCTCTGTTTCCCCTTTCACTTTCCTCTTGATTACACTATTCGTCCTCTCGTAACGTCCACCTCGAATAATTTGCTTTTTACCTTCGCCAAGTATATTTTAGTCTCCCCATTCTACAGTTTACTATTACTTTTTAGGAACTTTCCTTGATATTTAACGTAAGTCTCAAGTTAGCCTCTCAATAATTTGTATAATACTCTTACTTGAATATTAATATATCTATATTAAAGAAATTAATAAATCATTCTTCACATCCAGCATTCAGTACGTCCAAATAATTTAAGAATAGAATTTCATGGTGGCAAAATCAACACCATCTCTAGGGGCAGCTCGCCATGAAGCCCTTGAACATGAGTATCAAGTTGGTCATTATATCCACATGACAAAAATAAACATAAGTATTCAACATCTAGATTCACTATATCAAGGTAAACTAAAGCTTTAATTTCAGAAATTGGAATGAATTGATCAATTTTGACTAAGCAAAATTAACACCATCTCTGAGCAGCCCGCCAAAAGATCTTTAAAATACGGATCAAGCTCATCAGTATATCCAAATGAAAAATAAAAATAATTTAGTATGCTAAGTCAATAAGAAAGATGAAATCAGGAAGTAAAATTACAGTAATAACATCGTGATTAATCTATATATATATATATATATATATATATATATATATATATATATATATATATATATATAATATATAAAACTCGAATTAGCCTCTCAGTAAATTGTATAATAACATTTTTATCTAGAGATCATCATATCCATTAAAAGAATAAAGATGGTTCGTTACATATAGCTTTCAAAGTATATAAAAATTTACTTTCAGAAATCTGATAAAAAAAGAAACAAGGCATGACCCGACCGCCAGCTTAACCGGAATGCGTGCTAAAATCTACGGTTGAATAGAGCGTTGTTTCACCAACGAAAAGTAAAAAACTACACTATATTTTATTAGAAATCATTGTTCTGTACTGTCTAATATGAACATTATTTTTTCCATTTCCTTTTAATAAATAAATA
Organism: Macrobrachium nipponense; assembly: GCF_015104395.2. Taxonomy (NCBI): domain Eukaryota; kingdom Metazoa; phylum Arthropoda; class Malacostraca; order Decapoda; family Palaemonidae; genus Macrobrachium; species Macrobrachium nipponense. Next base: position 169,851,054 of record NC_087201.1, read on the forward strand.
AAAAATATCCTATCCTAAGATTCCTTTATCTTGAACTCAACGAAAAACACCCTTTTCAGACTACTTTAACCTTTCCTACCCCACAACAAGAGTAACAACAGCAAGAACAACAACGACGACAACAGAGTAGTTTGTAGGCTTACTCCCCGAGCAAGCGAAAATATCACCTTGAGCAACATTCCATTAAACCTTTGCAATATAAGTCTCAAGTTTGCCTCTCAGTAACTTGTATGGGCTACGGGCGTCACATCTCCCCCTTTGTATGAACAGTGGGCGTTATACGGTGGCGAGATGGTCACTCTAGACGAACATCTAAATAGGCGAACGCCTGTAAGTGGATTTTTGTTTTGTCCCACTGGGCTCGAACGCGGGCGGCATATCAATGAGCAATTTGTCACGGATGAGACTACTCCTCCGGTGCTATAACGTAGAGGAGCACTAAAGTAACTGATATTGATAATATCCTACCGCCCTAATACTCTTCTTGCAATTTAATAGATTTTTCTGTCTGTAAATTTATTGATTTATGTTTTTTTCAATAAGTGGTATCTCTTGTCTCTGTATTTCCCTCTACCTCGTCTTAGTTTTACCTAATGAATACCATAATATTCTTTGGAAGCCTGAATTTCAAGTTGGTGGCCCCTGTGCTAGGCCTGTCCATATGAATGGGTTTCATCTTTTGAATAATAATAATAATAATAATAATAATAATAATAATAATAATAATAATAATAATAATAATGATGTTTTTTTTACATAAAAATACATTTCAATATATAACTGGAGATTTTAACAATTTGTTCTTCACGAGACTGAATTTCATAACAACAAAACAACAACAACAACAACGATAATAATAATAATAATAATAATAATAATAATAATAATAATAATAATAATGATAATAATAATAATAATAATAATAATAATAATAATAAAGCCCTCCACTGGAGCCTGTGCAAGAAACATCAGCTACCTTGCAGTAATAAGTGGTACGAGCACCAACCTGAGGGAGTGATAGAAAACGATCAGGCAAAGATCCTCGGGACTATGGTATCAGAACGGATAGGGTGATACGTGCAAATAGACCAGACGTGACGTTGATGACAAATCAAGAAGAAAGTATCACTCATTGATGTCGCAATACCATGGGACACCAGAGTTGAGAGAAAGAGAGGGAAAAAATGGATAAGTATCAAGATCTGAAAATAGAAATAAGAAGGATATGGGATATGCCAGTGGAAATCGTGCCCATAATCATAGGAGCACTAGGCACGATCCCAAGATCCCTGAAAAGGAATCTAGAAAAACTAGAGGCTGAAGTAGCTCCAGGTCTCATGCAGAAGTGTGTGATCCTAGAAACGGCACACATAGTAAGAAAAGTGATGGACTCCTAAGGAGGCAGGATGCAACCCGGAACCCCACACTATAAATACCACCCAGTCGAATTAGAGGACTGTGATAGAGCAAAAAAAAAAAAAAAAAAAAAAAAAAAAAAAAAAAAAAAAACAAAAAAAAAAAAAAAAAAAAAAAAAAAAAAAAAAAAAAATAATAATAATAATCAATAATAATAATAATAATAATATCCGTTTCAACGGCATTTAATTTATATAGAATCTTCTCAATTCTTCTTATTATCTTTTTCTCGTCAGCATGTAGCTGGTGTATTAAGTTTCCTAAGGACATGTAAAGATTTCATTTGTCTTAGGTTTATTCCTCTAACGTGTCGACAGCGCACAGGCAGTCATCTATGAGAGTTTACAGTAAAGTGAATTAAGATACGTTTTACAAGTATTTATAGCATGCGAGGTCGTGTACAATCGGTAGGCGGGTCGGTGGGAACGGATTTTAATTGGTCGTTGGATGGTAACGAAATCTATCCCTGAGGCGTTTAGATCTGCGTGGTCTGGACGGAGTTATTAGCGTCGGTTGGGTGTTGGTTGGGGTACACCTCTTGGGGCGGCAGGCTGTGCAGTTGACATATCTTCCGCTCGTTCTCTCCCGCTTTCTCTCTCTGCTTCTTCCTCTCTTTCTCTCTCTCTCTTACTCTCTCTTTCTCTCTCTGCAACTTCCTCTCTCTCTCTCTCTCTTTCTCGTTCGCTCCTTCTCACTCTCTCTCTTTCTCTCTCTGCTTGTCCTCTCTCTCTCTCTTTTTCTCTCTCTTTCTCTCTCTCTCTCTCCCTCTCTCTCTGTCTCTCCTCCCTCGATATCTCCTCTCTCTCTCGTGGCGGTATACGGAATCGGTTGGTTTCTTGTGCTATTTCTTCTTATGATGGTGGGAAGAAATTTCTGTTTCTTTTACCGTGTTGATAGTCAGTTTTTTCTCTAATATGTGTAATGCTTCAAGATAACGTAGGCGTTTCCAGAGAATTGAAAGAAACTGCTAAAAAAACTTGAAATCAAACCAGAAATAAAAACAATAAGAACGGCAGGACAAAGCTGCTGCCCTAGTGCTCATCAAGACCTCTGAATATCACGAGAAACTGGACCACAAAATACTGGCTGATCAATCCAAATTCAGAAAAATCAACAAGAACCCTATCGAAGACATCCGACGAGACATCAATAGGACGGTCGAAAGAATCCATGCCGCTAGGAATGCTCCCAGACTTCCCCTTGCCCAGGGTGACTTTAATCCAGGGTATATTTACGGCACCGTAAAAACCCACAAGCCTGGTAATCCTCTCTGTCCTATTATAAGCCAAATCCCAACCCCAACTTACAAAATCACGAAGAGACTCAATGAACTCTTACGCCATATATCCCTGACAAGTATTGTCTACAGTCGTCTACAGACTTTTACGTAAAACTCCGAGACTCTCCGTTCTACAGGTATCATCGCCTCTCTTGACGTTGAGAGCCTCTTCACGAACGTTCCAGTCGACAAAACGATTGAACACATCCTCGATAGAGTATATAGATGTGAGGACACACAGGCTTTGAACATCCCCGAGGAAGCCCTAAAAGCCCTCCTTAAAATATGCACCAAGAAGGCACCATTCAATACCCACAGAGGACATCTTTATTGCCAGATTGACGGCGTGGCAATGGATCCCCATTAGGGGTTCTATTTGCCAACGTCTACATGAGTGTCGTCGAAGAAAGGGTTTTCAATAAGATCCCCTGTCCTCTCCAATAACTACCGCTACATAGACGACACCTTCATAAAAGTGACAGAGAGAGGACCTTGAAACTTTAAGAAAGACTTTAGAAGATTGCTCCGTCCACGTGTGAACGCAGCGTTGATGGTGCCCTACCCTTCCTGGACGTTCGGGTACAGCAGACCCCTACGAGATACACCACCACGGTTTACAAGAAACCCACAAACCGGTCTATGCTTTAATGGGTCTAGCGAGTGCCCAGACAGGTATAAAAGATCGGTGGTAGATGCCTTCGTCCGCCGCGCCCTTACACACTGTTCCACATGGAGAGAAACCACCAGGGAGATCGAAAGGTCTACACAAGTCCTCATCAACAATAACTTTTCAAATCGCATGGTCGAACGCCAAACGAGGGACTCCATAAATAAATGGCACCAGGAAAGAACGACCGAAACTAACGATCAAAGTGGAACTATAAAAATATTTTATAAAAATTATATGCACCACAAATATTTGGAAGATGAAAAGGCTATAAGGAAAATAATCAGTGAAAATGTCTCCCCCACTACAGAAAGTGATAACATTAGCCTCATAATTTATTACAAAAACATAAAACTAGCCAGCTGCTTCTTAGAAACAACCCGGCACCCCCAGAAACGTCTTTGAAGAGGAGTGTCATCTACGAATTCACATGCTCGGTGAATGGATGCCACTATTCTTATATCGGGATGACCACCACCAGAACTCTCCAAGCGTCTCTCCTGCCACTTCAAGAAGGAGCCATTTTCATCCCCACTATAGGAAAAACATAACAGGAGACCAGAGAGAGCTGAGCTTATAACGAACATAGAAATTATTGACCATGCACCGGACCGGAAACGCCTTCGTTATCTTGAAGCATTACACATATTAGAGAAAAAACCGACTATCAACACGGTAAAAGAAACAGAATTTCTTCCCACCATCATAAGAAGAAATAGCTCAAGAAACCAACCGAGGAGAGATCGAGGGGAGAGAGAGAGAGAGAGAGAGAGAGATAGTGGAACAAGCAGAGAGAGAAAGAGAGAGAGTGAGAAGGAGCGAACGAGAAAGAGAGAGAGTAAGAGAGAGAGAAAGAGATGAAGAAGCAGAGAGAGAAAGCGGGAGAGAACGAACGGAAGATGTCAACTGCACAGCCTGCCGCCCAAGAGGTGGGTACCCAACCAACACCCAACCGACGCTAATAACTCCGTCCAGACCACGCAGATCTAAACGCCTCACGGATAGATTTCGTTACCATCCAACGACCAATTAAAATCCCTGCCACGATTGTACACGACCTTGCATGCTATAAATACTTGTAAAACGTATCTTAATTCACTTACTGTAAACTCTCATAGATGACTGCCTGTGCGCTGTCGACACGTCAGAGGAATAAACCTAAGACAAATGAAAATCTTTACATGTCCTTAGGAAAACTTAATACACCAGCTACATGCTGACGAGAAAAAGATAAGAAGAAGAATTGAGAAGATTCTATATAAATTAAATGCCATTAAAACAGCTATTGTATTCAATGCTACTGCCCTCAGAGAAGGCCTCCTTCCTAATAATAATAATAATAATAATAATAATATAAGGGCGTAACGGAACTCCAACGTTTCCAACCGTATCTTCCGTTCATTTCATGTGAGGGTGAGCTTGATCCGATTGGAATGGGGTCGTTCAGCGGTATTTATTGTGTCCCGGGTGAGTCAAGCCGTCCTCCAGAGGCGGATGCTCGCATATATAATAATAATAATAATAATAATAATAATAATAATAAATAATAATAATAATAATAATAATAATAATAATCTGACATACTTGGACATATAGAAATGTATATAAGTTATATGTTAATTCATGCATTAGAATATTAGCTATATATTAAACAAATCTAAAAAAAAAAAAAAAAAAAAAAAACTGAAAAAATTGAACAAGTAAAAAATCTAAAAAGATAACAGGAAAAAAGGAAATATGACCTTAACATATTTTTATGGCTTGCATAAATTATGGCAATTATTACATTAAAATGTCAGTAATTTCGCAATAGACCTAAAAAATTAAATACCGTAAATATTTTGATTCATTGATATTACTGACGTCCGGCGCACTTACGCAAATTGAATCTATATAAAGCATAGTGTTGACATCAGGTCTATTTTGAACGGAAATTAATGGGGCAAATAAGGGCACTAGCAACAAATGAAGAATTTATACAATCATAAAGAAAACTACCATTCAATACTAAAACTAATGCATATATAACGGAATCTTACCTAATTAAAAGCCAAAAAAAGGATAAATAGACAAATATTTTATACATTCATATATATATAATATATATATATATATATATATATATATATATATATATATATATATATAATATAATATATATATATATATATATATATATATATACATATATATATATATATATATATAGATATATATATATATATATATATATATATAGATATATATATATATACACATGCATGTATGTATGTTTATACACACACACACACACACACACACACACACACATACACACATATATATATATATATATATATATATATATATATATATATATATATATATATATATATATATACATACATATATATGTAAGAGTTACATAATAAAAATATGGAATGTTAGTCCATATATATAAAAGACTAAAAACTTAAAGAGGTTCAACCAGATCGTTCGTCGCTGTCGGACGACGGCAGTCAAGTAACAACCGCCTACAAGGTGAAAGGAGTAAGCACCATCATAAGTGAACAGCTTATCTAGAGGACTTCTTCGACCGACACCCGTATCCCGTCGTTAATCTCGTTTTAATGCGGAATGCTACGGCGGTTGTCGGAAATCGACTACAAAAGGGACATACTTCCGACAATTACGACCAGAAGGATATTCAACTCTACTTTGCTGGCGAAGGACTTGTGCTGGGGGTGATTTTATTCATCGCAAATGTAATCGTGTGGCTTAGGATGCAGAGAACAAGTATGAGGCGAAATAGAACTCGTTGGACCCCGCCAGACAATTTTCCCCTTGTTTTTAACCATTTGGAATTGGCCATTTCATTTGGCTATAGGTGGTTGTCTGGAACTGTGTAATGACGAAAAGTTGTTCGAACGCTAGTTAAATGTGTAGTAGTATAACCTCGGTCATGTATCCTATATATAAAGTATCATATATCCATATATATGAAATGATCATAAATAACAGAGTCAAAATATATCTTTGCGTGTACGCAATAGGAATCTATTATATAAATGATCATAAATAACAGAATCGAAATATATCTTTGTGTGTACGCAATAGGAATCTATTAAAGTGATCATATATTAATCATAATTATATGAATCCATATACATATGTATAAACCCAAATCAGGTGGCCTATAATCAATCTGTTACCTTTTATCTTACCAATAACTGCAGAGATATAACAGTTAGCATAAAAATCAACGAATCAATCAGCATAAACATTAATAATTTTATCAATTCATATATGAAATTTTTATCAGTTAAAATATGATTTCTATCATGTTATCAGAGTACATAGTATTTTCTGTAGCATATGTATCTTAATGAGATGAAGTGAAAAACTGTATCAGTATATATCACGTGATCACTATTATTTACGAATATCATATGCATATTATGTCTAATATTTTATTACTTGAATCTGTATTTGTGTACACCATGAATTTTTTTTTTTACTTATAAGTGTTTTCTGTAATATCTATATATTCACCTAGTGTCTGTATCACACTCCCTATAAGTCAAATGCAAGTCAAGTTTGAGTAATATTCAGTGGTTGGCTTTGGTAGCTGACCGAGCTTTTATGTAAGAGTTACATAATAAAAAATATGAAATGTTATTCCATATATATAAAAGACTAAAAAACTAAAGAGGTCAACCAGATTGCTTGCAGGAATGTGATCAGACCAGAGACGCTAAGATGACGTATACTATAAAGTAGGCTAAGATGACGTACCGTCATTTGTGTTCATTCATTTGTTTTGAAACATTAGTCAAGCTCCCCTGCTTGAGACAATTACCGCGACCTATAATTCAAACGGCCTACATGATCTGTAGTGTGTCTCATTTTGTATGTATGTTCATATGTTCGAGCTACTGTCTGCTCCTTTATACTTGTAACCGAGATGGTAGTCAGAATAGAGTTAGCCATCATCATTGGCAGACCTGTACCTCTTTACCTAAGCTTTATCATGTAGAGAGAATAGAATTAGCCATCATCATTGGCAGAAGCGATCAAGCTATCGTCATTAGAAGACCTGTACAATCTACTTGATCTTCACTATGTAATCTCCGAGAATATAAGTATTTTTATACTTCGTGTTTTCTACTAAGAACCTCACATCATTGCCGAATCATCATGAGTTTAACACATCGTCGTCATAACCAAAGAAGATAATACCGACTTCGTAAGTGATCTACAAACCCAAGACACTCCAATGAATATGGAAGTGCAATACCAACCGACTTAGCGTAAGAAATTATCGCAAGTGTAACATTACCTCATAGGGCGCCTTATTATACAAGGCAACAGCCTAATATATATATATATATATATATATATATATATATATATATATATATATATATATATATATATATATATATATATATATACATATATATATATATATATATATTATATATATATATATATATATATATATATATATATATATATATATATATATATATATATATATATATATACTATATATATATATATATATATATATATATATATATATATATATATATATATATATAGATATATATATATATATATATATATAGATATATATATATATATATATATACTATATACGCATGTATGTATGTTATACACACACACCCACACACACACACATATATATATATATTATTATATAAATATATATATATATATATATATATATATATATATATATATATCAATTCAAGCTACATGTCCTTTTAATATCTAAATTCACTTTACCTCCCAAATGATTATATTTTCATATATGTACCGAAGGGGAAGTTTTCAATTTTTTTTATTGATAATAATTTTCGTCCCCCCATGGGTATCGAACCACCGTCCAAGTGGACGGGGACGAAATCAGGACAGTCAGTGACGCTATCAATCAGCCAACAGAGACGCTATAAGTTCATATCGATTCTGACCTTACAAATCACCCTCGACCTGGGTGCTTTTCGTAATTAGAATCGATATGAAACCCGTCTACCATGTTGGCCAATTCGAGCGTTTGACAGCACTAGCCGATTCTAATTACGAAAAGCACCCAGGTCGAGGGTGATTTGTAAGGTCAGAATCGATATGAACTTATAGCGTCTCTGTTTTGGCTGATTGGATAGCGTCACTGACTGTCTGATTTCGTCCCCGTCACTTGGACGGTGGTTCGATCCCATGGGGGGACGAAATTATTATCAATTAAAAAAAAAAAAAAAAAAAAAAAACAAAAAAAAAAAAAAAAAAAAAAAAAAATTCCCCTTCGGTACATATATGAAAATATATCATTTGGGAGGTAAAGTGAATTTAGATATTAAAGGACATTGTAGCTTGAATTGATATATAAATGGATCACGGTTCGATGTGATATTATCATAACAAAAGGCTACGTGCTGTCAAACGCTCGAATTGGCCAACATGGTAGACGGGGTTTCATATCGATTCTAATTACGAAAAGCACCCAGGTCGAGGTGATTTGTAAGGTCAGAATCGATATGAACTTATAGCGTCTCTGTTGGCTGATTGGATAGCGTCACTGACTGTCCTGATTTCGTCCCCGTCCACTTGGACGGTGGTTCGATCCCATGGGGGGACGAAATTATTATCAATTAAAAAATTCCCCTTCGGTACATATATGAAAATATATCATTTGGGAGGTAAAGTGAATTTAGATATTAAAGGACATTGTAGCTTGAATTGATATATAAATGGATCACGGTTCGATGTTGATAATTATTCATATATATATATAGTATATAATATATATATATATATATATATATATATATAGTCTATATATATATCTATAAACTTCAAGTAAGATTTATACCAAAAAATTATAAAGAACTACTGGTAAAACATAACAACACTTGCTCGTGTCTGAAAGAGACAGTTACGATGACCACGAAGACTATCCAAGTGAAAATGAAAATGGATTGAAAGACAATATAAAAAAAATAACACGGTAGAGGAAAATTCAGCCATTGACTGAATCTCATATCTACGAGAGTTTGGAAAAACTCTTAAATCAAATATTAAAATTAACTACTAAAAATTAAGTCTCTACTATATTTCAGAGCACAGGAATCAAGTATAAAGACACAATTTTTGTTTACGTAAAGATGAATATATACCAGCGGGTCTTAACCTTTTCATGACCACGCCCACATCTGGGAGTTGGTCCTTCCCTCTAAACCCCAACCCCGCCCCCCCTCTTGCGTCTATGAGTCAAATCCCTTCCAGATTTATAGGAAAATAAAAAAAATAAAAAGAGAAAAAGGTGTTTAGAGTCTAGAGAGATAGGAAGTGGGGAAAATAATTACAAAACATGGTAAGCCCATTGAGTCTAACTAGAGTAGGAGAATATAGGAAAGTAACATTATAAGACGACACTTTCGCCTTTTTTCATAATTTTCTGAATATTACTTTCCACTCTTGTTATTAAGAATAACGGATATATATTATAGATTTTTTCATATTTTCCTTGGGGCTCGCGCCTCCCTGGATATTGCTGACGATCTCGAAGGGGTGGGCCCGCCCCACCCTCAAAGGTTAAGAACCACTGATCAAGATACTGTCTTTAAAACGAGCAAGTGTTTCTCGACGGGAATAAGTCCATAAAATCGTCAAGAGTTTCATTAGCACAAGTTCGGTTATGGTAATTAAACATTAGTACTTATTTAGGTGTGAGAGTATCTACAGAATTGGTCTCTCCTCTTCTCTCTCTCGTCTCTCTCTCTCTCTCTCTCTCTCTTTCTGCTTGTATATTACTGTTACCAAGGTGCTCAAACCGAGATTCCATTTTTCATTTACCGTTTTAGTTTTATATACCTATATACATACATACATACATACATATATATATATATATATATATATATATATATATATATATATATGTGTGTGTGTGTGTGTGTGTGTGTGTGTGTGTGTGTGTGTATGTGTGATAAAATGTTATTTGAAATAAATTTACAATATGTATTTGAAAGTTCGTTTGCAGTAAAATAAAAAGATGGATTACTTTTTTTAGCGTGGGAGTAACCATACGTATATTGTGGGTTAAACATAGAATCGTATAGAATAGTATTGAAATATGCTGATGTATTATTGACAAAACACCATATTTAATTAGGGGGATTTTTGTTTTAGTCATCAAGAATATTTCGCATGGCAACATGGCACATTTCAAGAGTAGTGAAATGTTAGTAATTGCAGCTAAAAATGTACTCTTAATTCAAAGTAGAAACATTATGAAGATATACAGAATTCCTATCTTTGAAGTGAGTGAAAATGTTAGTAATTGAAGCTAGAAATATACACTTAAATTCAAATAGAACATTATGATAAAGATATATAACTCAAAAATTAAAATCACCCGGGAGAGGAAACGGAGAAGGAAAAAAAAGAAAAAAAAATCTGAATTAGCATAAAACATGAATATGCAAATATCAAAGACTAGACCCAGAATTTCCAACGGAAAAAAAAGTGAAACTTTTTCTTTGAAAAAAGTTCTTCACGGAACTTATCAGCGGAAATAACCGCTTGCCTGAGGTGGGGGCCATCTTAAGATTTCCGGAAGCTTTTTTTTTAACAGTGATTTTTTTTATTTTTTTTAATGGGGGGCGCCGAGGATTCGGTTATTTCAGTTATTTACATAATTTTTATTTAAGATATATAGTGATGTCTTTTTTTTTTTTTTTTACCCCAGTTGGTTTTATTGACACTAATGTTTTATGGATAAACCTTGTATATATCTCCCTTATTTCAATATATATATATATATATATATATATATATATATATATATATATATATATATATATATATATATATATTAACTGAATCACGAAAGTTAGGAACATCATAAATCCATAAAATAAAGGTATATACCACGAGGGAAAATTAACAATGGAGTATCCGCGAGATCTTTCGACGTTCAAACATCCTTTACTTAGCAGAGGAACTGACTTACATGAGGAAATGACAATACACGAAAGGTCGTATAACTGACAGATAGGGATTATAAAGAGATTAGTACCTAGAATCTGACACACCTGGAGGATGAGTAAGGTACCTTCCCAAACAAGCAAAAACATGGGCACAATTAAAAGTTTAAGACTATCTACTCAGACACAAGGACAAGACAATTAAAGGATTATTATAGGTGACAGATATTCAGAACTTTGGTAAACAAAACCATATTCACAATACATATTCACAATACATTTTAAACATACATATACAACGAAGATATCTCTAAGGCAACTAATTTTTATTTAAGTCTGTAATTATATCTTTGAGGTCATCCTTAAACATGTTACAAATACAAGGGTCTAAATGAAACAGGCCACGGCTAATATTGAAATTACGATGAGAAGTAAGTTGTATTAAAGCAGATTCTAAAAGATTTCGTGATAAGACATCTTTTGACCTTGCAATTACTGAACTACCAAATCCAATTTATTCGGTGGTTGTTTTCACTTAAATGAATGACTATTGGATTAGATGTTTGCCCAGTTTTTTACAGAAATAATTTTATGCTTGCCTAACCTTACTTCTAAGCCCTTGCTCGACTGTCCGAGATAAAATGAGGGACATCCATACATGGAATTTTATATATTATGTTGTTGCTTTCTCTGGGGCCAGTAGTAGGTTCTTTAACCAACCAACCTACTACTTAAAGAGGATGACCTTTGTTAGCAAGTGATAACACAAGTAAAATCATAACAATATATTTAACACTATGGTAATTAGGATCAATTTAACACAAAAGAGGGTATGCAAATGACATAAACAGCTTTCATGCTACATCTAAGCAAAACTGGCATATAGGTGCTGAATGACGAGCCCGTCTTGGCCCATCCACTAGAGCTGTGAGCTGTGATCCACTGCAGGTTGCAAAAGTGATGCCACGGACCCACAGGAATCGTAGACAACTTGCACCCAGAAGCTCGAACTGTGGTGTGTGTATTGCACCAAAATGGTCACCTATAAATTGTACATTTCATATTAACTGTTGAATTTTACTATACCTCCAAGTTACATTTATGTTACATTTACAAAGCCTGAGTTGCAATTACAAAACCCAAGTTACATTTACCAACCAAACTGTATTACAGTTGTCCTAACACCATTTGAATCGTGAACTGGATTGGTAGCTCAGTAACTACAGCAATTACATGGTAGTTCAGTAACTACAGCAAATACAACCTTCAAATGCAATGTGATTTAACCAATACATAATACAATCTTCGCATGTAATAAAAAATATATTACCCACTACCAAATAATCTGAAGTATAACTACAAGTAACAGTTATTGGAACAAATACAGCACTCGCAATAATCAGTCCATTCATAGTTTCGGGTCCTCGTACGTTGAGAGATATATTAAGAAAATACCACACAGGTAACAATACCACACAGGTAACAGCTACAGTACCACACAGGTAACAATACCACACAGGTAACAGCAACAGTACCACGCAGGTAACGGAGTTATTCCCAGTTCACGAAGCATGGGAGTACCCAAAATCATGTAGCGTTGGACAGAGAATGACCCCGACCACTCAGTTCCAGTGTCGAAGACGTCTCAAGAACCTGGCTGCTTATAAACGCTTAACGAGCCCAGTAACCTCCGACACGCTAGTAACAAACTTGAAATCTATTCAGCGATATAATTGGAACATTATACAGTAATTATAATATTAAATGTGACAATACCTCCCTTCCTGAGACACAAAATAAGATTTTGTGGTACATTACAAGGAAAACTATACAAAAAAGAACTTGGAATGTAGGACACTGTAATTTGACGGCTCAGAAAATCAGCTCCTACGTTTTCTGACCCCTTGATAACCTCCACTCTGAAATTATATGAATGTAGAAAGAGACAATCTCATTAATCTACCATTGGAAACCATTGCCTTTTGAAGATGCACCAAAGGCTGATGATCTGTCTCTATTATAAAAAATCTGCCATACAAGTAAGCTTGAAACTTTTGTAAAGCCCAAACAATACAAGACACTTTTCTCTATGACTGCATACCTCTGTTCACGGTCCATCAGCTTATGACTTGCATAGGCAATAGGACATTTCCTCCATCATGCACCTGCATCAAAACAGCGCCGACCCCACTGTTGGAAGCATATATCCTTAGAATAAATGGTTTGGATAAATCTGGAAGCCTAAGAATAGGACTACAAAGTAGCATAGATTTCAAAGTTCTGAATGCATTTTTCATGTCTTGTTTCAATTCTAACTTATTTGGAAATCCTTTTTTCTTTATCAAATCAGTTAATGGAGCTGCTAAAGATGCAAAGTTCGGCAAAAATTTCCGGTAATAGCCAATTAACCCCATGAATGACCTGACCTGTTTCTTTGTTTCTGGTCTTGGCGCCTCTTGAATAGCCTTCAACTTGTCATTTGTAGGTTCAACAGTACCACTGCCAATCAAGTGTAAATACACCAACTGGGTTTGAGCAACTTCACACTTTGACGGCTTTGCTGTCAGGCGTGCCCATCTTAGCCTCTCCAAGACTTTCCTTAATTCTTCGAGATGTTCTTCCCAAGATTCTGTATGAATGAGGATGTCATCCAAGAAACTATCAGTGTGTTCCAACCTTTTAATAATTTACGCATCAATCGATTAAATGTTGCTGGACTATTCGACATTCCAAAGGGCATGACTTTGAATCTGTATAATCCATCGGGAGTTAAAATGATGTCAAATCACGATCCTCGGTTCTCATTGGAACCTGCCAATAGCCTTTACAAAGGTCAATCTTTGAAAAGAACTTGCTTTGGCTAATTTTTGTCATTATTTCCTTTGGGTCTGGCATAGGTTCAGGATCAAAAACTGTTACCTTGTTTAGCTTTCTGAAATCAATGCAGATTCTGTTACTTCCATCAGATTTCTTTGCCACTACAATGGCACTGGCATATGGAGATTCAGATGGCTCAATGACATCTATATCTAGCATGCTCTGTATCTCTGCTTGTGCTGCACCTCTTAATGCATAGGGGATTTGATATTTGTTCTGTTTTCTGGTGGGTTCCTCAGTAGTCAAATGGACTTCATGTTGAATGAGATCAGTTCTCCCAGGCAGATCTGTCAAAACATTCTTAAATTCATGTAATAAGGTATTCACAGATTCAAGCTGTTCACTAGTTAATCCTTGGCTGACATCGACATCAGCATAAGACTCTGTTGCTTTCATGGGTAATAGATGGACTAAGTGTTCCTTATCATCGGTTTCCTCTGAATCTATAACAGCACAAGAAGCCAATTGAAATAAAACATTGCCACTTAGATTAGGCTCTAGTCCCTGATTATATTCCTAAGGAGATTGATGACCATTCGGAGTTTACATTATCTACCCGATAATCTGCTAATCTTTTTATCAAGGGGACTTTGAAAGGTCCTTCCATTGCATTAACAGTTTGTTCGATCATTGGGAGAGGAATTAAAACATAATCACCCACCTTAAAAGTCCTAGTCTTTGTTTTTCTGTCGTAATATTTCTTGTATCTTGCACTGGATTTCTTGAGTTCCTTCTGTGCTAGTTCACAGGTACTTGACAGTCGTTCCTTCAGGTCTATCACATACTGGTAAGTAATTTTCACATCAGGCATAGTTTCTTCCTTCGTCCATAACTCTTTCAGCACAGTCATGGGTCCTCTGACTGTTCTACCATATAAAAGTTCAAAGGGTGAAAATCTAGTACTTTCTTGCGGAACTTCTCTATAAGCAAATAGCAATGCTGGCAAGTACCTGTCCCAGTCTTTTGGTCTTTCAGAACTCATTTTTCTCAATGTTGTCTTTAAGGTTCCATTAAATCTTTCAATCAAACCATTACATGTGGGATGATAGGGTGTTGTTACTAACTGCTTAACAGACAAAAGTCTACCTACCTCCTTCATGATATTTGACATGAATTGCGTACCCATGTCTGACAATATTTCCTTTGGGTCCCAACTCATCTGAAAATTTGTACCAACGCCTCTGCCACTCGCTCTGTCTCACTGCCTTTCAGTGGAACTGCTTCAGGATATCTGGTACTGTAATCTACCAATGTTAATATATAGCTATGACCACTATCAGTTACTTGGATAATTGGACCTAACAGATCTACTGCCACTCACTCAAAAGGTGTATCAATCAATGGCACCTGATCAAGAGGAACCTTTGTTACCTTGCCCTTTGGAAATGTTTTCTGGCATACATCACAGGACTAGGACTGACAGTATCTTGTCACCTCTCCTTGGAGTCCAGGCCAGTAAAAGCTGGTTAAAATACGATCTAAGGTTTTCGTAGCACCGAGGTGTCCTCCTAAAATACTGTCATGAGCAATGCTCATCACCTTTTGCCTTAAAGGTTCTGGAACAATAAGTTGTTTGAACAATTTGTTATTGCTTACCTTAGGTGACTGGAATAGTCGATATAGCAAGCGTTTCTCTACAGTAAACCAGGTCAAAATACCATCTCCCATTACTTTCCTCTTACCAGAGATTGCATAATTTCGGTACACTCCTAGCATTTTATCTTCTGCCTGAAGTTCCTTCATTTTGTTAACTGAAACCTCCAAATCCACCCATCCTGCAACATTCAATGCTTTTATACCTTGCTTGTTTTTTATAGCCTGGCCTCTGGTGAGTGAGGTATTTCAGATTGAAGAACCTCACTACCTTCCTTTTGGTTTTCTCTCTTACGCCACCGTTCATCCGGATCCAAATGATTTCTGGCACCTTTCAGGTTTCATATAATTGAATCATACACAGGTTCTTTCATACAAAGAGCATTTACTTTCCCTGTATAAAAAGGTGTGTCAATATCAATTGAGGCCTCTTCTACTGTACACACTGTACCATCTATCAATACACATTTTTGAACATGACCTGTCAACTGATTATCTTTTACTAATTTACGTTTTACCACTACACCACTGCACCCTGTGTCACTTAATACTGTAACAAAATTATCTCCAACATTTACCCATAGAAATAGGCATTTTGTCACATACCTTGCATGCTCCTCCTATTACTGGTAGAACATGTCCACATGCCAATCTCACCTGACCATCACTCACACAACAGTCCATCAAGTGCTCAGTCACCACACATGCTGACCCAATCTGAGATTGCTCTTGCATGGATATAACCTGGTGCACTTTGTTTCTCTGACCTGTTTTCTTATTCTGCTGCAAAGGACTACCACCATTAGTATTTACAGAATTTGACTTGCACTGATCCAGCTGACTCTGTAAAAATGCTGCTTTGTATGGATTCCTTGGGTCTACCGGATGTTTACCTGTCTGCTTGTAAAGACAGTCTCGTGCTATATGTCCTGGTTTATTGCAATTGTAGCACTTTCTCTCACGTCTTCTCTGCAATTGCCCATCGTGGCTGGCACCTCTGGAACTGTTTCCAATTAGAGAGAGTTTCTGAAAAGCCTGCGAGTCGTTAGTAAAAGAAGAGTAATCATGAGCTTCAATAAACTGATCAGCAAGATTAGAAATTTCATTCACATTCTTGGGATGTCGTTCTTTGAGAAACATAGACAGAGATTTACTACAACTGTTCATGAACTGCTCCCTCAAAAACAAATCCTTGAGACCTTCATAACTTCACGTACCTCCAGACAAATTCAACCATTTTTCCACATAATTATCCAATCTAGCAAGAAATTGTGAGGGACTCTCTCTCACCTTGGTCTGGCTTACAGGAACGAAATTTCGAATGAAAACCCTTCTCAGTAAGCTGGAAAGGCTTCGACAAAGCCTGCTTCAAACCATTATAATCCAAAGCATCTGAAACCGGTAGGCGAGAATAGACCTCCAAAGCCTTACCTTGAAGAAGAGCACCAAGAAGATGAATCCCATCTAGCATTGGACGCAAACCTCTCAAACCTCTGCAAATAAGAATCAATACAGTCTTTAGATTCATCAAATGAAGGCAGCTTAGGAAGCTTAGCCAGGGAATTAGAAAGCTCACTTGTAGTATTCGCAACCCCAACTCTTAACTCTCCTGCTTTCACTTTATGCAATTCTTTTTCCACTTTGATCTTTTCTAACTCAATTTTGCTTTCAATTGTTCTTGCTTCTCTCTCAGCGGCTCTCTCATCTCTCTCAAATTGTTCTCTCTCTTTCTTCTCCAATACCTGTCCCTGCAACCCCAATCTTTCTCCTAATTCTACATACTCCATCATGAAAAATATACGTAAACCTAGAAAATGTGAACAACAAACCCTGGTAATATTACCTACAAAAAGAATGCATATACATAAAGCATTAATTGAAAGCTTCTTAAAACTATAAAGTCAACACTTTGCAACATCAATTACTATAATGGAAACCTTAGTATGTCAGAGCAATTAACAATGATTGCTAAATTGTTTCTTAAACATATAATTGAAGTACAATGCACTGACATAAAATACTTGACTAACGAAAGGCCATCCCACAGCTGCCACCAAAATGTCACAGTTGCACTGAACTGTGTTGGGTTCTTTAACCAACCAACCTGCTACTTAAAGAGGATGACCTTTATTAGCAAGTGATAACACAAGTAAAATCATAACAATATATTTAACACTATGGTAATTAGGATCAATTTAACACAAAAGAGGGTATGTAAATGCATAAACAGCTTTCATGCTACATCTAAGCCACAACTGGCATATAGGTGCTGAATGGACGAGCCCGTCTTGGCCCATCCACTAGAGCTGTGAGCTGTGATCCACTGCACATTGCAAAAGTGATGCCACGGACCCACAGAATCCTAGACAACTTTTGGCACCCAGAAGCTCGAACCTGTGGTGTGTGTACTGCACCCAAAATGGTCACCTATAAATTGTACATTTCATATTAACTGTTGAATTTTACTATCCCTCCAAGTTACATTTATGTTACATTTACAAAGCCTGAGTTACAATTACAAAACCCAAGTTACATTTACCAACCAAACTGTATTATAGTTGTCCTAACACCATTTGAATCGTGAACTGGAATGGTAGTTCAGTAACTACAGCAAATACATGGTAGTTCAGTAACTACAGCAAATACAACCTTCAAATGCCATGTGTGTGATTTAACCAATACATAATCAATCTCGCATGTTAATAAAATATATTACCACTACCAAATAATCTGAAGTATAACTACAAGTAACAGTTACTGGAACAAAATACAGCACTTGCATAATCAGTCCATTCGTAGTGTCGGCCCCTCGTACGTTGAGAGATATATTAAGAAAATACCACACAGGTAACAATACCACACAGGTAACAGCAACAGTACCACACAGGTAACAATACAGTAAAAGCAACAGTACACACAGGTAACACCACACAGGTAACAACCACACAGGTAACAGAGTGTTCCCAAGTTCACGAAGCATGGGAGTACCCAAAATCATGTAGCGTTGGACAGAAAATGACCCCGACCACTCAGTTCCAGTGTTGAAGACATCTCAAGAACCTGGCTGCCTTTTAAACACTTAATGAGCCCAGTAACCACCGACACGCTAGTTACAAACTTGAAATGTATTCAGCGATATAATTGGAACATTATACAGTAATT
>NC_087201.1:169877535-169900035 GCF_015104395.2 Macrobrachium nipponense
GGTGACCTAAATTGGCTTACCTGTGGATAGATTCTCTTGGTATAAATACCACCTTTTCTGTAATCTTTTCTTTCAATCTACATCGAAGAGGGAGACAGCCGGTCTCTGAAAATAAAGTATTTTTTCTCTATATTTTGGTGTTTTTATGGGCTCCTTAGATATGTATAGATATGATATATATATATATATTATATAATATATATATATATATATATAAATATATATATACACATATATTCATTATATGTTTAATTATACGGAGATAGCTTTTAATCAACCAAATGGCAATTCTTGTATGGGGGAGAAATTTTTTTCCTTAATATATGCACCAATGTAAAGTAAGTGCTTTTGTCTTGTAATACTCTCTAATGCATAAATTTTCCTCACGATGGAAAGTAGCGAGTCTCAGTAACGAGAGAGAGAGAGAGAGAGAGAGAGAGAGAGAGAGAGAGAGAGAGAGAGAGAGAGAGAGGGAGTAATGGAGACACTTGCCTATAATTTATTTAATCACTTAATCACCTACTTTATCAACATTTCTCGCTGGAGCGGAACCAATTTCCTTAACAAGCGGAAAATTCATCAACAAAAGGACACATTTCCTTTTCCCCTGTGCTACTGCTAATTAAAACTCTGGTCGTCCAGAGATTTATGCAAAAGTTCTGCCCATTTTCTTTGCTTGCAGGCTACTTCAGGCAACTGCTGTTTATCATTCATTCAGGGACAAATTTAAATCTGCTGCGAGGTAGGGGTCTACGTTCGAACGTATTTATCAAGAGGGGGAAATGAATGCCTATACTTTGCAAAACTAGGCCATGCGTCTTGATAAGTTCGCTGCTTGACTATGAAACTTAATAGCAGAAACCGAAACAAAATCATATTTTTGGGGGGTATCAACTAAAACTTACAGTAGTTCTTATATGCCATAGGAGAAACAAAAATTATTCTATATTATCAGAACAGAAGTAAACTGTAATCTAATCCTTCAGTTATGAACGTGACTTATGAGGTTGAATATGCAAAATAATTGTTTTATTTCACATAGCAAAAGTGGAATTACTACAAAATGGAGGACGAACAAGTTAATTAGTAAATTTTGGACTCACTTAATTACGCCTCATAATATGGAAAATGAGTGACCCCTAAAAAATAAATGAATAAATAAAAGAACGCACTAACATCTTAAACTACATTTATTATTATCATTCAGAAGATGAACCCTATTCATATGGAACAAGCCCACCACAGTGGCCACTTACTTGAAATTCAAACTTCCAAAGAATATGGTGATCATTAAAGAGAAATCAGAGGCGGTAAAGGGAATTACAGAGAGAACAGATCTCGCTTCTAAAAAACAATAAATCTCTAAATTAACCAATAGGTAAAAATGGATCAAAACACAAAGGGAATAATATTAGGGTAGTCATATATTACAAACAGATTGGCAGTGAAATTATCCTTCGAGAACGACTTAAGTAATACTTATGCCATGTACCAGGGAGTGGGATTTGCTGTAGCATCTATTCTGAAAGTGGAGATAATCAAGATAATCAATCTGCTCATGACATCCCATTGAGGTTCGTTCCAGTCTCCTGGGAATCTCATTAGAGTGGCCTGAATTATGCTCGAGGCATCAGTTATCCTCGTTGCAAAACAATTCGTCTGCATTCGTGCCGTAGTAATTCGTGGAGTCACAGGTGTGTTATTCGTGAGCATGAAACTTTCGATTATAATAGTGCCTCCTTCAGTGAAAGGGGCATTGAGATATACCTCTGTGGATGATATGTAATATAATTTCGTAGCAAATGGCTGAAGAATACTCAAAATTGAATAAGATGTTTATTAACAAAAGTAGAGTTTTTGAAAGGAATAAAATCTACTTCTGGCCAAAGTACAAAAAAATTGAAATGACTTAGATTTGTTGAAATGTAGAATTACATTATTGCTTTAATATTTCATTAATGCAAGCACTTTCAGTATTTAAATTCAACAGTAAACTTTTCTCTATCTCTTTTGCTTTGATTTGGTCATAGGTCTAACCCTAAGGGAAATATCGTGATGCATAGAAATTATTTATTGGGTAAATATTACTTTAAAAATCCCTTATAGAGGAAAAGAAAAAGTATAGTGAAATATATTCAAAAGAGAACAAAATTTCAATGTGCATGAGCCTTAGCCTCCTGTGTAAGATGTTAATTCTATTTATTTATTTTTTGAGATATGGTTACAAAACTATTCTTAACCGTACTATTGACATTATTACTTATTTAACTTTCAATTTAAGTGCGAAGAAAGATCGAGAAATATTAACATACTTTGCCTAATGTTTATGTTTTGGAAAATATGTTAACAAAGTATGTATGTGCGAGATACCTTATAATTTAAAGACTAGAACAGAAAAAATTCATGCTGTTACAAGTAAAATGATATTCTTCATTAGTTGAAATTTAAGTTATACACAACTATATTTCTCTTCTCTGTTTGCTGTAATATCTGTAAACCAACCACTGTTCTTTGTCTAAAGGATTTACTACAAGTTTAATGGAACTTTACCAGCATGTACTATAACTAAATATCTATAATTATAAGAGGGGAACATTTTGTTTGAGTCAGACATTTCTTTGCATATTAGGTTTTAGAAAATGACGTCAATTTTCTTTTACTGCAAAATGTCTGAGCTTAGAGGTCAAATTTCTTTATTTCCCCACTTGTATCTTTTCAGTGTTAGTTGTATGATAAGTGGTAAAAATTTAAAGCGAATCCCTCTACTCACAATGTAGCAACTAGCACTAACTTCATTATGGGGCAATATGGCATCAGGTGCCCCCTCAATATCACCATTTCAATCGATTTTCCTTTTCAGAGTCTTAGCTCAAATGACCCGTATTTGATTTTATCAAGATCCCTTGACTTGAAACTAAATTAAAGTCTCCAAAGTCATCGCACTTAACGAAAAAAATGGAAAAACATCGTATTTCATTAATATGCCTTGTGTTAGGTCACGGATTCCAGCCTTAATCAACCTGTATGAACTGGGGTGAGTCAAATTTTCATAATTAATTAACCTTAATAAGATTCTCTTGCTTCGTATCATGCCTGTGGGTTTATCATTTGTCCCAATCCAATTATTTTGAATGAGGTTATATTTTGAAATGCCAGTTTTCATATTTTTTTTTTTTTAAAGTTTGGATGAGCGACACTAATTTATCATTTTGGAAGAGGAAGGGACGGGGAATTATCTCTCCTCACTCTCAAATATGCAGATTTATTTTGCCAACATCAGGTACAAGATGGAAGTGAATAAAGAAATAATCTTAGCGGAGAAGCATGGACACAGAAATGTAATTGGTAGAGATTTTAAATTCTCGTAATTTGTGGAAAAATAGTGACCACCCACCTTTATCTATCTATCTATGTATCTATGTATCTATATATATATATATATATATATATATATATATATATATATATATATATATATATATATATATATATATATATATGGATAAGTATCAAGATCTGAAAATAGAAATAAGAAGGATATAGAATATGCCAGTGGAAATCGAACCCATAATCATAGGAGCACTAGGCACGATCCCAAGATCCTTGAAAAGAAATCTAGAAAAAACTAGAGGCTGAAGTAGCTCCGGGCCTCATGCAGAAGAGTGTGATCCTAGAAACGGCACACATAGTAAGAAAAGTGATGGACTCCTAAGGAGGCAGGATGCAAAAAATAATAATAATAATAATAATAATATTATTATTATTTTATTATTATTATTATTATTATTATTATTATTATTATTATTATTATCATTATATTAGTTTTTTTAATATCAGTATGAAAGCCAAATCTCACTGTATGGGTAGACTATATATCTATCTATCTATCTATCTATCTATATATATATATATATATATATATATATATATATATATATTATATATATATATATAGATAGATAGATAGATAGATAGATAGATAGATAGATAGTCTACCCATACAGTGAGATTTGGCTTTCATACTGATATTAAAAAAAATAACTAATATAATAATAATAATAATAATAATAATAATAATAATAATAATAATAATAAATATTATTTTTTTTTTTTGCATCCTGCCTCATTAGGAGTCCATCACTTTTCTTACTATGTGTGCCGTTTCTAGGATCACACTCTTCTGCATGAGGCCCGGAGTTACTTCAGCCTCTAGTTTTTCTAGATTTCTTTTCAAGGATCGTGCCTAGTGCTCCTATGATTATGGGTTCGATTTCCACTGGGCATATTCTATATCCTTCTTATTTCTATTTTCAGATCTTGATACTTATCCATTTTTTCCATCTCTTTCTTCTTCAACTCTGGTGTCCCATGGTATTGCGACATCAATGAGTGATACTTTCTTCTTGACATTGTCAATCAACGTCACGTACTGGTCTGTTTGCACGTATCACCCTATCCGTCCTGATACCATAGTCCCAGAGGATCTTTGCGTGATCGTTTTCTATCATTCCCTCAGGTTGGTGCTCGTACCACTTATTACTGCAAGGTAGCTGATGTTTCTTGCACAGGCTCCAGTGGAGTGCTTTTGCCACTGAATCATGCCTCTTTTTGTACTGGTTCTGTGCAAGTGCCGGGCATTCGCTTGCTATGTGGTTTATGGTTTCATTTTTCGTATTGCACTTTCCTACATATGGGAGAGATGTTATTTCTATCTATCGTTCTTTGAACATATCTGGTTCTTAGGGCCTGATCTTGTGCCGCCGTTATCATTCCTTCAGTTTCCTTCTTTAGCTCTCCTCTCTGTAGCCATTGCCATGTGTCATCGCTGGCTAGTTCTTTAGTCTGTCTCATGTATTGTCCGTGCATTGGTTTGTTATGCCAGTCCTCTGTTCTGTCTGTCATTCTCCTGTCTCTGTATATTTCTGGGTCTTCGTCTACTTTTATTAGTCCTTCATTCCCATGCACTCTTTAGCCACTCGTCTTCACTGGGTTTTCAGATATTGCCCCAGTGCTCTGTTCTCGGTGTTAACGCAGTCCTCTATACTTAGTAGTCCTCTCCCTCCTTTCTTTCGTGTTATGTACAGTCTGTCCCGTATTTGCTCTTGGGTGTAGTGCTTTGTGTATTTGCCATATGTTGCCTGGTTTTCTGATCTATGCTGCGGAGTTCTGCCTTCGTCCATTCGACTATTCCTGCGCTGTATCTGATTACTGGCACTGCCATATGTTTATGGCTTTTATCATATTTCCGGCGTTGAGTTTTGACTTGAGTATCGCCTTGAGTCTGCATATATTCTTTCCTGATCGTGTCCTTCATCTCTTTGTTTTTTATATACCCTCCTTCCATTATTCCCAGGTATTTGTATCCTGTCTCATCTATGTGTTTGATTTTGCTCCCATCTGGTAGCTTTATTCCGTTCAGTTCTCGTTACTTGCCTTTTTGCATGTTGACTAAGGCGCATTTTTCTATTCCAAACTCCATCCTGATGTCCCCCAGATACAATCCTTACAGTCTGGATTAGGGTATCTATTTTCTTGATGCTCTTACCATACAGCTTGATGTCGTCCATGAACATCAGATGTTTATTTCTGTTGCCTCTTTTCTTGAGTTGGTAACCGGCATCCATCTTCTGTAGTACTTTTGTCATGGGAATCATGGCTAGTACGAAGAGTAGTGGGGACAGTGAGTCGCCCTGGAAGATCCCTCTCTTGATATTAACCTCTGCTAGTCTTATTCAGTTGCGCATTGTATTTTTGAGGAAGCTGATGGTGTTTTCCTCTGCCCCATATATTTTCAGGCATTCTATTAGCCATGTGTGTGGTATCATGTCGAAGGCTTTCTTATAGTCTATCCATGCCATGCTTAGGTTGGTTTTCCTTCTTCTACTGTTCTTCATTACCATTTTTGTCTATCAGGAGCTGGTCTTTTGTGCCCCTACACTTCCTTCTGCAGCCTTTTTGTTCGTGGGGGATGGTGTTTTGTCTCCTCTAGGTAGTTGTATAGCCTTTCACTGATGATACCTGTTAGTAAACTTCCACATTATTGGTAGGCAGGTGATAGGCCTGTAGTTACTGGCTATATTTCCCTTACTCTTGTCTTTTTGTACTAAGGATGTTCTTCCTGTGGTCATCCATTTGGGTGCTTGGTGATTTGAGATACAATGGTGGAGTTGTTCTGCTATTATTATTATTATTAATATTAATATTATTATTATTATTATTATTATATTATTATTATAAGCCTATACAAATGGGGCATGCACACCAAAGGGGCCATTGACTTGAAAACCAAGCTTCCAAAGAATGTTGGCTACAGCCTCCCGCCGCAGACCCCACACTGCAGCAGTAACTGATCATAATATGGAGCCAGTGATTTTTCATTGCCCCGGGAGAGATACGAACCTGTGACATATGAGTGGCATCGTTGTTTTTCTCCATTATTAAGATTGGGTTTTATATTGATATAAAACAATACGATTTTGTCACCTGCGTGGAATCTCCATTTTTTCGCAATTTTTCATAATGAATTGAAGTATTCTTATTGTTTTCTAATTATACATTTAATACAGACTCCCTATTTCTCTACGCATATGAAAATGCTAAATTGCTAGTTGGCCTTCTAGAATAGACTAAGCTAGACTTTTGAAAGGGCAACGACCCAGCATAAAACATGTGAGCAAATCTTTTTGCAACATAAATTGCTGGGCCAATTCTATCACGATATACCTGCCCTAAAATGAACTGTGATATTTGATGTCCATTTAAAATAAACCGCGGCAATAGTTTTAACATTGAAATCCAATAGCTATACAGGTCATGAATAATGACAGTTAACAAAACATTTCCAAACTCTATCAAAGGCGGCGAAAGTGTTGTACGTTGTACTGATGTTGTGGATATGAGTGTTTGTGATTTTGATGTTTTTAAATATGGTTTTGTATGTAGAAAAAACCTTCAGAGAGCAGACGTTAGGATTATGTTATACTATATATATCTATATATATATATATATATATATATTATATATATTCTATATATATATATATATATATATATATATATATATACATATCTATATATAAACGGTTTTTTTTGCCACGAAGAAAAAAATGAAAAAAAACGAGGTTGGCCGAGTACTTTCGGTCCTATTCGGACCCTTTACTGAGGCATACTGGTTTTACAAAGAACACCATAGTCAAAAGAAGCTTACTATAACAAACTGACACTACCAAATTAGCCATAAGGGCGATTTTCACTCTACAAGAGAGGAGGAGGAGTCATAGGCTAGCCACACCTTGAAGGATACCCCGCAGTAAACAAGTGATTCTTCCAAAAAGAGAAAAACAGTACATTTTTGAAAAAACAAAACACGGGTTTAGGGGAGCATATACAATTTAATACATGAATTTTTACACAAACTTTCCCAACAAAAAATTATTATTAATGAAAAGACGAAAGAAAATTAAAATATATATATATATATATCGAGCAAGAGAGAGAGGAGATAAACTATCGAACCAGAGAGAAGAGAGAGAGAGAGGGAGAGAGAGGGAGAGAGAGAGACAAGAGGAGAGAGAGAGAGAGAGAGAGGGAGAGAGAGAGAGAGAGAGAGAGAGAGAGAGGAGAATTAATACTATATACATGTGGGGACTAATTTATTAGTTTGTTCATTTATTTTGAGGTCCTTCATAAACATCTTACAATTAAAAATGGGTCAAAATGTACATTCCCAGACTAAGATTTAGGAGTTGTTTTTTATTAGTGATTTGTATAATTGCCGATTCCAGTAAAATTTCTTGAAACATAATCATTAGATCTAGCAATTACCGAGGGCATCACCCCAATTAATAAAATGAGATTTTTCACTCAGATGGATAAACATTGGCCATTTGAATCTGGCTGTTCTAACTGAAATACTATGCTGCATAAACCCGAACACTAAATTTTCTTACTAGTCTGACCAACGTAAAACGATGGGCAATCCTTACAAGGGATTTTGTAAATGACTTGTTATTTGTTACGGGACTATTCTTTAATTAGCATATCTTTAATTGGTATGTTTTTTATAAGAGAAACACTTACATTAAACATTAAATGATTTAAATTTATTTTGATTTTTATGGTTTGCAAATCCACGAAAATAAGGTAAGCTCAAGTACATTTTTTTGTTTTTTAGGGATTTCTTTTTCATTAATAGCAACATTATAAAACTTTTTTATGAGCTTTTTGATAACATAAATCAATTAAATGAGGTAGTAGCAGAGATCGTTTCCTATCTTTTTAGTATTATATTATCTTTGGTCCAGGTATTGTGGACTCGTGATACGCAAAGCGCGTAGGAACATAGAAGAAAAAAATTGAAATTTTAATATTAAGATGGTGGCCAGAATAAAAATGTACATATGTTAAATTATTTGTGGGTTTTTCTATAAATACTGAATTGGGCATTGGAAAAGTTCTCTCATGTATTAATACTCTAGGAAAAGGGATGACATTGTTATTTTCAATTTCAAAACACAGTGAATTTTATGGATGGCACTAAATTATTCAATTTAGACACAGTAAATCATTTACATCGATACCACTAGGTAACCTACTAAGATATCATCGACATATCGGTACCATTTTAAGGGGATAAGTGTGATATTCGGGATGGGTGTCTCTCAAAAAAAAATTCCATATAAGAATTTTTAATTTAGTGCCATCCATAAAAACTTCACTGTTTTGAAATTGAAAAATAACAATGTCATCCCATTTCCCTAGATGTATTATTAATACATAGAGAATCTTTTCCAATGCAAATTCAGTATTTATAGAAAACCACAAATAATTTAACATATGTACATTTTTATTCTGGCAACCACCCCTCTTAATATTAAAATTTCAATTTTTTCTTCTATGTTCCTAACGCGCTTTGCGTATCACGAGTCCACAATACCTGGACCAAGGAATAGAATACATAAAAAGATAGGAAACGATCTCTGCTACCCACCTCATTTAATTGATTTATGTTATCAAAAAGCTCATAAAAAGTTTTATATTGTTGCTATTAATGAAAAAGAAATCCCTAAAAATGTACTTAGCTTTACCTTATTTTTTCGTGGATTTGAAACCATAAAATCAATATTTAAATCAATTTAATGTTAATGTAGTGTTCCTTATAACATATGCCATAAAGATATGCTAAGAATTAAGAATAGTCCCGTAAAAACAAATAACCAACATCATTTACAAAATTCCTTGTAAGGATTGCCCATCGTTTTACGTTGGTCAAACTAGTAAAGAATTTATTGTTTTTGTGTTCGGGTTAAGCAGCAATGTATTCAGTTAGAACAGCCCGACTTCAAATGCACTGTTTATCATCTTGAGTGAAAAAATCTCATTGTATTATGGGGTGATGCCTCGGTAATTTTGCTAGATCTAATGATTTATTGTTTCAGAAATTTACTGGAATCGGCAATTATACAAATCACTATAAAAACAACCTAAAATCTTAGGTCTGGGAATGTACCATTTGGACCCATATATTTGTAAGATGTTTATGAAGGACCTCAAATAAAATGAACAACTAATAAATTAGTCCCACAGGTATATAGGTTTATTAATTCTCTCTCTCTCTCTATCTCTACCTCTCTCTCTCTCTCTCTTCTATCTGTCTCTCTCTCTCTCTCTCTCTCTCTCTCTCTCTCTCTACTCCTCTCTGGTTTCGATAGTTTCTCTCCCTCTTTCTCTTGCTCGATATATATATATATATTTATATTTTTCTTTCGTCTTTTCATTGATAATAATTTTTTGTTGGGAAAGTTTGTGTAAAAAATTCATGATATTAAATTGTATATGCTCCCGTGTTGTTTTCAAAATGGATTCTGTTTTTTCTGGAAGAATCACTTGTTTTACTGCGGGTATCCTTCAAGGTGTGGCTAGCCTATGACTCCTCCTCCTCTCTGTAGAGTGAAAAAATCGCCCCTTATTTGCTATTGGTATGTCAGTTGTATATTAAGCTTCTTTTGACTATGGTGTTTCTTTGTAAAACCAGTATGCCTCAGTAAGGGTCCACCGAATAGGACCGAAGTACTCGGCCAAACTCGTTTTTTTTTTTTTTTCATTTTTTTTTCCTTCGTGGCAAAAAAACCTTTATTTATACATAGCATCACGTTTTATATACTTCGTGATCAAGTATTCATATATATATATATATATATATATATATATATATATATATATATATAGATATATATATTGTAAAGGAATATTGATTTATTGAATGTAAAATTGCAGAAAACAGGAAAAGGTTGAAAATTGATATTTGCATAGAAAAAAAGTGTGTACACATAGAACAACAGATAGGCAGTAGCGCTTGGCGTAGGCGGTAGTCGCCAAGGATAATGTATCGAAACAATGATATTTGGTCCATGGATGTCTAGCGTGAGTCTGGTATATAAAGGCCCAAAACAAAACGACGATTTTCGTTGGAGCTGAAACAAACAAGTGATTATAATAGTGTATCAAGTTTTGAGGAATATATGGTAATGTATTGTTATATCCATTTGGACGTTTTCTTGTGTGATGTAACGTTGGTTGCCACTTACTTTTTGATGTTACAGTGAATTATATGTTGTGTTGATGTAACGCTTTGTGACTTGGGTATTATACTGTAAAATGCAGTTGATTAGTGATTAGTGTCTTGATGAAGTGTTGTATGGCGAGTGTTTGTTTTCCTTTTGTGCAATGCGTCCGTAATTTGTTTAATGTTCTGTTGTGACTTTAATTTCCTTACTGATGTTATTAAAGTACATTTTAAGTTATAGTGGGTTGTCACTGTTTTCCTTTCCTGATATATTCTCCTCGTAAATCCTTACCATAGAGAGATTTTTTTTTTTTATTTGTTTTACGTTATGGGGGCCTGTCGAACGAAACCCGAACGTTATCCACCCTACTCATTCTTTGCTCATCCTGTCGAACGAAACCCGAACATATGAATACTAAGTGTTATTAACTCATTCTATCGAACGAAACCCGAACGTATCCTTATTAATTGTTGCTTTATTCATGTCGAGCGTATTCGACCATAACTTGACGTATCCCTACTGTTAATTGCTTTCCAGTACTTCCATGTACGTTTAGAGAGAGAGTTGTGATAGTGTTAGTGCTATAATATTTGTCTTGCTGTGTTATTTCTTTTGAGCAGGTTATTAAAGATGTTTGATTTGAAAGATTTCATACGTAGATCCTATGTGGTGAAAAGTTAGAAGGTATAACTAAAATAGACTGGATTGTTCTAGCTAGGATACTATAATGTAGAAGTATCAGAATCTGCAAGGAAGCAAGAAATCTCAAATAAAGTAAGTGAGGCGCTAATGACTTTAGGCATTTTGTCTGATAAGGAAGGGTTGTTACTAATGAGTTGGGAAGGGCGGGAAGAAACTGATAGCCAAAAAAGCGCTAGTGAGAATAATACAGAAGGTAGTGCAAGTGAAGAGGAAGGTGCCAAAGCCGTACGTGAAAAAACAGTCACGCAAGGTTAAACCAAAAAAGTCCAAATTTGTTTATGAAGGGATGAGTGTTGAGCAGATGCAGATTCATTTGCAAATAGTTAGATTAGAGAATGAGAAAGCTGTTGAACTAAAGAAGTTAGAAAATGAGAGAGCTGAAAAAGGTTAGGAAGGTAGAAGCGTGAAGTTGAGCAAAAAAAAGATTGAAGTTGAGCAAAAGAGGATAGAGCTAGAGATGAAGAAAACTTGAAGTAGAAGAAAAGTCCAGAGAAATACCAAAATCTTTTAGAATAGACAATGCAGTAAAAAGTGTACCAATGTTTGTTGAAAAATGAAGTGGATGCATTTTTTTTTACAATTTGAGAAAGTAGCAGAACAGCGTGAATGGCCGAGAACGTCATGGAGCACGTTGGTTTAAACCTCCTTTCGAGGAAGGCTAGGGAAGTATTTGCTGCCTTATCTTTAGATGATTCTAAGGATTATGAGAGAGTTAAATCCGAAGTTTTGAAAGCTTATGAATGGGTGCCAGAGAGGTATAGAGAGAAGTTCAGAAGCTGGATAAAAAAGAGACAGTCGTACTCATATGGAGTATGCACGGGAACAACGCCTGTGGTATGATAGGTGGATGAATGCCCGAGAAGTTAATGGTGATTTCGGTTGGTAAACTTCAGGAACTTATCTTGCTTGAGCAGTTCAAGGATGGTATTAATCCACTTATTAAAACATATTGGATGAACGTGATGTAGATAATGTCGATGAAGCCACTAGATTGTCTGATAATTATGCATTGACCCATAAGCTATATAATACTGACGTCACTCCTAAAATTGGAAGGAGCAGAGGTTGGGAAGAGCAGCAAAATTACAAGGCACAAGGTAAGACTACGAGTTCACAGGTATCATCTCGTGGAGTCTATAATAAATCCTTTAATAGAGGTGGTAGAGGGGCAAGTCGATATAATTTCTGGTCCTAGTGTTAGTGCTGGACAAGCAGGATACAGTGTAAATGATCAGTTTACACCTAGTTACCAAAAACATAGGCGAAAATTTTAGAGATTTTGTATGTTTCAGTTGTGGCAAACCAGGACAACATCAGTAGGAGTTGTCCAAATCGCACAATAAACCGTCCAATTCAAGTGGTAAATAAAGTTAAAGATAAACCTGTACATTTTAAGGATGATCATAAACCTGAAAATACCATTGCATTGTTGAATCAACCACAAGCATGTGGTGACAGAGGTCCTTGTTGTTTGCTCCCCTTGGCAGGTCAGAGGTATTTAACGTTGCATCGACCAGGTAAGTAATATAGGTGATGTAATGAGAATATAGGTTACAAAATAGGTTAACAATGATGTTCAAAATGTTAGTAATTTGGTTATATTGAGTATGTTAAAAGGAAATGAGTGAGAATAATGAAGGTCCACATCCAGGTAACTAATTGTATGACAAAAATGTAGAATGGTACACCTCCCTGTTTGAAAAAGGAAAGTAGGTGGTTAAGAGTAACCCCGGGTACAGTCTGTAAGATAAAAAATAAATGTTGGAGTGAAGGATTACCTGAAGAGAAGTCCACATCCAAAGGTACTGAATTTGTATTGACCCTTTTAAGATGGTTGGTTACACTCTTGTGTTGAAAAAAAGGAAAGTAAGGTGGTAAGAGATACCGGACGGGTACAGTCTGTAATGATATGTGACAGTGAAGGATAGAGTATGTACTTTCTGCGTGGGTTTGGGACCTGAGTTTTCAGCTCCATTAGTAGAAGTAAGGTTAGAAACTACCGTTAATTTCGGGATATTGTTAAAATTGCTTTGGTGAGAGAAATCCCAGTGTCGGAGTAGTTAATTCTTGGAATGATGTATGTGGAGACAAAGTTTTTTGGTAGCGTAATCCAATTTTGACAGAAAAACCCTTTAATTCTTCATTTATTACAGAAGTTGAATGTACATTTCCAAACTTATTTCCTGCTTGTGCAGTTACTACAAGAAGTAGAGTGCCGAAGGAAAGGTAAAATGATGACGACGGTTTGGATTACAAAACTTGTTTAAAGATGGTCCGGAACACTACAAGTAAGTAAAGTCAGTACTCCTTTGCGAATGCTGAAAGTTAATAAGGAAGAATTTGTTAAATCTCAAATTGAAGATAATTTGAAGTAATTAGAGATAATGCCCTTGTTGATATAAATGATATCGAGAAGGAAGGCAAGTGTTACTTTTTAAAGGGATGGAATCCTAATGAGGAAGTTCAAGAGTAGAAATGTTAATGATGTTGTAGAACAAGTGGTCATTCCAAGTAGTTATAGGAATTTGTTCTAGGTATTGCTCATGACTGTAGTTATTCTGGTCATTTAGTATAAACAAAACTTATGAGAAATTATTAAGGTATTTTTTTTGGCCTAAGATGCAGAAAGATTGTAGTGAATATTGTAAAAAATTGTGATTTATGTCAAAAAGTAGGTAAAGCTCAACATGACCCTAAGGTGATGCCATTGCAACCCATTGAAGTTCCAGGAGAACCCTTTGAGAAACTGGTTTTGGATTGTGGTAGGACCTCTGCCTAGGTCTAGCAAAGGTAACGAGTATTTGCTGACAATTATGTGTAGTGCTACCAGATTTCCAGAGGCTATTCCTTTAAGAACTGTGAGTGCTGATAAGATAATTGAAGCGCTTAACAAGTTCTTCTCACTGGTAGGTTTGCCAAAAGAAGTTCAAAACCGACCAAGGAACCAACTTTACGTCTAGAAAGTTTACCTCATTTTTAGCCTGTCAGAATATTAAGCATTGTTTATCGTCTCCTTATCACCCACAGAGCCAAGGAGTGGTCGAACGATTTCATCGAACCTTCAAAACCATGCTTCGCACGTACTGTTGTGAAAATGAAAAGGAATGGGATGTCTACATACCAATGTTGCTATTTGCCGTTCGTGATAGCGTACATTCATCGTTGGGTTATTCTCCTTTTCAGTTAGTATAGTTCATCAGGTAAGGTCACCCATGGAGGTGATAAAGAATCAGTTGATTTCAGATGAGAAGGATTCTATCACGTTACAAGAAATGAAGGAAAAAATAAAAAAAATATGGAAAGTAGCACATGAGAATCTTAAAGTAGTACAAGAAGAGTGAAAAGAAACTACGACGAAAAGGCTGCAAAACGTGAACTCGACATAGGAGATAAGGTTCTAGTGTATCTCCCTACAGCTGGTAAGGTTTTAACCAGGAGTATATAGGACCTTGCACGGTGAAGGAAAAAGTAAGTGATGTTAATTATCGAATTCAATTTCCTACAGGACGGAGGAAAGTTAAAACTTTCCATATTACAAATTAAAGAAGTATAACGAATTCAGTGGAGTGTTGTCAATTGCAAAAGAGGATGATGAAAAAGACGTGAAGAAGAAATTGAACTTCGATTAAAAAATACAGATTATTTGAGTGATGATGAAAAATTTAGAAGTTATGTATTCATTTATCTGATGAACAGCAGCATGATTTTAAAGTGCTAATTCAAAACTTTTCAGATCTATTTTCAGACCATCTAAAAGGATAAAAGGAGTACAGCATAAAATCATTGGTTTTGAGAGAAGAGACGCCAATAAGTCAGCGTCCATACAGAATGTCGCCGAGGCAACAACAACAGTTAAAGACCGAAGTTGCTATTTACTGAAAACACGGACTAGCAGAGGAAAGCCATAAGTGAATGGGCTAGCCCATGTATTCTAGTCGACAAACCTGACGGAAGTGCAAGAATGTGTACAGACTATCGAAAGGAAATAATGTAACTATAAAAGATTCATATCCTATGCCCAGAGTAGAAGATATAATTGATAATGTAGCAAAGTTTCCTTTTTTAAGTAAATTGATTTATTGAAAGGATACTATCAAATTGAGTTAGACAAAAACAGCAGGGATATTGCTGCATTTGTTACACCCCATGGACTTTATAATTATAAGGGGTAATGGCCATTTGGTTTATGTAATGCACCTCTGACTTTCCAACGTCAGATGAATTATATCTTGAAGGATCTCGAAGGTGTATTTGTTTATTTAGATGACATTATTATTGTTGGAGAAACCTGGGAAGATCACATTAAAAAAGTATATGATGTTTTTAAGAGGTTATTAGAATTTAATGTTACGATAAAACCTTGCCAAATGTGAATTTGGAAAAAACTACTGTTCAATATTTAGGACATGAAATAGGAAGTGGCCAAGTGAAACCTGTTGATTGTCATATTGAGGTCATAAAGAATTTGACCCTCCCTACATCTAAACGTGGAGTGATGAAATTTTTTGGAACAGTGGGGTATTACAGGAAATTTTGTAAGAACTTTTCAGATGTAGCCTACCCATTAACAGAGTTGCTGAAAAAGGATGTGAAGTTTGTGCGGTCAAAGGAATGTGACGATGCCTTTAATAAACTTAAGCTCATGTTAATGTCTAAGCCAGTACTGAAATCCCCAGACTTTAATCTACCATTCAAGTTACAGGTAGACTCCAGTGAAGTAGGAGCTGGCAGTGTATTATTACAGAACATAATGGTGGTTTTACACCCTGTATCTTACTTTTCAAAGAAATATAATAGCCACCAGTTAAATTACAGTATTGTTGAAAAAGAAGCTTTAAGTTTAATTTGAGTTTAATGCACTTTGAGATATACTTGCTTAACAGTAACTTTGAAATAGACGTATATCTGATAAATAACCCTTTAACCTTTATTAATAAATGTAAGCACAACAATAAGAGAATTTTAAGATGGTCTTAATTTTGCAACCATTCAAACTAAATATTCACCATATAGCAGGCAAAGAAAATGTCATTGCAGATTCTCTCTCTAGATCTGTTGATTATTTAAAGGAAAAGTGCTTGTTACCAACGACGTGGCAGTGTCCGACAGTTGCTAAATGGAAGTAGCTAATGTTTAAGACTGTAAGAGTGAAAATTCAGAATGGATGAGAGAGAGCCGCTGAGTTAAAAGGGGGGGAATGTAAAGGAATATTGATTTTTATGAATGTAAAATTGCAGAAAAGGTGAAAATTGATATTTGCATAGAAAAAAAGTGTGTACACTAGACAACAGATGGCAGTAGCGCTTGGCGTAGGCGGTAGTCGCCAAGGATAATGTATCGAAACAATGATATTTGGTCCATGGATGTCTAGCGTGAGTCTGGTATATAAAGGCCCAAAACGACGATTTTCGTTGGAGCTGAAACAAACAAGTGATTATAATAGTGTATCAAGTTTTGAGGAATATATGGTAATGTATTGTTTATCCATTTGGACGTTTCTTGTGGATGTAACGTTGGTTGCCACTAACTTTTTGATGTTACAGTGAATTATATGTTGTGTTGATGTAAAGCTTTGGAATTTGTGAGCTTGGGGATTATACTGTAAAATGCAGTGATTAGTGATTAGTTGTCTTGATGAAGTGTTGTATGGCGAGTGTTTGTTTCTTTTGTGCAATGCGTCCGTAATTTGATTTAATGTTCTGTTTGTGACTTTAATTTCCTTACTGATTGTTATTAAAGTACATTTTAAGTTATAGTGGGCGTTGTCACTTTTTGTTTCCTGATATATTCTCCTCGTAAATCCTTACCATAGAGAGATTTTTTTTTTATGTTACAATATATATATATATATGTAGTATGTACATTTAGTATCCAAAATCAATCCAATAACGACGCCCATGTGCAGAATCAGGTCAAAGTAAACTAAGACATTAAACCAATTCTTTTGTTCATTCATTTGTTATTGTTATTGTTTATTTATGTATGCATCTGTTTGTTAGTTGGATTACAAAGAAAACAAACATATGTGGAATTCGTATTGATAATCTCTGAAGGTGTCTCCATGACTCCGTAACATTTGATTTGATTTGGGATAATCATAATCACCACCCATTTTTTTTATAGAATGAAGCTATTGCAGATTTTGCTCACTTTTTACCAGATACTTGAAAATATGTCGTAGAAGCTGGCGTTAATTTTCTTAGTGCCATCCAGGTTTATGGAAAAACCTGCCTATTGGTTGAAAAGAGAATATATATATGTATATAAATAAATAAATATATATATATATATATATATATATATATATATATATATATATATATATATATATATATATATATATATATATATATATATATAGTGGGGGGTTCTTGAAATGATGCTTATTGGTAGAAGAGAAAATATCTTTTTTGTGTGTGGGGTAGGGGAGTTTGGGTGAGCTTCATGGATAGATATTTCTTGTGGATAGAGAAAATATTTATTTTCTTTGTTGAAGCTTAATGGAAAGAAAGCTAAGGTTGAAAAAGAAAATATATTTTTATTGTTGTTGTTGGAGCTTAATGGAAAGAAAACTAGTATTGAAAATGAAAATATCTTTTTTTATTGTTGTTGTTATTCTTGTTGTTTTTGGAGCTTAATGGAAAGAAAGATAGTTTTTAAAAAGAAAATATCTATTTTATTGTTGTTGTTGTTGGAGCTTAATGGAAAGAAAGATTGTTTTGAAAAAGAAAGTATCTTTTTTTATTGTTGTTGTTGTAGCTTATTGGAAAGATGCGTTTTGTTGAAAGATAAAGTATCAATTTTTTTTT
Source organism: Macrobrachium nipponense (assembly GCF_015104395.2). NCBI lineage: Eukaryota > Metazoa > Arthropoda > Malacostraca > Decapoda > Palaemonidae > Macrobrachium > Macrobrachium nipponense. The sequence goes on from NC_087201.1 coordinate 169,895,612, forward strand.
TAGCTTAACTCTTTGATAGATAAAATATCCATTTTTTTGTTGGGGGGGGGGGGGCGGGGGCGAGTTGGACAGCTTAATGGAAAGATACCTATTGCTGAAAAAGAAAACATCTATTCTTTTCAGTAGCAGCTTAACTGAATGATACCTATTGTTAAAAAAATATATATATTTTTCCCAATAGAAGCTTAAATCTCAATCTAGATTCAGAACAAATGCAATAAAACTTTCCCCCGACATTTTCTCTTTAATTTCTCTCGATCAACCACCAATATCAATTTACATAACTGAGTTCCCAGTGAGTGGTCTTCAATTCTCTCGTCCACCAGCTTCCTACTAGCCTTTGGGGCAAAAGCTGAATCCTAGTAATGAATTCCAACTTTATTGGTCAGAGAGTGATGTAAAGAGAGGACTATTGCAGTTGTTTTCAGCATCTTTTTTTTTTAAGTTAGGGGATTGGATTAATAAACCTCAGCCTCTATAAGCATATCTAATTTCCTGTTCATAAGCTGGCTGTACAACAGCAGAGGTAATTTACTCTTGGCTTATGGATGGTTTCCTTGTTTCTGTGGATCCAAAGGTATAGAATCTTTGAATCTAGACTTCCGTGATAAATTCGTTTTCACAATGCAGCTCATTTTTGTGATTTTTAGAGGGTCAGTGTTCCTATGTATGTATGTATAAAGACAAATTCCAGGAAGGAAGGAGAAACGGTGAAGTTCTGCGAGGCCTTTCGACTTCTTGTCCTTTTACTTAGCAAGTAAAGGACAAGACGTCCAAAAAGGCCTTGCAGAGCTCCAGCGTTTCTCATTCGTGGAATTAGTCTTTTATATATATTCATAACGTTCCATATTTTCGTGATACACACACAGAGACACAAAGACACACACACACACACACACACACACACACACACATATATATATATATATATATATATATATATATATTATATATATATATATATATATATATATTATACTTATACATACATATACATATATTATATATATATATTATATATATATATATATATACGTACGTATATATATATATATATATATATATATATATATATATATATATTAGCTGAAGCAACTGGGAAAACTCAAAAACGAAAAGACAGAGTACCAAGTACTTTCGTGTATTTAACACATCTTCGTGCCCCGAATATGTGTTAAATACACGAAAGTACTTTTCCCAGGGACATCAGCTAATAAATAAAATCCCGTGCTTACTTTTGTGATTTCTTAGTATATATATATATATATATATATATATATATATATATATATATATATATATATATATATATAGGTACATACTGACAGTACTAAAACATCTTTTGAATGATGTAACACATAATGGCCGTCTACAAAAATATACACAATGAAGACAAGCGGTCCGAGTTCAGTACATAAACCATGAAAGTCCTCAATTAAGCTTCAGACGAAAACGAAAATGAAACTCACTGACAATCTAATGCCTTGAGGAGAAAGTGTGCGGGTATCATTCAGAGAAAGTACTACAATCGAGAACAAGATGACTGACTACCTGCTTTCCCCTAGACGTTTAGCAAAGACTCATTTCCGTCTGTGGGAATAAGTTCCTTTCTAGCCATCCATCAAAGGCATCGTGAAATTGCATGAGAGAAGTGGTGGGGTTGGAGACTGTAAGGAAAGGATAATGAACTACATAAATGGATGAATGTTGGGATACATCAGAAAAATAAAAATATGTATAGCTTGATCTATGTGTAAGGGGATAATACACACGAAAAAGGCCCATTGAAGACTATTCACCTTGTATTTTAATATATTTTTATTTATTTATTTATATATTAATTCATTTTTTCTTCCTAATAAGTGAGATCTCTTCTTTCTATATTTTCCTTGGTTTCTTCTTTCTGTATTACCATTTACCTCCTCTTACTTCTTGCTAATATACACCATATTCTAGGACTTCCAAGTCAGTGGTCCCTGTTGGCGGGGCTCATTCAATATAAACATGGTTAATAATAATAATAATAATAATAATAATAATAATAATAATAATAATAATAATAATAATAATAATAATAATAATAATAATTGGGAAAACTTCTCTATCACGAGAATTAATACAATATTCTAAAGGGTCCACAATAATAAAAGATGTTAAAAGTTCGTGTATAATTCATAATCACCTTTTGAAAAGCTTTCAAAACCTTCTCTGGTTTCACTTTCAGTCCCAAAAGATGAACCCAGGAAGGTTCGAAAGCTTTTATATAAGGGTTTATAAATCATACACAATCTTTTAACATTTTTATTATTGTGGACCCCTTTGAACACTAATGATAATGATAACGATAATAATAATCAAAGTATACACGTCCTCTGCTATCTAACACACCTCAGATAACTACCTCCCACTGACTTCCCTCATACCATCTTCTCCAACATGTGGTCCTCCACTGCTACTTAACCTCCCCATACACAACAACTAGAGGGGGGGGTGTCCTTCCCTAGAGAAACAACACCGGAAACGCATCGAAGTGGCTCTCCAGAACAAAGCCTAAACACCAGCGGGGAGGGAGGAGGGATTACTTCCGCTCCCAGAGGCTATCGGAGTCGACTTGGAACGAAATCTTGGCAAGGAAAAATCCTCGTAGAATCGTTTTGTCCATTAGGCAGTTTTATGGGCCGTCTAGGGGGAAGATGGATGGGAATAATAATAATAATAATAATAATAATAATAATAATAATAATAATAATAATAATAATAATTGAAAAAGAAACCCACAAATTCAATTTGTAACTTGTTTACTTCTAAGTATTACATTAAGTTTTACTCCACACTCGAGTACTTTCAGGCCCTTCTGTGGCCCATTCTCAAGAGATGTTTGGGATGTTAGCCTGGGTCAAGGCCCAGCAGTCTTCTGGAACTTCTTCTCGTTGTGCTGTCATTTATGCGATGTCTGTTCTGGTTTTCTTGAGAGTTGCCAATCCCCTCTTGTCGCTCTGATATCCTGAGCTGATGGTCAATGGGATTCACCCTTGTGGTAAGGGTGTGGTCACCGAAAGTCTGTTGGGCAGGAAACCTAATCTCCAGGTCAGCAGGGTCAATCTTAGCTTCTTTTAATATCAAAGCTCGGCTTATGGGATCTTCTGAGGTAAAACCTTTGTTTCCTTCAATTACTTTGATCTCTCTGATAAAGCGCACCTTCTACTACCCTCCTGTGACTAATTTTGTTGCTTTTGTATATAAGCCTACTGTTTTTGAAATCCATCCTATGGTCATTTTCCCAACAGTGTCTAGCTATAGCACTCCCCTGAGAGTTAAGCTGTACTGCCCTTCTATGTTCTTGGACTCTAGTCCTTATTCCCCTACCTGATTCCCCCACATATCTGTCTCCACAATTATTGCAATTGATTATGTATACCCCCGCTACATCATCTGTATTACTGTCTTCTCCTTCCAATTTATTTTTACATACTTTGTTTTTAAGGTATTATCAAATGTATATACAAATTTATATTGACTTTCTTTCATTTTTGAAGTGATTGTTTCATTTTAGGCATAAAAGGGAGGGCAACTATTTTCTTGTTTTCTTTATTCCATGTACTCTCCACATTCGCTCTGTAAAAATATTTTCTAGCTTTGTTGAGTGCCCTTTTTCTGAACCATTCCGGGTATGCTAATGCATCGAAGCTTTTATCGATGTAATTTATTTCTTGCTCTATCTTGCAAGGGTCACACGTTCTCATTGCCCTAAGAAATAAAGTTAGAACCCTATTTTTATATCATGACTATGAAAAGAGAAGAAATGAATATATGAGTTTGTATGTGTGGGCTTTCTATATGTGCTGAATTCATATCCTGTTTCTTTTCTTTCTATGAGTATGTCTAAAAAGGGCAGTTTATTATTGTTACTTTTCTCTAAAGTGAACTGGATATTGTTATCAAACTTATTGAGCTCATCTAGAAAAGTTTCATTTTATTCCATCCCCTTGCAGAATAGCAAAAATATCATCCACGTATCTCCACCATCCTTGCAGTTTTAAGTTAGGGACATTCACATTAGGAACTAGATTAGTTTCGAAATATTCCATATAGATGTTAGCGAGTATATGGGGTCCTCATTATCACCTATACTCGCTAACATCTATATGGAATATTTCGAAACTAATCTAGTTCCTAATGTGAATGTCCCTAACTTAAAACTGCAAGGATTGTGGAGATACGTGGATGATATTTTGCTATCTGCAAGGGGATGGAAATAAATATAGAAACTTTTCTAGATGAGCTCAATAAGTTTGATAACAATATCAGTTCACTTTAGAGAAAAGTAACAATAATAAACTGCCCTTTTTAGACATACTCATAGAAAAGAAAAAGAAACAGGATATGAATTCAGCACATATAGAAAGCCCACACATACAAACTCA
>NC_087201.1:169905035-169917535 GCF_015104395.2 Macrobrachium nipponense
CCTCGCAGTTGCGATTTGAAGCAATTGTTAGAGAGGGTGGAAAGTCAGATGGAAGGAAGAGAATATGAACGGAGGTAGAGTAAAAGGAAGTGAAAGGGGTTGGAGATAGGCGTCGAAGGAACGCTACAAGGACCCGTAGGTTATGCCTACGGTGTACCAGTTGAGGTGCACTGACGGCACTACCCCATTAAGGGCGAAATAACAGTTATTTAAGGGTTTTTTTCGAAGTCTGATTTTTTTTCTTTTTTTTTGTTAGAAATATTACTATCGAATTATAGTTAAATACATGATAGACGAATAAGGACATGATAGTCAATCTATAGGTGAAACTACAATTCTCCAGAAGTCATCTCCTTCGAGTTTTACCTCTTCTCGATAAGAATCTGATATCTAGACAAAGCAATGTACTGTCTCAGCATTCCTTGTACCTATTCAATTTTATCTCATCATCTGTCATCTGCTCTAAGTTCGTCTTCAGCAACAAAACAAATATAATAATATTCTACTCATGAAGAAGTGTTTCCTGTCGACCAACATATGAATTGTCATATAATTATTTTTATGTGAATCTAATATTTGGTTGTATTATAGTTTCATGAATTTGAAAATTTCATTTTCTATTGTTTAGACTTTGGAGAAATTTTACCTAAAAGCCAGACATATAATACAACTATGATAAGCAGTACAATAAGGCATATATTTAATAGTGACAAATTAATCGTCATAAAATTATTCCTATATAAATCTAATATTCGGTTGTATTATAGTTTTATGAATATTGAACATTTCATTTTCTGTTGTTTAGACTAGAGAAATGTTACCTAAAAGCCAAACATACGTATAATTCAGCTTTGATAAGCAGTAAAATAAGACATATTTTTAGGTGGCAAATTAATCGTCATAAAATTGTTTTCATGTAACTCTAATATTCGGTTGTATTATAATTTTATGAATTGAAAATTTCACTTTCTATTGTTTAGACTTTAGAGAAATATTACCTAAAAGCCAGACATATAATTCAACATCGATAAGCAGTACAATAAGACATATATTTAAAAGGTGACAAATTAATCGTCATAAAATTATTTTCATGTTAATCGAATATTTTGTTGCATTATAGTTCTGTGAATTATGAAAATTTCATTTTATATTGTTTAGACTTTAAAGAAATCTTACCTAAAAGCCAGACGTATAATTCAACTTTGATCAGCGGTACAATAAGACATATATTTAAAAGTGACGAGTTAATCGTCATAAAATAGTTTTCATGTAAAACAAATATTTTGTTGTATTATAGTTTTATGAATATTGGGAATTTTATTTCCTATTATTTATAGAAATCTTAATTAGCAGTATAATAAAAAACATATACAAAAGTGACAAAATGAGAACTTAATTTCAATTTCCGTATTCTGGGATACATTTAATAACAATTTTACACATGACAAATTTACATAATTAAATATTCAAGAATCCAATATAACAATCTGCGTTCACGTTTCCCCACCTGGAGTGCAAAGGGTTAATGAAATTGAAGAAAGAACAAAGCTAATGACGAAATTCAGTTTCACACTTACAACTAAAGTGAGATTATTCAGAAGACAATTATTTATAAAGGATTGAAGGAATCATTATTAGAGATAACAAAATAATTATAAACTTTTTATATAAATGAATTAAAACAGAATTTGCAAAATATTAAGGCTTCAAAATTATATTATATCCGTTTAACTATCAAAATAATTTTCAGTAAGTATCGTGGTAATTAAGGTCTTGATTCATTGCTAATTAATCTAACTCTCTCTCTCTCTCTCTCTCTCTCTCTCTCTCTCTCTCTCTCTCTCTCTCTCTCTCACCTATATCTTAGTAAGAACATGAGAAATAGTACTCTCCTGAGGACATTGAAAGTTTTATCAAATAATAAAAAAAAACACTCCTTTTCTCTCTCTTAGTAAAACAGTTCTTCAGTCCCATCTGATCTCTCTCTCTCTCTCTCTCTCTCTCTCTCTCTCTCTCTCTCTCTCTCTCTCTCTCTGTTATCTCTGTCTTAGCAAGGAATATGAAAGTTCTATTACCTAAATTTTAGAAGATCAACGACCTCCCATTCTCTCTCTCTCTCACTATTATCTCTATATCTTAGCAAGGAACATGATAATTCTATTAGGTAATTTAGAAACTCAGCGACTTCTCTCTCTCTCTCTCTCTCTCTCTCTCAGTAAAACAGTTTTTCAGTAGCCATCTGATAATTAATATTTCTCTCTCTCTCTCTCTCTCTCTCTCTCTCTCTCTCGCTGTAACCCTAAGCGAATGAATAAATTAGCGGTGTATTCCCGCGCCATTTCAGGATCAGAGCTTGTATCCTGTGAGCTTGTATCCTGTGCGTCAGCCTCGAAGGGAAAGCGCTAAGCATCAGCCCAGTATATCTGTAGGATGGATCCTATTACCTACTTACGTCAGAGTGCTCGCTTGCTTGCTAGGATATTGGAGAGTTAGGATGTAATCCTAGATGCGATTAGTGTGCATTGTACGAACTCTCTCTGGAAAACGAGTGTGTTCTGGTTGCTAGTTAGAATTCTGTGTTTTAGGAGATGATTGGTTTAGATGCGTTTCTGGTAACTATTTTGCATATTATATATTATATATATATATATATATATATATATCATATAATATATATATATATATATATATATATATATATATATACATATGTGATAAAATAAGCCATAAAAACGCCAAAATATAGAAAGTAAGTGCTAGATTTCAGACATCAGCCGTGTCTCTCTTCAGGTACGTAGTGAATGAGAAACGTTAGAGAAAAGGCAGTATTTATACCAAGAGATCCATCCGCAGGTAGCCGTTTTACTAAGGTCACCCCCGCTGATAATTCCTCTTTAATCTTTAATCTATATATATAAATTGCATGCGCGTCTACTAATTGATTTATATATCGCACTAAATTGCAATAATAATGATTGTAATCCATACAAAAAAAGAAGGTAACAGAAAATGAATATGAATAGCCATCCAGTCCCATTTAAAAATATATAAATAAGCAACTCACTTAATTAACCAAACGCTGGAATGAAGTCGAGACGACATCTGCTACCACGAAGCAGATTACAAACTGTCTCTCTCTCTCTTTACACAAGTGTGGCGAAGCTGACCCGGATGTTGAACCGCTTGGGTAAGGTCTGTAAGGTCTCTCTCTCTCTCTCTCTCTCTCTCTCTCTCTCTCTCTCTACAACAAGGTGGCGAAAGCTGACCCGGATGTTGAACCGCTTGGGAAATATTTTGGTAGATTTGAGAAGCAAAATAGTTGAGATTCCAAATCTGGCTACCTCATCGCCGAATCGTGTAAAGAATGTTTGCGAAGAATATTATTGAAAACTACTTTGCAACATCTTAATGTAAAACAAGCATTTTAACTACAATTTCAATTTACAGATAGAATGAAAAAATTTTTTTTAACCGCCATCTGAATGTAAAACAAGAAATTTACCTCACAATGTCAGTATAAAATGCGAATATTATTGAAAACTACTTTGTACCATCTGAATATCCGAATACCCGAATATAAAACAAGCAGTTTATCCCTCAATTTGAAAAAAAGAATTTTACCTCAGAATGTCAGTATAAAATTCGAATAAAAACTTATTTTGTAAACATTTAAATACAAAATCTCATCCATCTGATATTCAACGAGAAACTTCAGCCTCCGCCAGGGAACTATATGAAGCACACACAAAGGTAGCCAAGATTCAGTCATTAAACTTTGCCCCAACTATTGGGATTCAGCGTCAGAAACGCCCATCAAAGGTTGAAGCCAGCGCTCCGTCGACACGGTCGAAAACGCCTGCTAAAATCGACGCTCCGGTCGACCTTACTCACAGGAATTCGACGGAGAATCGCAACTCCTCGCAATGTGTGTGTGTGTGTGTGTGTGTGTGTGTTTGTGTGTGTGTGTGTTTGAAGTGACAGGGCATAGTTGCCTAGCGGTGCCCCGGGTTCCAAGTTGGCGAACTATTCGACGCGTGGCAATGCACGGGAAACCGTCGACGTCGTCGGAGAAGGAATTGTCGACACGGATTTGTCGATTAAATGGAATTACCCCGTCGGATTCGGGGCGAAGATTCCTGCTGATCTTGGGATTTCCATTGAATTTGAGATAGATACTTTTAATGTTGGTGGATACAGGCCGAAATATACTCTGTGTGTGTGTGTGTGCGTGTGTGTATGTGTGTTTGTGTGTGTGTGTGTAATAACCACAGTGCCCTCATGAGCGGGCAACATGATTTCTTCATATTTCTTTGAAAGTTGGATCTAAAGGTTTTGTAGTGACAAGCTTATCCAAAAAAAAAAAAAGAAAAAAAAATGCAAAGAATTTGAGAAGTTAAGAGGGCATTGTGGCTATTACAATTACATATGTATCTGGTAAAAATGACCAGTATATTCTACACACACAGACGGATACACAAACACTCACGCATATATATACACATATATATACACTGTTAAATCTATCATCAATTTCCCTGCATCACTTCTCATATTAAGACGATCTTATCCATTTCCATCCTTTGTCGTTTAGAGCGTAGGGGTCAGGGATGAGGTGGGGGCCGGTTAAGGAAGAGGGGGGGGGGGGGGGGGATGGTGTGTCAGCTTACGAACCCCCCAAAATCATTTATCACTTCCAATCCCTATTTTTAGTTAACGAGAATCCGATGCAAAAGAGAAATACAAAGGTACGCATTTTTTTCTCTTCCTCCCAACGAGGGAGAGGGGAGAAGGAGTAAGCCTTTGAAAAAAAATGTAGTAAAAAATCTGTTATGCATAAAAAAAACCCATCCAGATAGTGACGCACACATACACACATTTGGTGCACATGTGCACATAAGCCCCACATTGCTCAAGTGTCCAAAAAAGTAGTGAGAGTTTTGCAGTTCAAGCGAGGAAATGTTTAAGTTAATTTTTTTTCATGTTTAAAGCTACCGAGTACGAATGAATGTTAGCGACGGTAGTAAAAAGAAATGTTAGTGTTTTCAGAGCGTTGAAATGTTAGCTTTTTTGTTTTATAGTTAAGAAAATTTGACAGACGGAAATTATGACTGTTAAATTTGAGATGCAGGAAGCAAAGATAGGATAGGTGATGAATGAGCTCTCTCTCTCTCTCTCTCTCTCTTCCTCTCTCTCTCACACACTCGCAGACACACACACACACATACACACACACACACACACACACACACACATATATATAATATATATATATATATATATATATATATATATCTATATATATAGCCTATACCACACACATATATAATATAATATATATATGATATATATATATATAATATTTATATATATAGGCTAGATATACACCCATATATATATATATAAATAGAGAGTATAGATAAAGCATCGCATTTCCAGGTTAAAAAGAAAAAAGAAAGCTCTGCCCCGTAAGTGGCAGAATATAAAACCTGGTAAAAAATATCCTCTTTAAATGATTTCACAATATAATCCTGGGCGGTGCGTCATTCTCCAGTAGGAATATTGTGATTAAATAGAGTATATCACAAAAAATCGTTGAATAAGGTCCAATTTACATACAAATCAATTATTATTATTATTTTTTTCTTTTTTTTGGGTCTATCACAGTCCTCCAAGTCGACTGGGTGGTATTTACAGTGTGGGATTCCGGGTTGCATCCTGCCTCCTTAGGCAGGATGCAACCATCACTTTTCTTACTGTGTGCGTCGTTTCTAGGATCACACTCTCTGCATGAGTCCTGGAGCTACTTCAGCTCTAATTTTTACTTTTTTCTAGATTCCTTTTCAGGGATCTTGGGATCGTGACTAGTGTTCCTATGATTATGGGTGCAATTTCCACTGGCATATCTCATATCCTTCTTATTTCTATTTTCAGGTCTTGATACTTATAAATTTTTTCCCTCTCTTTCTATTCAACTCTGGTGTCCTATGGTATTGCGACATCAATAAGTGATACTTTATTCTTGATTTTGTCAATCAACGTCACGTCTGGTCTATTTGCTCGTATCACCCTATCTGTTCTGGTACCGTAGTCCCAGAGGATCTTTGCCTGATCGTTTTCTATCACTCCCTCAGGTTGGTGCTCGTACCACTTATTACTGCAAGGTAGCTGATGTTTCTTGCACAGGCTCCAGTGGAGGGCTTTTGCCACTGAATCATACCTATTTCTGTACTGGTTCTGTGCAAATGCCGTACATTCGCTTGCTATGTGGTTTACGGTTTCATTTTTCGTATTGCACTTCCTACATATGGGAGAGATGTTGAATAGATATAATCTTCATAACACGAAGATGAGATATGTCGATATCGTCCACAGGAGAAAAGAGAATAAAAGACTCTAGTAGCTCGATAATTTCGCCTTCCACCAGGCCTCTTCAAGAGCTTTATTTTAACTAAACTGAATGAGTATTACAAAAATTCATAAACACTTTCCCACTGGAAAATAAAATTAACATAATTGTCAAAGTAAAAATTAGGTTGTTTAAATCATAAACAAATGGTCAAATCAGCAATTCAAGCAATTCAAATTGGACCCTTTATTCCTTCATATTGTTTCCCAACAGTACAAATTCAGTGAAAAGTTTAAATGACCAATCACCAAATCGTTGAATAGTTCTCTCTTTTAACCATCATCGAGAGAAACGACACACCCACCAATCAGGACAAGACCATTAATTTAAGAATATATCATAAAACGAAGAAGACAAGCAGCCTGGTGATGAGGAACACGCCAGCGGCCCCCCTGCAGGATCCCTTGAAGAAGACGAGCGTGGTCTACCGATACACGTGCCCCATCTGAGGATGCCTCGGCAAATACATCGGCATAACCACCATGCGATTCTCCAAGAGGATCTCCTGCCACGCCCAAGAAGGAGCCATTTATAATCACGCCAGGACTACCCATAACGTAAGAATAAAAAGGAGCGATATTATACCTAATATCGAAATAATTGACTAAACTGCTGATCCACGACGGTTGCAAATCCTGGAAGCCCTCCATATAGGAAAGGAGAAACCTAACTTGAATATCACCCAAAAAACGTTTCTCCTCCCTGCCGCGCCCGAAGATCAACAGCGAACGACCACCCAACAATGCCAAATATCCAGGAACACCAGCTGGATGATAGGACTCCTGCCACAGGTAGGACTCCAGACATTCATTCCCCGATACACTACTCGAGTGCTCGCACGGTTGAATCCCTGCAAACGTCTACGAGAAATCCCAGACTTCACACAGACCGGCTCAACCAATGAGAACGCGGCTCTAGAATTCGAGCCGCTATACATGTCGGCATGCAACAATCATCTCTTCACTTCTACTGCTGACCAGCCATGAAGATGACCTACGAGAAGGTTGAAACGTCGTGTTAAGCCAGAGCTACACAGCATTATACCAGAGACGACCCCGGCCTGACATTGACCTCTCTTATGAAATGATACCAACACCGACGACGACCTCTGCTTGATCTGGACCAGAGGAAGGCCTTCCCATATACCAGTATTCTGATAATACCAGTAAACTGATAATACCAGTCTTTGGTTAATAAAGCCTGTTCTGAATAAAATACCACTCTCAGCATTATCCCCAATATGAATATTGGCCAATTATTGCAAAGTATCGCTGAACCAGAGAAGCGAGTAATAAGAAAACTAGAAAAGATAATATATAAGATTAATTCGCTGAATTCTGCCATTTTATCCAACAGTATTATTATTATTATTATTATTATTATTATTATTATTATTATTATTATTATTATTATTATATTATTCATAACATGTACAAGATAAAAACATCATATTAACTGTCTACGATCGACGAGCCTAAAATGAGAAATTCCCTCCCCCCACCCTCAACAGCTGCAGAAAATGGATCATCTTAGGCCCAAATAAATCATAAGGGCATTAGCTTTGATAAATGAGGCCTATGCCAAGGTACTTAACTTCCGCAAAATTATGTTACATTGAGTTTTTTTTTGGAAAAGGGGGAGGTAGAGGGGGCGGGGGAGTGTGGAAGATTAAGATTATGGTTCCAATGGGCTCATTAGATTCCGAATAGGAGAAAAATTCTTTTCTAGTTTTTGTGTGTGTGTGCGTGTTACGTGAGCTACACGATGTCTTGGATTTAAGAGAGAGAGAGATAGAGAGAGAGGAGAGAGAGAGAGAGATGAGGAGAGAGAGAGAGAGAATCATGCTACCTACATTTCATACTAAAAAAAAATTTTTTGCCGATGTTTTATTCGATATCTTGAATTTACTGATGAAATGAAGATAGATAGAGAGAGAGAGAGAGGAGACGAGAGAGAGAGAGAGAGAGAGAGAGAGAAAATGAATAATTTTAAATACATTTCAAACTAAAAAAAATATTTCTTACGTGTGTTATTCGATATATTGAATTTACTGAGAAAATGAAAATAGTAAAAGAGAGAGAGAGAGAGAGAGAGAGAGAGAGAGAGAGAGAGAGAGAGAACGAAAAGGTAACATACATTTGTTTAAATTTTCCAAAACCTTTTTTGTTTTTTGACACGTGACTTATGCTGTTTTGGATTTACTGAAGCCAAGGATGGGTGATTTACTGAGCCAGGATATAAGAGAGAGAGAGAGAGAGAGACGATGAGAGAGAGAGAGGGAGTTGAGAGAGAGAACGAAATTGAGTAAGGCTACATAATACTTTAAAAATTTTCAAAAACCGTATTTTTTTCACGTGAATTTTGCTGTTATAGATTTACTGAAGCCACCAGAAGAGAGAGAGAGAGAAATACAGAGAGAAGAGAGAGAGAGAGAGAGGGGAAAAACTCGCAGGACAGTAATCAGGATCCCAGCGGTCAAAACCTTTGTCTGCCAAGGAAAAAAACCGACAAGACGAACATATAACCAGAAGGGACACTCACTGTCTCAGTTCGTACAACACAAAATTAATTCTCACATCCTGAGGAGCGGGGGCGCGGGGGGGGGGGGGGGAGGGGACCCACTGGGTCCTATAGGAGCATAAGAGGGAGTCCCACACAATAAAAGGAGAATAGTGAAGGAGAGGGGAGGACCGTGGAAGAATAGGAGATGATGCCCCTATGGAAACAGAGAGAGAGAGAGAGAGAGAGAGAGAGAGAGAGAGAGAGAATGGTTCTCTCAACCTCAGGGGAAAGGAAATATATTCCTGGAAAGTAGGAAAATCTACATTTATCGAAGTAAAGAAACTTTTTTTTTTTTGATAACGTGACGTGTTTCAGTTCGTTATGTATGTTTTTTTTATTTAGCTACATATCCTTCAATTCTATCTAGCTCTTCTGTTCAGACTCAGCTTATTTATAGAAATAGATAAATAAGAAATTTAAAAAATGCAAAAAAGATTGATGTCGTATATGGTTAACAGAATGTTAGACAAGATCTGATCATTTCTTTTGCTGCATAATTTTCACAAAAGCTATTTATATCTCAACTTTTATTATCGCGCTTTTCTTTCAGCCCTCAAATCTTAAAAACTACTGAGGGTAGAGGGCTGCAAACTGATATGTTGATTAACCATTCTTCAGTCATCAAACATACCAAATTGCAGATCCTTATTCTCATTAGTTTTTATTCTATTTAATGTTAAAGTTAGCCACCATAGTGCACCTTGCAACGATATAGGCCAGGCCACCACCGTGACGTGGTTAAAGCTTCACGGGTCGCGGGTCATACAGCATTATACCGAGATCACCGAAAGATGGACCTATTTTCGGTGGCCTTGATTTTACGACGTGTAGCGGCTGTACAGAAAACTTGACTCCGCCGAAGAAAACTTTTTTGGGGGGGTGCATTTTCTACTTATCTTCACAAAGATCAATCTGCATTGAAAAACTTGGGCCCATTTTCTATTTGTTTCACAAAGACCAAACTACATTCAATCAATGCAGTAATTGATAAAAAAAAATCACCTGTACGATCCACCAAAAAAGTAACTGCCTTCATTATCCATCACATCATCTACCAACCAACTCGCTCATTAAAATTCATATGCCACGTCCCAGAATATAAACAGAACAACCGAGACGAATTGAGATAAATGAGCAGTTTGAAAAATGCTTGGGTCCCGTCACTCTTTCTCATTTATAAAAGCGCAGCGCTGCTTAATTGCTTCGTCAATCAAGGAATGAATAATGTTACGCTTTTTTTTTACGCCTGTCGGAGTTCCGACGGAAATCAACTTGGACCTCATTCATTTTTTATTATTTAAGGAATGACTGGCGTGGATTAAGACTGATGTTTTGTAGTGCTTGCTAATAACTACTTTTAGAACGATGGATGATGTTAGATATTTGATATATCAATTCTTATTAATCTTCTGATGTCTTTATCAAAATAGCAGTCTCAGTTATATTATACAGGACTCTAAACAATATTCGTATACGCTAATCGAATACAGTCATACCAGTTTCATCATCTTTTTTCATTCGTCTATCCAAAGTGTAAAATTCTACTATATGAGGTCTATGTCAGATAGAAAGTAAGTATACTATATTTCAGAGACTGCTGTTTCCCTCTTCAGGTAGGTTATTCATTACTATATGAAGAGTGAGAGAGACAGTAGGCTCAGAAATATAGTACTTAACTTTCTATATTTTGGCGTTTTTATGGGCTCCCTTTCTTAGATGGAATTCTGTTGCAAAGGAACATTTTTACCAGTCATATAATTATATACACAATAATATACATATATATAATCATTTATTTATACAACATTCCGTATACTCCTCAATACTTCAAGCATATATTTTAACTCCCCCCTTGCTCCTTCAACAACATCAAAGGGCCATAAATATTCAGCCACTTATCTAAATCAAACACTCGTCGAATATTTATGGGAACAAGCAGTTGGCTGCCATAAATTTCTAATCAAATTGGTAGGTCCCACAGAAGCGATACTTTCCATATAAGTAACATACATTATTCATGTACTTGAATTTACATCAGGTCTCAGGTCTCTCTCTCTCTCTCTCTCTCTCTCTCTCTCTCTCTCCTTTCTCAGTAAAACAGTTCTTCAGTTCCCATCTGATTACTGATCATTTTTTATAATTACTCTCTCTCTCTCTCTCTCTCTCTCTCTCTCTCTCTCTCTCTCTCTCTCTCTCTCTCAAACAGTTCTTCAGTTCCCATCTGATTACTAATATTTTTTATAAATACTCTTTTTCTCTCTGTCTGTCTGGCCCTCTCTGTCTCAATAAGAAAAAAAAAAAAAATCTTCGACTAGAAAATATTAGACATGACATTATTTTTTTTATTTCCACTTGGTTCTGATGCGTTTTTTGTTTGTTTGTTTGTTTGATTTTTTTTTTTAACAAGGCCAAGAGGAAACGGATAGTATTTCACGAGAATAAGCGGTAGGAATTTTTCATCTTTATCCATTTTCATTGCACGCGATCGAACCTCTCAGTTCCAGAGATCGTGCAATTGAAGGGTCAATACTGAACTATCTTTCTCGATTTGCTTAATTTATTCATTTATTTTCTTTAATATGTGCTATCTCTTCTTTCTGTACTCCCCTTGCCTCCTCTTACTACTTCCTAATGAACGCCTTAATATTCTTTGGAAGCTTGAATTTCGAGTCAATGGCCCCTTTGGGGTTCTTCCATATGAATAGGTTTCATTTTCTGAATAATAATAATAATAATAATAATTAATAATAATAATAATAATATGGATGTTTCCACTTCATTTAATTTATATTTCTCATATCAAGTTTCCTAAGGACGTATTAATAATAATAATAATAATAATAATAATAATAATAATAATAATATAATAATAATAATAATAATAATAATAATAATAATAATTAGTACATAAATTAAACCTTATTCAACTCTATACATGGTTTTAGGGTTATGCTCACGTAACCACAAATATAATAATAATAATAATAATAATAATAATAATAATAATAATAACAATAATAATAATAATAATAATAATGAATTACTTTTGAGGCCTGTGCACTTGACAAAATTTTTTTTATAAATGAAATACCTAGTATTTCTGGATTCTAGGTTAGAGATATAAGCCCTTTTCAGTTATTATTCCTTGTAATAAATGTGGAAATGTGAGCAGCATTATAGTTTCACAATTCACTCAACAATTTCATATGTATTCGCAAATATTTTTGTACCGAAAGATCTAAATCATGTACACGAAAATAAAGGAAGTTGAATGTCACCACCGGAGAAATAAAAAAAGAAAAAGGAATTAAAAATTTACGGAAATGAGAACCATTTATAGTAGGAAATAATAAATAGTGGATAATATATTGAACATATTACACACTGCGTTACGATATAAACCAAATTTATTGTAATATATAATTTCCAGCTCGATTATGAATATGAAGATATGCTATTGCTCGTTGCACCTAAGAATATATATATATATATATATATATATATATATATATATATATATATATATATATAT
>NC_087201.1:169932535-169973856 GCF_015104395.2 Macrobrachium nipponense
TAGTCACGAATGTCAGCCGTTGATGTCAGCCATGGATGTCAACCGTGGATGTAAGCCATGGATGTACACTGTGGATGTCAGCCGTGGATGCCAGCCATGGATATCTGCTGTAGATGTCAGCCATGAATGTCAGTTGTGGATGTTAGCCATGTATATCCACGAGTGTCAGCCGTGGATGTCAGTCACGAAAGTCAGCCGTGGATGTCAGCCAAGAGGAGTTGAGTATGAATTATGTGGGGTTTCGATTAGGACGAATAGGGAGAAAACAAATAGAGAGAAGAGAGAGAGCATGAGAGAGAGAGAGAGAGAGAGAGAGAGAGAGAGGAATGGTTATGAATACCTAAAAAAAGACATTGTACGGTTACTAAAACTTCTGTATAGTATAGTGTTGAAAATTCGGTAAATTTCAAAGCATTATATTTATATATATATATATATATATATATATATATATATATATATATATATATATATATATATATATATATATAGCCTTATCATCCATTACATCTCCAAACATTTACTGATCCCTAATTGTTATCAAATACCCCAAACGATCACCCCAACTGCTCGCCCATTCAGTCCAGGTAATCAACGTCCTCATTATACTTTGCTCCTGTGCTATCATTATCACAGGATTTTCAATCAAAGGCAATATTACTCGTTTGCCTACCCCCTTTTTCAATTCTCCCTTTGCCATTGTACGATAATTCTATCCAAATATGATTTTCAATGGTGGGGTGGATTTTTTTTTCTCTACTCGAAATGAGCATTCGCTCTTCTGTTCCATAAAGGCGATTAGGTTAAACAATCCTCTTTACAAAGGGCTTAGAACTTAGACAATTATTTGTTTGAGAAATCTTAAACATAATGAAGTTTATGCAGTGTTTGTTGTGATTTGTGGAAATATTTTTCATTGAGTATAACAAAGATCTATTCATAGCAAAGACTGATTCATTCATCTTACCACATCAAAATCCATTGACTTCAATTAGATTAATATAGGCTATGGAGAAAATGTCTAGTAACTATAGTTCTTAGACGACGATGTTGAAATGATTTTAGAGGTAAACTGTTAACATTAAAAAACTAAATTAATAGTGCATTTATTAAAGACTTTTTAAAAAAACTCTTTGTTTTTTATTTTAATTTGTTTGTTACTACTGCACACTGTTTGCCGCCTGGCATAGTGTGAGGGGGTGGGGAAAGGGAGAAGGGGGGAGGGGGAGGGGCGGTTGAGTCAGCCTCACAACACCACTACGGCGTCGAAATGGGAGAGAGAAATTCTCTTATTCGTGCTGTTCTCGCCCTTTGTTTTTTCGTGATAGGGAGGAGGAGGAGGGGAGGAGGAAAAAGAGGAGGAGGAGGGAGGCGAGAGAAAAGCCTTGAAAAACTCCTGGTGATCACCTGACGACCGTCCTTTGATCTGCGATTGAACAGCGCGCCATCAAAAGAGGACTGAACAGCCAGTTCAAGTCAGGCTCCGGAGAGAAAACTGGAGGAACTGGAAATAACGATTGTGGCCTTTCACAAAAGAGGATGGAGACAGGTAAAGGCGTCCAAGGGAGCATTTCCCCCTTTTGGAAGGACTTCGAGGAAGTCGTCAAATGAGGGTTTCTTTTTTTCCCGCAAGAAGTACCACCACAAAAGAATTGCGGCTCAGAGGAAAAGCAATTATATCAGCGATTATTGTCAGAGGTTTTCTGTTTGAGATTGAATGAATCTTCAGAAATAATTCTTTAGTACTTTATGTAATAATAAGGAGACCTCAATGTTTAACACCCCCGTAGTGTTTCATATTAGACCTGTTCATATTCTCATTAGTTTTCTGTGTCAATGAAAACAAATGCGATGGCTCCAGTCCTATCCAATCTGCACTTTTCCTATCCGCCCTCAGATCTTAAAAACTACTGAAACTAAAGAGCTGCAAATTGGTATGGTTATCATCCACCCTAGCATCATCGGACATACCAAATTGCAGCCCTCTAGCCACAGTAGTGTTTATTTTACTGAAGGTTAAATGTAGCCATAATCGTACTTTTAACCCCGCTACAGGCTACCACAGGAGCATGGCTGGGTTTCATGGACCGAGGCTGAGGCCACCAACGGACCGCGGCTGAGTTTCATGGGCCTAGGCTGAAAGTTTCATACAGACAACTCGATTGCGCCGAAGAAACTTTGGAATATTTTTAACCTCTTTTGGAGTTACAAAGACTTTCGTCTATTGACACATGCGTTACTTGAACTTGTCTCTGATTTCATATATCATCATATATGTTTTAAGGATATTTCATTGACCCATTCGAACATTCCCAAAATATACTCTCTTTAAATTTTCCTAACGAATTTTGGCTTCAATCCAGTCAGACGAAACGGCATTATATACCAGGAACATAATTTGAGATTTAAAAGACTACGAAATCACGTGAAATCACATTTGCTGCAACACGAAACTCATGAATTTCAAGTTTGAAATCTGAATATATTCCTGACATTAAAGTCTGTGTTAACAACATCAATATTGCCATGACAGATGCGTTATACAAATTTATGACAGTGGTTATATCGTTCATCGCCACATATTTCCAATTAACTGTGATACGAGATGGGCCCCACACAAAAAAAAAAAAGGTACTGATAGATTACAAAGATAATCCATCTCAGTAATTGAAATTGTATTCATAGTGGCAGTTAATTTTTTTTTAAACACGTTATTATCCTTTTGGAGGTAAATGCATTGATTCTGGTTTAAAAAAAAAATAAATAATATAAATAAAAAACTGACCCCGCTCTCGCTTCCATAGCATGTGCGCGCGTTATGGACAATGTAATGATGAGAGAGAGAGCGAGCAGCATCAAGGCAAGGAAGGCAACTCGGTTTCCACATCTCTCTTTCAGTTTCCCCTTAATAACGAGAGACTTTGGCTGTTATGAATATGCATTTTCTGTCGCCGCACATGATAGAAAAAGTGTGTGAGAGAGAGAGAGAGAGAGAGAGAGAGAGAGAGAAGAGAGAGAGAGAGATCTATCGTGTCGCTAGAACAAAAAGCCCCGTTACCATAGAAACGCTGGCTAAATCTCTAAGCCTCCAGGCTGTGACTTAAAAAGCGTTCCATTTAGGACGTTTGGCAAATGACGTGCTGGATGTCCGCGAATTGCTGGATGAAGCTGTGAACTTAACCTGTGGTAACATGACTATATATATATATATATATATATATATATATATATATATATATATATATAGATATATATATATATATATATAGAGAGAGAGAGAGAGAGAGAGAGAGAGAGAGAGAGAGAGAGAGAGAGAGAGAATCTACCGGTCATTTTTACCAGGATACATATGAATTGCAATAGCCACAATGCCCTCTTAACTTCTCAAATTCTTTGCTCTTTTTTTTTTTATACGTTTGTCACGCAAAGCCTCGAGCTCCAATATAAAAGAAATTTGAAGAAATCGATGATGTCGGGTAGTGTACGAACCCACGATACCATAATCATAACGTGTTGTCCTTGCCGACCTACAATTCATATATGTACACACACACACACAACACACACACACACATATAATATATATATATATATATAATATATATATATATATATATATATGTATATATATATGATATATATAACTATATATATATATATAGATATATGTGTGTGTGTGTGTGTGTGTGTTTGTGTGTGTGTATATATACATATATATATATATATATATATATATATATATATATATTATATATATATATATATATATAATATATATATATATATATGAATAACTTGATCACGAATTATATAAAACGTGATGCTATGTATAAATAAAGGTTTTTTGCCACGAAGGAAAAAAATGAAAAGCGAGAATAGCTTTCATTTTTTCCTTCGTGGCAAAAAAAACCTTTTATATATATATATATATATATATATATATATATATATATATATATATATATATATATAAATACGAAGAATCAGTTTACATATAGCTAATATTAGTAAAAAATAGCGCTCAAATTCGAGTTGGTTAACATTATAAATCCACACTTCCAGTAATGCAAATAAAAACATGAAAAATCACATTCATTTATCTAGCAAGAGAAACGATCCATCTCTTCCTACTCAGAATAGAGGTAATTCCCAACAAATGGACGATTTTGAATCGACTAGAACTGCCTCCTTCTGAGAGCCATGTCACACAGGAATTTTATCAAGAGGTCGTTGTTGCACTGAAGTTACAAGGTCTTGCTGAGTGCTGAAGTCTCGTAGCTCTGTTGATTACCCAATTCCACCGTGTATATCAGGTCGGAAGGTTTATTGTTCACCAGATGAATACTGATTTCAGTGGCATTTATTTTTTAACTCCTTTTAAGCTTTTCTCTACTTTCTGTATTTCAATTTATTTCCTCTTCTTTCTAATGAACAGCATATTCTTTGGAGGTTTGGATTACAAAGACAGTGGTCCTTTGGTAGGCTCTTTCTATATGAATGAGGTTCGTTTTCTTATCTATAACTGCAATTTAGTGGTCTATATGTAAGTACACCAGTGATCATTCTTACAGCTAGATAGTACTTAAGTAATAACAATCGAACTAGTAGCAAAACTGGTAATAGTAGGAATAGTTGTGATATTACAATTCTGGTTGAATAGTACCCATGGAGCATCGTACCTTATAATACTCCACAAAACACAAGTGTGGGCACTATATTTTTCGAAATATTACGGTTGTGAAAACTGATGATACAATGGCGTATCATATATATATATATATATATATATATATATATATATATATATATATATATATTATATATATATAAATATATATATATATATATATATATATATATAACACATACATATATGTATACACACACACATATATATATGTGTGTATATATATACATATTAGATATATATATATATCTATATATAATATATATATATATATCATAGATATATATATATATATATATATATATATATATATATATATATATGTAAGTCTCATCGCTTGGCGATAGACTTTTTTTGTGTTCTCCTTACGACTGTCATTCGTAAGTATTTCTGGTTCCTCTCATCTCCCTTGGATATCTTAGTAGAGTGGTTCTTTCTTAACTAAAGGAGATGATTCAAACAGACAAGTTGAACAAAGATAACAACTTTATTCTGTAACTCCATACTAGGAGATGCAGCTCGGTCGGGAGACCGATATGTTTGATGGTTGGCGCGGAACTGCCATCTAAAGCATCGCGTCGATAGCGGAACATTAGCTATCTCAGCAATTCATATAAAAAACATACGTAGTCCGCCGGCTCGGAAGTTACAAGTTTCCGGCGTAGGTGAGGTTAACAGGTCAACCGCTTCCATGGAAGTTGTTGTGCAAAGTTATCATAAAACATAAAATTGTTGACAAAGCTCTGAGCTAGATCAGGCTACTGCAGACAGCGCATAGCGTAATCTAGATCTGCTTTGGTCACGTAGGACCCTCCTAATGCCATGACCTCAGGTCATGGGTTTATATTTACAGATCTTGTAAATTTAATAAATGTATTTATTACATTAGGCTCGGACTGCTACCTATTCAAGCCTTGAATAACAAAAAAAAATTACTTTAAACATTGTTCATAGGAGCGTGCTCGTAACATACGTCTAGGTAATAAGTGATTAAATGCTATAAAAAGGTTCTGTTACATACCCTTGTTGACATATTCATAAACAAAGATAAACGCATGGAAAATATAGATCCATGTTTGGTAACAATAATGATTAGGTACCCCAAAATAATAAAAAAGGTTAAAAATCATCAAAAGATTAACATGTATCCATGATTAATATGATAACAGGTAACCTGATTAAGAATAATGGTTACTAAATAATGATTATAGCATGATCATGGATAATTGGTAAAGAGTACTTGACACTCTTTGTAATAGATAAATATAATTGTATAATAGTATAACTATGTAATTCTGCAGAAATGCAATATATAGGGCTGATATATTTTATTAGGTGCCCGAAAATACCTTTAGGAATATATTAATGTATAATATTGGGCTATAATGTTTTATTAGGTGCCCGGGAGAGATACTAACTGTTCAAATGCAAAGGCGTGAGTCTTTCTTGTCCTACATTTTTGCCAGCATACGGACCGCTTTTCACACACAACACAATTCCAGACAATTCCCTAGGCACAAACTGAAGTGGCCAGGTTCAGGCGGCCCTAAACTCAAACGACTTGAGTTTAACGGGTACGTCATCTAGACGGGCCAATACGTTCCCTTGGAGATCCTTCTGTTTACGCCTCAGCCTACGCCAAGCAAAGATGTTGACGGCGATAACCAATATGGCCGTCACGCTGAACACGGCTAGCAAGAATGTAGTAGCGAAGATTTTCTCCAACCCCTGCATAAGTCGGTGACGCGTGGGTCATCTCAGCCAGTTGCGTCAAACGATGAGCCACTCGCGCGTTGTATGGGAGAGGTAGTGACGGGATGATTGTGGATGCCCAAGTGTAGTTCGCGAAATACGCCTTCTCACGTATTATCGTGTTGACCCCTCTGACGGTGGTAGTTTGTAGATGTCCCCGTACAACCATCGGCTGCTACGAAGATAGGGGCATATGGGAGGTGGTACCGTCCGGACACACGACGTCGAATCCGGCCTTATCATAACGGATCCAGGAACCATTATTCATCCGTGTAATTGAATTTATTACCGTAAAAGGGATAAAGTTTCCCCAGACAACCTTCGCTTGTATGAGAGAGAGAGCCGTTTAGCACTATGCCTAACTCACATGAATCCGTTGATATAGGATAGAATTCAAAAGAGTCAGCTGTACAAATTTTATTATTCATGGCTTCTGAACAGTGAGTGAGTTTATCTAAGTCTTTAAATGACTGTAAATGATTTCTTATCAGAAGAAATCAGTACATGCCCCGTCAAATTGGATATTACTGGATTTGAGTTATCGTCATGAAAGTAGGAAACGGTGCTATTTGTATGATTGCCCAGCATCGGAAGAATCAAAAGGAATTGTGATCATAATTCTATAATTTTCAACGCTGACTGATATTAGGCTATAATAGAACTCTACTTATGGGCGTCCTAATAAAGGAATATAACCTAGTTTCTCCCGTCCGTTTTCCAAAGTTAACGTCAGATCTTTAATAGGCATGAGGTGAGGAGATAACACCCTTTGTTTCGCTTAACGTAATTGCTTCTACGTAATCTTTTGACTTTCAATAAAATGTGATATTTCACACGGATATGATCTATATTTTTCGAACTATAGTAAGCTAACGTAGCCAGCAAATGTTGAACTTCCATGACCTGATCGATATATTTGAATGTTCATTAACGATACTCATTATTTGATTGATCGAAGATAACTGGCTGCGAAGTTCAGACAAAGCCAATTCTGTTTGTGTTGCAAAAACTCAATTCTTTTATTTTGATTATTATCTTAAGGCGATTTGAAATTCCTAAGCCTAGATTCGCAACTGATCCTAAGATGTTTAGTCAGCCAGAATAAGCGGGTTGCGGCGTTCGAGAGTATTGTGCCGCACAGACCACATCAGCAGGTCACGAGCGAGTTCTTCTGCCTCGGCGGCGGTTTTATGTATGTCATAAGACAACATTTCGGCGACGCTTAGTGTTTGAGCTAGCGAAATCTCTGAGTTAGCATGAAAATTACGTTCGTGCATTTCCTTAAGCGAAATAGCAAACCTCATCAGGTCATTCTTTAAGTTAAGGACGTCATCTTCAGGCAAGAAAATCGCATGCATATCTATTCTATAACAATATTACTTGACACGATGAATACATCATCTATTCTCTCGATAATCGAGGCCATGATTAAATTCTATTTCTTTCGTCCTAGCGCTCTTTCCATACAACAAAGAATGTCTGAATACACAATATCACTCCCAACAATAACAGATTCATTTTTGAAACCTGCAATGAGTAAAACATATGTAATAACTCGCGTAAAAGAATAGGTTTACATACAATATGATTAATAGATATATATAAATTATTATAACAAGTTTTCATAATACACCATTTTTTCCCTCACTCCATCTACCTTAAATTCTGATATGTGCCAATGGGACTATTCTCACATCAGTGGGTTTGGATACATTTTGAACCCTAACTCTATTGGCCGTTAAATTTTCTAAAATGTTAAACGGGCCTTCAAACTTAGGTGTCAGTTTATAATTTAAAACCTTTACGTACGTATACTTGTATGTATACCTGATCGCCCACGGCATATGTTCTAGTTGGCTTAGCTATTTTATCATGATTTTTTTCATTATTATTTGTGCTTCTTCTAGATTCTTACGAAGTATATTATATCGACTTATGCTTGCATCCAATAACATCCTTTAGAGGGATTTGATAAATTAGTTGTAGGCTTTAAGATGTGGAAAGGCGTTCTAGCCGGGATACCGTACAGTGCCTCGTGCGGTGTCATTTTAATAGACACATGATACGAGTGATTAAGTGTGCTTAGTACCGCAGGTATGGCAATGTCCCAGTTGGGGTCTGCCCCCCCTAAGGTGACCCTTAGAATGTTTAAAACCTTACGATTGCCTTTCCACTAGCCCATTAGACTCTGGGTGATAGATCATGGTATTGATTTTCTTATACAAAGGAATTCGCACAGGAGTTAAGGAAAATGATTATTGAACTCCCCGCCCGAGTCTGAGATAATGATGTGTGGAATTCCATGTTTACAAATGTAGCACTCGTAAAACTTCCTAGCGCACTCGACCGCGGTTTTCGTTTTAAGCGCTATAAGTTCTGTATACGAGTCAAAGCGTCTATAATTACTAGGAGCTTATTTCCTCTGTCTGACTCGTAAAATCCTGTTAATAAATCTAAATGTACTCTTTCAAAGGGTTGATTTGGCACGGGTAAGCCCCTAGGCTGACAGGTGTCTTCGTGTGCCCTTTGTATTCTTGACAAGTGCGACAATTTAGCTATATGCTTTTTATATCTGTAAGCATCGTAAGCCAATAAAATAAGGATTTGGCTTTCTGTGACATCAAGGAATAACCCGGGTGTCCGTTTGCAGTGGATTTTCATGCAACCATTTTAAGACAGTGGGTATGAGTGAGATAGGCACCACCACCTGGTTGTTATTCAACTGCGGTGTGTTGCGGGTTTTCCTCGTCACGGATCTACACAGGATATTGTCCTGTATGATATAATTCTGCTGCTTATACTTTAGGTATTCCTTTTCCTTCGGATTTCCGTTTAACGCAATGATGATTTTTTCTATTTGCGGATCTTTTCTTTGTTCTGTCTGTAATAGTTCAGCACTCCAGCCCAGATCTTCCTGTTCAGATATAGTTTTTAACAATGGGCGTGGAGGTTGAGATATCTATTAATTCACCGCTAATGGCTCGGTACAAGATGAAGAGGGGTTGCGTGATAATGCGTCAGCAATGATATTTGCTTTCCCAGGTAAATACCCGATCCTCGCGCCAAAGTCTCCTGAATGATCATGTGCCACCGAGTTCGCTTGGGGCTGTGACTAAAGCCTTTAAAGAAGTCGGTTAGGGGCTTATGATCAGTGAGAACCTTGGACGGGATAACCGTATATTATGAATTTTAAAATGCACGAGTGAATTAACAATAGCGAGCCCTTCCTTGTCTATTACTGCATATTTACTTTCGGAAGGTCTCCAGTTTACGTGAATAAAAAGCTATAGGGAAAAACTGTTTATCATATTGTTGAAGCAATACCCCACCTACTCCTAGGTCTGAGGCGTCTGTTGCTATGAAAAATTCCTTACCGAAGTCAGGAAATTTCAAGATAGGAGAACTACACAGTTCATCTTTCAATTTATCGAACGCCCTGTTGATGAATTTCAGACCATACGAAATCTACGCCCTTTTTTATAAGATCGGTTAGGGGAGCGGCTATGATTGAGTAGTTGCGTATATAAAGCGGCGGTAGTAGCCGCTACAGCCTAAAATTGCTGTATTCCCTTGACGTTAGTAGGTATCGGAAGTTACGGATAGCCGACACCTTATCATGGACGACTTAAGACCTTCACTAGAAACCGTGAAACCTAGATAGACTAGTTCTGTTTTAAAAAAAACTTCACACTACTTATCTTTACCCTTAAATTATGCTGCCTTAATCTTTGTAGACTAACTCTAATTTACGTAAATGTTCTTCTAATGTGTTGGAAAAGATTACTAGGTCGTCCATGTAGGCATGTAGGATATCTCCTAAGCAAGTCTCCCAAAACCACGATGTTTATCATACGAGTAAAAGTTATAGGAGCACAACGTAAACCAAAAGGCATACGCAAAAATTCATAATGTCCCCTGGCTGTGCTGAAGGCAGTGTATGGGATACTCTCTTGTTCCAACGGAATCTGATCTGATGAAATCCTTTTAGTAAGTCTAAGCTTGTGAAATATTTGTTCTGACCTAGTAGTGATAGGATATCATCGGTACATGGTACTGGGAATCTGTCAGGGATTGTTTCTTCATTTAAACGACGAAAATCTACGCATATCCGCCAAGTCGATCTTTTTCGGTACTACTATTAACGGAAAATATAAGGGCTTGGTGTTTGATTTCCTAATGACTCCTTCTTTTAACATTTTACCTACTTCCTCTGTTATCTCATTCTGAAATTTCATAGGAAGTCGGTACGAAGGTACATAGACTACTTTCTGTTTTGTCCTTGAGCCTTATTTGGTGCTCGATGACATCCGTTTTCCTAAGGTTCCATCCGTAGTGGAAAAAACATCATGATATTTAGTTAAAGATTCAAGAATTTCTGCTGATTTCTTCTTCTTGAATGTCCTTATTGATTTGTTCTTTATAAGATTGCAAAAGGGATTCATCCGCAACTTGATTGAGCGTGATTTATCTCAGCTACTGGTAAGAATGCGATGTTTATAAACTTCGGCATCCAAGATATGTTGATTTTTGTGGATTACTAAAGTGGTATTCAAATGATTACAGACTTCGATGTTACATTGTTGTTGTGAGCCGACTGTATAAATGGCTTGTTGTGACGGATAATCCGTGTGCTTTCAGAGTTTCGGAAAGGATTAATGTTCCAGATCCTGGCAAGGTTCTCTTTACACGCACTAATATGTTTGAAGTTACGTTAGGCTCGAGAGTTTGAGTGCAAGCTGATATTACGGGTGAGCGAGAGTTCTGTTGGGTTGCCTGTATTATTTCTTGGTTCATGAGACAGGTGATTGGTTCTGTATGTAAGTGACAACTCTGTCTGTCTCTTTCATATCTAAAAACTTTGATTTTAGGGTATTAGAAGACCTATAGAATTTCCCTTGAATATACACGCCGTGTTTTGCAGGTGCTAAGATAATATTTTGAGTGCCCATAGACGGGTATCCGATAATTACTGCGGGATACATATTAATGTTTTTGTACAACGACAAAGGTATCAGCAAACGTGCGCTTACCGACCTTGTACTGTACATGAGTTACGCCCACAACATTTAATTCATTATTCCCTATGCCTGAGAGCCTTATTCCGGACTTTTCTATAGGGAAATTTGAAAAGAGTAAATGATGAGTCCTTAAATCCATGATATTACGTGGACTACCAGAATCAAAGAACAAAGTGAATGACTTATGGTCCAAATTTACTGCATGTAAGGTTGGTCGCAACTCGTCTTGACTATAATTGCATGAATTTGTTGCAAATCTACGGGAACCTGCACAGATTTTTTTGATTCGGCCGTGTGTTTCATAGGAAAATCAATTGCCTCACAATGATCTGATAAATGATTAAACTGATTATTTGATACAAAAAGATGTTGATATTGATGACCCAACATCGCCCTCTCCCCCCTTGGGAGTGAACTACGTGGTATTTGTTTTGTTTATCACACCTTGAAAATTCGCTTGCCCTTGCGAGTTTCTGGCTAGACGGCCCAGGAACAGAGGTACCTGAAGCACGATTTGTTGTTTTTCTGCTGTTGTGCAGAATTTCCGTTTGGTTGTTTCTTCTTATAGTACTGAGGACCCTTCTTCTTATTTGCACTGGCAACTGGTTGCGTTTGTGTTTGTAGCATTCTGCTGTTGATTCCTCGAGTAGCAACGGTTATATGAATGAGTTGAACTATTGTGTATTGAACAAAAACGCGTCCGACAGTCTGAAATCATGTGACCTGGTCGTTTACAGTTTTATCAACAAACCATCCCTGCAACTTGATTATTATTATGTACCACATTTACTTGTTGTGGCTTGTTCTCATTTTTTGCAAAAACTTGAATGAGCGAAGGATCTAGGTCGGTACATTTGACATGTGTTTTTTGATTTGTGTATACACATCTCAATTCCGTACTGTCGGGCATTAGCTTTTTAACACAATACCGCACCAAAGCTACAGGCAACATGACTGCCATACAGATTAAATATACCAAGTGTATGAAAACATTCACTGCAATATTGGATCTTGTAACCCCAGTGGAGTTACGTAAGTTTTCCTGATGTTCATTTAACCGGTCGGCAATTACTGCCTCCCGTTCTACAACACTAGGCTGAGCCATAGAAGTTGTTTACGCGTAGAACTCGAAGAACCCATAACAATATTTACCTCCAGGACCTTGAACAGGAAAAAATTAGTGTCCTGAACCAAGTTAGTTTTACTTCTGGATTTTTGGTTTTATAGGTGTTCCTCTTGTACGCGTGTTTTTTCCGACTGATACGATTCCTAACTATTTCACTAGCACTGTACAGATACGAACGTCCACTGCGCCAAACGCATATTCAATTATAAAATAAAAATGTGTTGCAAATAATAGGAAAAACCCCACAAAAAAGATCATATAAGTACAGATAATTTGATAAAGATATTATACGGAGAATTCCTGCAAGAAACAATTAACAACAACGAGAAGAGAAAAAAAAATTAATCTGCGGGCGAGAACTCGTAGTTGAAGATTGATCCTGTAATGAAGGAAGATTAATATGGCGAACAACTCACCCCCAGAATACTGGATGATCGACTCCTGATGAACAACACTTCACTGAGGAAAAGACCTGAATAGATAAAAAATGGTACTTAAGCTCCAGATTATATTGCGAAGGATTGTTGACATGGGATGACGTCTCCGTTTCCTGTCTAAGTCTCGCGTCGGAAGTCGTGATGACGTCACGGTCTTCTCGGTGCACGATGCGTGGAGAAGTCCAAGATTTGATGACGTCACAGCCTCCGTCCTTGCACTACTGCCTCTAGCTGTACTCTCTGTGTCCTTGCTCGTGATCGGGTGATGTTTCCGTGGTTTGTTTTCTTCTTTCCGTTGATGTTCGATGCTGCTCTCGTCCGTGTAGATTCTCGAAGATAAGTGACAACAGTCGCTCAAACGTCGGTGTTAATGCTTGTATTCCTCTCGATGAAGGACATAGCTGCGACTTCATAAACTGTTGCGTTGATTGAAGATCCCGTTTCCTCTGTTTAGTTTGATGTTGAAGGTGGAAGTTAGTTCTTGTAGACCTTCGGTCGGCTGATATGGGTCTTGTTAATTATATTCTTCGTTATACGCTGCACCACATGTAAGTCTCATCGCTTGGCGATAGACTTTTTGTGTTCTCCTTACGACTGTCATTCGTAGTATTTCTGGTTCCTCTCATCTCCCTTGGATATCTTAGGTAGAGTGGTTCTTTCTTAACTAAAGGAGATGATTCAACAGACAAGTTGAACAAAGATAACAACTTTATTCTGTAACTCCATACTAGGAGATGCAGCTCGGTCGGGAGACCGATATGTTTGATGGTTGGCGCGGAACTGCCATTCTAAAGCATCGCGTCGATAGCAGAACATTAGCTATCTCAGCAATTCATATAAAAACATACGTAGTCCGACGGCTCGGAAGTTACAAGTTTCCGGCGTAGGTTAACAGGTCAACCGCTTCCCATGGAAGTTGTTGTGCAAAGTTATCATAAACATAAAATGTTGACAAAGCTCTGAGCTAGATCAGGCTACTGCAGACAGCGCATAGCGTAATCTGATCTGCTTTGTTTCACGTAGGACCCTCCTAATGCCATGACCTCAGGTCATGGGTTTGATATTTACAGATCTTGTAAAATTTGAATAAATGTATGTTTATTACATATATATATATATATAGATATAATATATATATATATAGATATAAATTATATTATATATTTATATTATATCAAATATATATATAATATATATATATTATATATATATTATAATAATATAAGAGGCTTTGTCGTGAGTGTAAATCGTGATGAATTATAAAATATTCAATTAAAACCCATAGGCTCAAAGGAAAAAAACTTGCCCTTAGTCCTAGGTAAAACTTAAGGGATTAAAGTGTATTTTGAACATCAATGAATATTTACAGTCAAGAAATGGAAGTGATATTATTCACATATTTAAACATGTTTGTACTTCTTGCCTTCACGGGGAATATTTCTAACATCAAATAACATTTCCAGGCTCCTAATAAAGCAGCTTTTGGAAAATAAAATCATTAGAATTAAGGTGGCATTGATTGAAATGGACCGGAATAAAGATAACAGCAATAGATAAAGATAGCGTAATTAAATGAAGTAGCTAATAATGGAAAGAGGTTAAATAGTTGTAAAATCTATTTAAATACAACGACTGCTTCATTACAATAAGCACTATGGCTTCCTATCAAACGCACACTGGGATTATTTGTTAGATAACATACACAAAGAATGATGAAATTAAAATAATTTTGGGTAAAGAAATATTAAATTATCCTCGTATATAAACAGGTTTTTCAGGACCTTTCAAATGAAGGTAAGTTGTTGAAACAACCTACCTCTCTAGTTTGGACGTCATGTCTTCCAGGAATACAAATAAGGACGAAAAAGAGAGAGAAAAAAAAAACAATGCAAGTGAAACTGAATTCATGAGAATTTTATCTTAATGAGAGCTGGAGAAAGGGGGTTTAACAGCGTATAAGATATTTTTCAAGATTACAGAGAATACACATTACACAGGAAGAAAAATAAGGCTGAAATTATAAAATAGTATATTCTCATCAACCAGTTTTGCTTGAACAGGCTACATTCAGTTGTACTCCAAGCCTATGTTCTCTTCTCCAGCTAAAATAATCAGTTGGCATTTATATTTATACAGTTTGGGTAATAAGTAATCTTAAAGGGAATTTTAGCTGTTCCTATAATATTAATGTAATATTTGAATCTCTGATATTGATGCTAATTTTGGAAATATAGTACACTCGCTCATGCGTACGAGAACGACTGCTCACTCATCCAACAAATACAGCATTTATGTTTATATGTATATTATATGTATATATATATATATGTAAGACATAGGGTTTTGATTAATTATATATTGTTCGTGCATTCTCTGTAACCTGTGGAATGTGGAGGACAGGGCAGAGTAACGACCTGAGAGTAGCTGATGAATGAGTTTCTAGGGGATGGCGTGAGATAAAAAATGCTTAGTTCGTCGAGTCAATGTACGACAGTTTATGAACTCTTCTCAAAGTGCATTGTGAAACTAGATGCAGCTAGAACCGCGAGGCGCTAGCGAACTGTGTGTTCGTATGTGCGTGTGCGCCTCTTTCTGTTAAAAGCGTTCATACCCAAACGTATGGGAGGGATTTTGACAGAGGGCTTCGAGTCTTAGGCAAAGATGCCGTGGCATTCGCCGGGGGAGTTTTTGTGACAAAGTGTTTAGTGCCCGGTTGGGAATGGGTAAGTGTTACCTTTACTTTAGCGAAAGGGGTGGCTTGTTTGATATCTTGTAAGATGTTCCATTTTATTAACTTTGTCTTTAAAACTTGTGTGTACTTACCGGAATGTGTTCTGTATCTTTGCAGACGGTTCTGGATTTCGGTGGGACAGAGTTCCCAGGGAAAGGTGTGACCTTTTGGGTGACTTGACAATGAGTTGTTTTAAGTTAGTCTGTAAGACTGGATACTTAGTTAATTGATTTAGTTATTGTAAATAACGTTATGTTATGATGCAACTCTCTCATTTTCATTACCTGTTAGAATGGAGAAAGAGGTGGAGAGATAGAGAGAGAGAGATGGGGTGATTGCCTGGGAGATGAGAGAGAGAGCCTGTCTGTGTAGTGGGTGTGGGGGGTCTGCCTTCCGTTTCGTGTCCACGCTTACCGTATGAAATACATGGAGGTTTCCCCATGTAATAGTGGTGTCAGCGGTTAAAGGGGATATGAAAGTTTTTCTTGCTTTTCTATGCCTAGGAAACGCCATGTAGAGATGGTTGGCCAGTTAGGAAAAAGGGGTAGAGAAAATGTCCGTCCGTGGATGGGGGGATGAGGAAAGATTTTCTATTTTAGGGTCATCAAATTTGCCCGTACCAAGATTCTTCAGGGTGGGAGTCGTGAGACAAAGCAACTCAGTCTAGTTTATGAGTGAGTGCGCTAGGGGTCATCTCACCCGTCGCGTTTGTATTGTGCCCCGACGAGATTTACGCGTTTTTTACGAAGAATTTTCGAGTTCCTTTTGTTCCATATGGAGTGGTGAGTGTTAAACTATTGTTTATCAAAAAGGAGTGGGTTTTTTGTTAAATATTTCAGGGTTATGGGATTGGTTCAAGAGGTCAAAACAATTTTTTCTTTCCCCATAGTGACGTGTTTTCTTTATTTGCACGTGTTTATAATAGACGTATGCATTCGTCTTTGTTTAAAACATAGGAGTGTATTATTCTATGCATGGGGACTGTGCTTATATAAGCATATTTGGCTTAGAGACACAGAGCGGCCACAATTTTAAGGGCTCAGCATATTTCTGCAGAGAGGCGCCTTGCATTGCGAGGGTGTACGGGCATCCCTTGGGAGGGTAGTAGTTGCAGGGTACCACTAGCCTCACTCGAGAGATAGTGCAGGGGAGGGTATTGCGAGATGGGGATACTACTGGTATGCCTCGGGCTGTTCTGCCGCTCGACTGAGGGGTTGTTCTCAGGGGGGGAGAAATTTTTTTGTCTCAGTGTGGTGAACTTCCCCTTTCCTTTTTTTTTTCTTTGTGTTGGGAGATGGATTTGGCCTTGACATTGGATGCTAAGACATCAGCTGATGATAAGTTGAGAAGTGAAATGCCCGTAGAGTTTTTTTAAGAAAAGATATTTTTTTTTTATTTTTTTTCTCCCTTGGATGAAGAGAAAAGGAATAAAAAGATATTTTTCTTTTCCGAAAATGAGGGGAAAAGTAGTTAACATGCACGGGATGTGTTATATGTTTCTTTGTGCCTTGAAAGACACAAATATAAGGGGGTATACACAGATATTTTTTTATTGTGTCGGAGAAATTACTTTGAAATGCCGATGATGGTGTTGTATCTGTGTTGTGTGGCAATGGTGTTATGTCATGGTGTTGCATGCTGGAGAAATTGTATGTCATAAGATTCAGCAATACTGTTGTATGCTATTTTGAATTTCACCCTTACTTTAGAATTATTGCTATGGAGAGTTTATTATTATTATTATTAATAATTGTATACTTGAGATGTGTCACGGGAGGTTTGCTTAAGTATAATTATCATTACGGGAGAATTGTTTTACGAGAGAGTTTGAGATATTTCATGGGAGATTATTCAATATTATTACAGATAATTATTCAAGGAGAATTATTACGATGAATTAATGGGAGAAGTCTTGTGTTAATTATTTGTTGAGTTTTGTAATTTGGAGAATATTCAGTGATTCACGGGGATGAGTTTTGCTGAATCTTGATGAATCTGGCTGAATCTTGGTGAATTGTGTGGAATTTGCTGGAATTTTTGCTGAATTTTTGGAGAATGGACAAGCATTAACATTGTGATATTTTTTTGTACTGATACTGATGATTTTGATGATAGCAAGTTTTTTTTTTGGTGATTTTGTGATAATGATATTTCTGAATACTGATTTTTTTATGTACTACAATACGTGGGTTGTTTTTTAATGCTGTCAAGGGAGGTGAAATCTTTTGTGATTATGGGAAGAACTAACAACACATTATTTTAGTTTTTTTTTTTTTTTTTTTTTCTTTTTTTCTTTTTTTTATGTGTTCAGCAGATAATTGCTTGACATCAGTGTGTTACGGGAGATAGTTAATGGTGCCGATGATTTTTCTTTCTCCTTTTTTGGAAATAGCCATCGCTGACACAAGTTTTTTTACCATGGTGAATTTGAATTTGTTTTTCTCTCCAGTTAGTGTGAATATTATCTCAGTTCATGACTTAGAGTCATTTAAGAGAAACGTGTTCGTGTTTTAGCTATTTGATGCTATAGAGTAATATAGGGGAGATTTTCTTGCAGTTTTTGAATGCATACGTAATGGCACTACATTTTTTCTCTGGATATTTGTGTTTTTCCAGAAATTGTGAGTTTTCTTGCACAATACATTAGTTGTATTTGTGACAACTTTGTGAGAGATAGGAAACTTGGTTAATGTTTTCTAATGGCTATGTCGTAGTGCATATGGGGAAGTCTTTGCTTAGACACCGTGAATTTGGAGTTCTGTTATAATGACTTGTGGCACATTGGTGGTTTTTTCTAGAACTTTCTAGACAGTTTTATTTGCCGAGTTTTTGCCTTTTTTTTAGCAGTTATGCTAAATGGAGAGAGGTTTTTATAGTTTTGTTTTTTACTATAACATTGAGTTATTCTTTGGAGAATTGGAGTTATAATTGAGATATAATTGGAGGTATATATTATTTTGGAGTTATATTTGAGATAATATATGGGAGATATATATTTTTGGCCATTTTTGATATTTGCCAATGTGGTATGAGCTATGTTTGGTTCAATATTTTGCAGCCATCTTTGTTGCAAATGGAGACACATATTTGGAGATTATGGGGCAATATTTGTGAGTATGTGAGTTAGATGCTGAGTGCACATTTTTTGGAGGACATATTTTTTGGAGCCTTGTTTTGTTCCACATGGAGTTATTGTGGAAATAGAGGTAAATATTTTGTATTGCCGAAATAGAGGTGAACTATTCCTCTATGCATTGAGTTGGTGTTTTTTTTTATACTGCAAATGTGGCTTTGGAGGAAATAAAAGAGAATAATATAAGGGTGTTGGTTATTAAACCAAATGGAGGAAAATTTCTATAACCGGAGTGGTGTTATTATTGATATGATGTCTCATAATGGAGTTGGAATTAATCTTGGGCGGGTGACTCTCCTTTTTTCGTGGTTATGGAGGTTTTTTTGGGTCAAGAGAAGATTTCTGGTGGTTCTCTTTTTTTTATTTCGTGTCTATTTAGAGGCGAATGGCATTACTGCATTACGAGTCATATGGAGATGTGTGCATTTTTATGTTCACAAGTGTGTTATTCTTGGAGAATATAATTTGGGGAAAAAGTCATGTTGAGAGAATAAGTCTTCGAGACAAATTTTTGAACACAATATTCATATCCTGGAGTTAATTCTGTGAAATGTGTCAGTTAGACCTTTTTTCTTGAGAATCATGAGTTTTCCAAACTTATGTGTCTTACTAGACAATTTTTGCGCTGTTGTTAGAGCATGCGTCCGCAGTGATTTTTCTGCTGACAGGCGATGTGATGAGCCGTGTGATGAGCGTGTGCTGATTCTTCTCCGCCTTTGATGGTTGATAGGTCAGAATTTTTGCAATATCTGGAAAAAAAAATGTTAGCTATAGCATTTCACGAAAGCGCATGTGTGAGAGTTTGCTTTCTGGCAAATTCCATAGCTTTACATGGAGCATTTCTTTGGGAAAACGCGGGAGTTATGATATTTACATGTATTATGTATTTTGTGATTAGGGAAATCTGCTTGTGATTATTCTTTTTTTTTATTATTTTCTTCCTTTTCCTATGAGAGATAGATTTTGATTTGGGGATTGAGCTTAAATAACATTTCTTTTTTGGACGGGAGATTTGATTTTACCGGGAGGTGTAATTTTTCGAGGGTTGCTATTTACGAAAGGGAGTTTAAACAATTAGTCTCATTGTGATTAATTATTGAGCAGTAAAGGGGTTTTTGCTGTTAAAAGTTGGAGATTTTTTTTACTGATTTTGTGGTTGTCCAGAACTTGAGAGAATATTTTTGGGTCTGGGTGTTACGTGATTCTTTTCTTTCTTGAGCTCGTTACGAATTTTTTCTTTTTTTTCTTGTGAGCACATTCGAGTTCGAAATGTGAGTGCAGAATTTCGATGGAGTTGCTGTTGATTTCTGAGTTTGTGTGTGTGCTGATGTGCGAGTTTTGGAGAACGTTGATGTTTTTCTTTTCTTATTAGAGTTGCGATAATGACTTATCATTTAGTAGTCATATTTAAGGGAGTTAATTGGGAGACGTTCAGTTAGTATTTCTGACCTTTTTGAGATCGTTGTTGATAGAGGTAGTATGTTTGGGTTAATTTTCTTAGATTGACCAAAGACTTGACTGACATACTAACGCCCAAAAGTCGTCCCCGACACCAGCAAGACGTCCACCAGCCGTGAAGAGAGGTTGCTGCCATGTTGTCCAGGGTGATTACAAGTATTTCCATGATGGGTGATCGAGAGAATTCTCACAGCGTGTTTTTTGGGAGATCTACAAGAAGCCGTGAGAGTCTTCTACGATGAGGGAGGCATTCCGTCTTCCTACAGTTGCTACAGCCTGCTATAGCCATGTTGCTGTCTGTTCAGCTACTTGCAGACAAACGAAGAGGGATATTCAAGAATCCTAATGCAGAAAATATGAGAGAAAATGCGTTTTGTGTTATTGGGAGATAAAGCGTGATAAGACTTTATTTTATAATGCCAGAGAAGTGCAGTTTTTTTCTTATATTTTATTTTAAGCCGGCCAATGTTTTATATTATATAAGCAATTCTGCTAGGTGGGCGGGAGCTAGCATATAGGTGCGAGGCCGAGCAATCTGTAAGACATAGGGTTTGATTAATTATATATTGTTCGTGCATTCTCTGTAACCTTGTGGAATGTGGAGGACAGGGCAGAGTAACGACCTGAGAGTAGCTGATGAATGAGTTTCTAGGGATGGCGTTGAGATAAAAATGCTTAGTTCGTCGAGTCAATGTACGACAGTTTATGAACTCTTCTCAAAGTGCATTTGTGAAACTAGATGCAGCTAGAACCGCGAGGCGCTAGCGAACTGTGTGTTCGTATGTGCGTGTGCGCCTCTTCTGTTAAAAGCGTTCATACCCAAACGTATGGGAGGGATTTTGACAGAGGGCTTCGAGTCTTAGGCAAAGATGCCGTGGCATTCGCCGGGGGAGTTTTTGTGACAAAGTGTTTAGTGCCCGGTTGGGAATGGGTTAAGTGTTACCTTTACTTTAGCCAAAGGGGTGGCTTGTTTGATATCTTGTAAGATGTTCCATTTTATTAACTTTGTCTTTAAACTTGTGTGTACTTACCGGAATGTGTTCTGTTATCTTTGGCAGACGGTTCTGGATTTCGGTGGGACAGAGTTCCCAGGAAATGTGTGACCCTTTTCCTTTTGGGTGACTTGCATGATTTGTTTTTTTTAAGTTTAGTCTTAAGACTGGATTACTTAGTTAATTGATTTAGTTTATTGTAAATAAACGTATGTTATGATGCAACTCTCTCATTTTCATTACCTGTTAGAATGGAGAGAAAGAGGTGGAGAGAGAGAGAGAGAGAGATGGGGTGATTGCCGGGAGAGAGAGAGAGAGCCTGTCTGTGTAGTGGGTGTCTGCCTTCCGTTTCGTGTCCACGCTTACCGTATGAAATACATGAGGGTTTTTCCCACGTAATATATACATATATATATATATATATATAATATATATATATATAATATATATATATATATATATATATATATATATATATACGTATGTATAAATATATATATATATATATATATATATATATATTATATATATATATATATATATATATATATATATATATATATATATATATATATATATATATATATATATATATACATCCATAACATATGTTTCACACTTAGCTACTGGTTACAAAACAGCCCATCATAAATCTTCAATTACGTTGGCTCTGAACTTATTATGTAAAATTTGTTTCATTAATCTCTGTCTTGTCTGTCTGTCTGTCTTTCTCTCTCTCCCAACGGCTGGACTTCTACCTTACAGTACCCAAAGGAACACGTTTTTAATTAAAGTATGAGCCGTTGAATTCCCAAGATGATGACAGTTAATCTTCCTGATTATAAATCTCTCTCTCTCTCTCTCTCTCTCTCTCTCTCTCTCTCTCTCTCAGTATAGAATTGAGCGTGCATCAAAAGGTTTTGGTTTGGTAAAGTGATAAAAAATTATTTCAAACTATTATTCCAGACACCTTACATTATGAGTCTCTCTCTCTCTCTCTCTCTCTCTCTCTCTCTCTCTCTCTCATCTCTCTCTCTCTCTCTCTTTAACTAAGTTGTGCAGACGTAGATCTATTCACCAAGAAACCAAAAGTTATTAAAGCTATTTATAGTACTTCAGCGTCTATACTGAACGTGAATGATCTCAAACCATGACGGATATTAAAAAATCTTGAAAAATTGATATTTTCACGAAGATTGGGATTAAAATGTCGCTATATCTCTGATGTGATTACACTAGTTCCTTTTTTCAATTTTTATATTAAATGGATTCTTCGCCATACAATCTCCTAAAACTTGTCTTAAAGACTTAACTTAGCTTTCAGAACTTCAGAACTTCAAACGAAGATTCAGTAGATTACTTCCCTAATACTATTCTCCTTGCATTTTGATACATTTTGCATATATTTGTTAATTAATCAATTAATGGATTAATTTTTTGAATAAGTTGGATCTCTTCTTTCTGTATTTCCCTTTTCCTCCTCTTACTTCTTACTAATAAACACCTTAATATTCTTTGGAAGCTTGAATTTCAAGTCACTGGCCCCTTTGGTGAGTTTGTTCCATATGAATAGGTTTTCTCCTGTTAATAATAATAATAACAATAATAATGATAATAATAATAATACAATAGCTGTTTCAACGGCATTTAATTTATATAGAATCTTCTCAATTCTTCTTATTATCTTTTTCTCGTCAGCATGTAAGCTGGTGTATTAAGTTTCCTAAGGACATGTAAAGATTTTCATTTGTCTTAGGTTTATTCCTCTAACGTGTCGACAGCGCACAGGCAGTCATCTATGAGAGTTTACAGTACAGTGAATTAAGATACGTTTTTCAAGTATTTATAGCATGCAAGGTCGTGTACAATCGACCTTGCATGCTATAAATACTTGTAAAACAGCTATTGTATTCAATGCTACTGCCCTCAGAGAAGGCCTCCTTCCTAATAATAATATAATAATAATAATAATATGCTGAAGAAGACCTTCATTAATACAGGTTTTATTGAAGATAATGGATACTTCAGCCGCAAATAGTTAGTATAGAAGTTTCTCTGCTCTATTGCTGACTTTTCTTCTGTACTCAAATTGGCTATTAAAACACCCAATGGGGATTCATGTCAAAAACGTGGTATTTGTCAAAAACGTGGTATTTGTCAAATAGAATATATTATAGAAAATGCAGCACAGATTGGATCTTTTGTCGAGTAGGCTTAACATCCAGTTTGTACTGCATTTTGGATAATATTCAATTTGACAAATACCATGTTTTTTACATGAATCCCCCATTTGGCCATTTGGCGTTTTAATAGCTAATTTGAGTACAGAAGAAAAGTCAGTATTAAGAAGAATAGTGAAAATTCTATACAGAATAAACTCTGCGGAAATAGCCATTACTTTCAATAATAATAATAATAATATAATAATAATAATAATAATAATAATAATAATTAATAATAATAATAATAATAATAATAATAATAATGCTAAGATTACGCAGTTAATGTGCTACTAAGATTACATCACACTGCTTGATTCTACTTCTGAATGTCAGATGTTATCCTATTCGGACACAAGAACTTATTATATAGTTTATATGGTATTAGTAAGGGTACCATCACTAAGAAAGAGATTGAGAAAACCGCGCGTCAGACTGAACCTACAAGAGTAATCAGCGATCTGGCAAAAGGCGTATTATTCCACTCTACCGTCCTCACCTGTACCCGAAGATAATGTCTCTGGCGTTATTAGGTAGGGGTGCTGTGGGTGGCGGAAGGAATTTAGGCTGTGGAATGGGGGTGGGGTTGGGGGATGTGGGGGTGAGATGGTTGGATGGCTAGCGAACTACGCTCGGACCTCAAAATCGAAATCATTTGTTTCGGTGTGAAATATGCGTAGAATTCTCGTTTGTTTTGCGGGATTTTTCGCGTCAGCTTCCCCCAACCCCCACCCACGGGCAGATGAACGATGATTTATTATAGCCCATCTGAATGAGATTCACGCAGCCTTTTGCAGACTTACGACGAGAATTCCGAAAAGAAAACCTTGTCTCTCGCGCGTGAAGTATTTGTTCGTTTTTTTTTTTTTGTTTTTTTTTTTTTTTTTTCCCTGATGGCAGATGGTACTTTAAAGGTTTTTAGAGGTTATTGAATTTTTTTTGGTGCGTGGGGGGTGGTGGGTGGTGCGGGCTTGTGATGAATCCTCTTTCCTGGGTAAATATAAGGGTTTCCATTATGTTTATTTAAATTTGCGAATTTGAAATACATTCTGTTCGTATGAAAACGTTTTTTTGTTTAAGAAAAATAATCTCATGGACAATTTTTTAGCTTGGTGGGGCTACAAAGATATGATGAAAATATCAGTAAATAGAATTAAATATAATTATATATATATTATATATATATATATATATATATATATATTATATATATATATATATATATATATATTATATATATATATACACAATGGAATTGTGAATGTTATCAGTAAACAGATTAGAGAAATAGATAATTCTTTATATATATATATATATATATATATATATATATATATATATATATATATATATATATATATATAAGAAATTTATATCCAATCTTATTTACTGATAATATTCATCATATCTTTGTAGTACCACCAAACTAAAGAATTGGCCATGAGATTGTTTTCCTAAATAAAAATTATTTCATACGAACAAAATGTATTTTAAATTCATAAATTTAAACATAATGGAAACCCCTACAATTACCTAGGAAAGAGGTCTCATACAAGAAAAAAAAACATTTCAAGAACCTCATAAAAATAAAAACCTTTAAAGTCCCATCTGCCATCAGGTAAAAAAAAAAAAAAAACCCAAGCAAATATTGTTTCTCGCGAGAGACAAGGTTCTCTTTTCGGAATTCACGTCGTAAGTCTGCAATAGGCAGCGGGAGTCTCATTCAGAGGGGCTATAATAAATCATCGTTCATCAGCCTCTGGTGAGGGGAGCTGACGCAAAAATCCTGCAAAACAAACGAGAATTATATATATATATATATATATATAGAGATATATATATAGTATATATATATATATATATATATATTGTCAGAAACCAACCAACTTCATTACTTTAAAGGTTTTAGTAAATTACAAACTCCTAACGCCATATGGGTGGGTAACTAGTGAAATTACTTAACTTCTAACGCCATCTCTTGATAACAGTGCATCTGCTTCGGTTTCAATTCTGTTTTACATCCTTGGAAAAACTTCATCGGAGTTTTTACGGCTTATTTTAGTTGAGTTCATTATCCAGTGGCGGTGGCAGTACATATTTATTTTTTTGATCTGGTGGTAAAGGCTTTTGTTTATATTTAGAGTGGTGAAAACAGATTTGGTAGGCGTCGCTGATTATTTTATTCGACTATATAACCATCTATTATGGAAATTATCAAATGAAAAGACTCTGGTTCCATCTAGGAGTTATGAAAGTTCTTCAGAATTAGTGGAATTCGTTATAATTATCATACATACATACATATATATATATATTAATATGGGGGAATTATCCCTCCATGCCACCACTATTACATGGGGAAACCTCCATGTATTTTATACGGTAAGCGTGGACACGAAACGGAAGGCAGACCCCATAACGCCGTTATTTAACACACAGGCTCGCTCTCTCTCTCTCTCTCTCTCGGCAATCACCCCACATCTCTCTCTCTCTCTCTCTCTCTCTCCACCTCTTTCTCTCCATTCTAACAGGTAATGAAAATGAGAGAGTTGCATCATAACATAACGTTTATTTACAGTAACAACTAAGTCGGTTAACTAAGTAATCCAGTCTCACAGACCTAACTTAAAACTACTCATTGTCAAGTCACCCAAAAGGTCACAGCCTTTCCCTGGGAACCTCTGTTCCCACAGAAATCCAGAACCATCTGCCAAACGATAACAGAGCAACATTCTGGTAAGGTACACACACAAGTTTAAAGACAAAGTTAATAAAATGGAACATCTTACAAGATATTAAACAAGCCACCCCTTTGGCTAAAGTAAGGTAAACACTTACCTTCCCATTCCCAAACGGGCACTAAAACACTATGTCACAAAAACTCCCCGGCGAATGCCACGGCATCTTTGCCTATGACTCGAAGCCCTCTGTCAAAATCCCTCCCATAGGCTTGGGTATGAACGCTTTAACAGAAAAGAGGCGTCGACACGCACATACGAACACACAGTTCGCTAGCGCCTCACGGTTCTAGCTGCATCTAGTTTCACAAAGGCACTTTGGGAAGAGTTCATAAACTGTCGTACAAATTGACTCGACGAACTAAGCACTTTTGATCTCACGCCATCCCCTAGATACAAAAATCATTGATCAGCTACCCTCAGGTCGTTATCTCTGCACTGTCCTCCACATTCCACAGGTTACAGAGAATGCACGAACAATACATAATTAATCAAAACCCTATGTCTTACAGATTGCTCGGCCTCGCACCTATATGCTAGCTCCCGCCTAGCAAAATTGCTTATACAATATAAAACATTGGCCGGCTTAAAACAAAACATGTAAAACTGCACGTCTCTGGCATTATAAAAATAAAGTCTTATCACGCTTTAATCTCCCAACCCAATAACACAAAACGCATTTTCTGCTGATATTTTCGGCATTAGGATTCTTGAATATCCTCTTCGCTTGTCTGCAAGTAGCTGCACAGACAGCAACAGGCTATAGCAACTGTAGCAACTGTAGGAAGACGGAATGCCTCCCTCATCGTAGAAGACTCTCACGGCTTCTTGTAGATCCCCAAAAAACACGCTGTAGAATTCTCTCGAACACCCACGTGGAAATACTTGTAATCACGATGGACAACATGGCAGCAACCTCACGGCTGGTGGACGTCTTGCTGGTGTCGGTGAACTTTTGGGCGTTAGTATGTCAGTCAGTCTTT
This sequence comes from Macrobrachium nipponense, assembly GCF_015104395.2. Lineage (NCBI taxonomy): Eukaryota > Metazoa > Arthropoda > Malacostraca > Decapoda > Palaemonidae > Macrobrachium > Macrobrachium nipponense. The sequence continues at coordinate 169,959,810 of NC_087201.1, forward strand.
GGTCAATCTAAGAAAATTAACCCAAACTTACTACTTCTATCAAACAATGATCTCAAAAGGTCAGAAATACTAACTGAACGTCTCCCAATTAACTCCCTTAAATATGACTACTAAAATGATAAGTCATTATCACAACTCTCTAAGAAAAAAAAAAAAAAAAAACATCAAGTTCTCCAATTCAATTCTCCAAACTCGCACATCAGCACACACACAACTCAGAAATCACAGCAACTCCACGGAATTCTGCACTCACATTTCGAACTCGAATGTGCTCACAAAGAGAAAAGAAAAAATTCGCAACGAGCCCAAGAAAGAAAAGAATCACGTAACACCCAGACCCAAAAATGTTCTCTCAATGCTCTGATATTACAGCAACTCACAAAATCAGCAAAAATCTCCAACTTTTAACAGCAAAAACCCCTTTACTGCTCAATAATTAATCACAATGAGACTTAATGTCAAACTCCCATTACGTAAGCAATAACCCTCGAAAAATCACATCTCCCGTCCAAAAAAGAAATGTTATTTAAGCTCAATCCCCAAATCATATCTCTCATAGGAAAAGGAAGAAAAATAATAAAAAAAAGGAATAATTCACAACATTAGATTTCCCCAATCACAACAAAATACATAACTACATGTATAATATGCATAACATCCCGCGTTTTCCCCAAGAAATGCTCCATGTAAAGGTATGGAATTTGCCAGAAAGCAAACTCTCACACATGCGCTTTCGTGAAATGCTATAGCCACATTTCCAGATATTGCAAAAATTCTGATCTGTCACCATCAGAAGAAGAATCAGCACACGGCTCATCACATCGCTTTGTCAGCAGAAAATCACCTGCGGACGCATGCTCAAACAACAGCACAAAATTGTCAGTTGTCAGACACATAAGTTTGGAAACTCATGATTCTCAAGAAAAAAGGTCTAACTGACACATTTCACAGAATTAACTCCAGGATATGACTAATGTGCTCAAAAATTTGTCTCGAAGACTTATTCTCTCAAACATGACTTTCCCCAAATCATATTTCTCCAAGAATAACATACTTGTGAACATGAAAAATGCACACACATCTCCATATGACTCGTAATGCAGTAATGCCATTCGCCTCTAAATAGTCACGAAATCAAAAAAGAGAACCACAGAAATCTTCTCTTGTCTCGAAAAAAAAACTCCATAACCACAAAAAAAAGAGAGTCACCCGCCCAAGATTAATTCCAACTCCATTATGAGACATCATATCAATAATAACACCACTCCGGTTATAAAAATATTTCCTCCATTTGGTTAATAACCAACCCCCTATATTATTCTCTTTATTTCCTAAAGCCACATGTCAGTAGAAAAAAAAACACCACTCCAGGAATAGAGAATAGTCACCTCTATTTCGGCAAATACAAAATATTTACCTCTATTTCCACAATAACTCCGTGTGGAACAAAACAAGGCTCCAAATAATATCTCCAAAAAAATATGCACTCAAGGCATCTAACTCACACACTCCCAAATATTGCCCCATAATCTCCAAATATGTGTCTCCATTTGCAACAAAGATGGCTGCAAAATAATTGAACTAAACATAGCTCATACCACTATTGGCAAATATCAAAAATGGCCAAAAATATATATCTCCCATATATTATATCTCAAATATAACTCCAAAATAATATATACCTCCAATTATCTCCCCAAAATAATATATCTCAATTATAACTCAATTATATCTCAAAATATAACTCCAATTCTCCAGAGAATAACTCAATGTTATAGTAAAAAACTATAAAAACTCACTCCATTTAGCATAACTGCTAAAAAAGGGCAAAAACTCGGCAAATAAAACTGTCTAGAAAGTTCTAGAAAAAACCACCAATGTGCCACAAGTCATTATAACAGAACTCCCAACTCACAGTGTCTTACCCAAGACTTCTCCATATGCACTACGACATAAGCCACTAGAAAACTTAACCAAGTTTCCTATCTCTCACAAAGTTGTCACAAATACAACTAATGTATTGTGCAAGAAAACTCACAATTTCTGGAACACAAATATCCAGAGAAAAAATGTAGTGCCATTACGTATGCATTCAAAACATGCAAGAAATTCTCCCCTATATTACTCTATAGCATCAAATAGCTAAAACACGAACACTTTCTCTTAAATGGCTCTAAGTCATGAACTGAGATAATATTCACACTAACTGGAGAGAAAAAACAAATTCAAATTCACCCATGGTAAAAAAAAAACTTGTGTCAGCGATGGCTAACTTCCAAAAAAGGAGAAAAGAAAAATCAACGGCACCATTAACTATCTCCCGTAACTCACCAGATGTCAAGCAATTATCTGCTGAACTCATAAAAAAAGAAAAAAAAAAAAACTAAAACAATGTGTTGTTAGTTCTTCCCATAATCACAAAAGATTTCACCTCCCTTGACAGCATTAAAACACCCACGTATTAGTATATAAAAAATCAGTATCAGAAATATCATTATCACAAAATCACCAAAAAAAAAATTGCTATCATCAAAATCATCAGTATCAGTACAAAAATTATCACCAATGTTAATGCTTGTCCATTCTCCAAAAATTCAGCAAAAAACTCAGCAAAATTCAGCAAAATTCCACACAATTCACCAAGATTCAGCCAGATTCATCAAGATTCAGCAAAACTCATCCCCGTGAATCACTGAAATATTCTCCAAAGTTACAAAAACTGAACAAATAATTAAACACAAGACTTCTCCCATTAATTCATCGTAATAATTATCCCTGAATAATTATCTGTAATAATTATTGAATAATCTCCCATGAAATATCTCAAATCTCTCGCAAAACAATTCTCCCGTAATGATAATTATACTTAAGCAAACTTCCCGTGACACATCTCAAGTATAACAATTATTAATAATAATAATAATAATAACTCTCCAAAGCAATAATTCTCTCGCAAAGGGTGAAATTCAAAATAGCATACAACAGTAATGCTGAATCTTATGACATACGATTTCTCCAGCATGCAACACCATGACATAACACCATTGCCACACAACACAGATACAACACCAATCATCGGCATTTCAAAGTAATTTCTCCAACACAATAAAAAAAAAATAATCTGTGTATATTTGTGTCTTTCAAGGCACAAAGAAACATATAACACATTCACCGTGCATGTTAACTACTGTTTTTACCCCAAGCATTTTCGTAAAAGAAAAATCTCTTTTTTATTTCCTTTTCTCTCTCCAAGAGAGAAAAAAAATCTCCTTTTCTAAAAAAAAAGACTCTACGGGCATTTCACTTCATCAACTAATCAATCATCGCTGATATCTTAGCATCCAATGTCAAGGCCAGACCCATCTCCCAACCCACAAAGAGAAAAAAAAAAAAAAAAAAAAAAAAAAATTTCTCCCCCCCTGAGAACAACCCCTCAGTCAAGCGGCAGAAGACTCCCCGAGGCATGCCAGTAGGATCCCCATCCCTGCACTATCTCTCGAGTGAGGCTAGTGGTACCTCCCATGCTACAATCCTCCCAAGGGATGCCCGTACACCCTCGCAATGCAAGGCGCCTCTCTGCAGAAATATGCTGAGCCCTTAAAATTGTGGCCGCTCTGTGTCACTAAGCCAAATCTGCTTATATAAGCACAGTTCCCATGCATAGAAAAATACACTCCTATGTTTTAAACAAAGACGAATGCATACGTCTATTATAAACACGTGCAAATAAAGAAAACACTACACTATGGGGGAAAGAAAAAATTGTTTTGACCTCTTGAACCAATCCCATAACCCTGAAATATTTAAACAAAAACCCACTCCTTTTTGATAAACAATAGTTTAACACTCACCACTCCATAATGGGAAAAAAGAACTCGAAATTCTTCGTAAAAACGCGGTAGTGATATAACAACGACCGCCGCACAGGTATCTCAGAACACTCGTCATTGCACAAGCAAAAGTCACACTGGGTGCGCTCACTGTTCAGGCTGACTCCCTGGGAAAAATGCTGAGTCCCATAAAAATCCTTCCCTCCCTTTAGCACAGTTAATCAGACAGACATTTTCTCATTTTTTCCACTAAGTAACTGAAAACTAACAGTTTAACGATTTTCCACAATCCCACAAAGCTTTGTCGTTCGAAAACTATCGCTAAGTCACGGCCCCTTTTTATTTTTCTAACTGGCCACTCATATCTCTTCATTGGCGTTCCTAGGCATAGAAAAGCAAGAAAACTTTCTATATCCCCTCTTTAACCGTCTGCCACCACTATTAATATGGGGAATTATCCCTCCATGCCACCACTATTACATGGGGAAACCTCCATGTATTTATACGGTAAGCGTGGACACGAAACGGAAGGCAGACCCCATAACTCCGTTATACACACAGGCTCTCTCTCTCTCTCTCTCTCTCGGCAATCACCCCACATCTCTCTCTCTCTCTCTCTCTCTCCACCTCTTTCTCTCCATTCTAACAGGTAATGAAAATGAGAGAGTTGCATCATAACATAACGTTTATTTACAGTAACAACTAAGTCGGTTAACTAAGTAATCCAGTCTCACAGACTAACTTAAAACTACTCATTGTCAAGTCACCCAAAAGGTCACACCTTTCCCTGGGAACTCTGTCCCACAGAAATCCAGAACCATCTGCCAAAGATACAGAACACATTCTGGTAAGTACACACACAAGTTTAAAGACAAAGTTAATAAAATGGAACATCTTACAAGATATTAAACAAGCCACCCCTTTGGCTAAAGTAAAGGTCACTTACCCATTCCCAAACGGGCACTAAACACTATGTCACAAAAAACTCCCCCCCCGGCGAATGCCACGGCATCTTTGCCTATGACTCGAAGCCCTCTCTCAAAATCCCTCCCATAGGCTTGGGTATGAACGCTTTAACAGAAAGAGGCGCACACGCACATACGAACACACAGTTCGCTAGCGCCTCACGGTTCTAGCTGCATCTAGTTTCACAAAGGCACTTTGGGAAGAGTTCATAAACTGTCGTACATTGACTCGACGAACTAAGCACTTTTATCTCACGCCATCCCCTAGAAACTCATTGATCAGCTACCCTCAGGTCGTTACTCTGCACTGTCCTCCACATTCCACAGGTTACAGAGAATGCACGAACAATACATAATTAATCAAAACCCTATGTCTTACATATATATATATATATATATATATATATATATATATATATATTTATATATACACGCAATTACACCACTAGCATACCTTATGCAAGTATATGGCACATAAGAACACAAAAAATGCCATGAAATCCAAATGTGCTAGTTGCGATTACGTATCCCAACAATAATTATTATTCACAAGAAATAGTCATAATTGGAATTAGGGGAAGCTATAATTACCAGAATATCCCAGACACTGTTTATAGCAACTGCAAGAAAATGATAAAAAAAAAAAAAAAATAGAAATTCAGAGGTGCCGTTCACACCTTTGATCATTCGCCATTTGAACATTTAAGTGAACTTTGCATATGGCGTTGGGTTAGGGACTAAAATGCTTTTTCCAGAGCAAAATATTAGGAATCGAAGGCATATTGTAAATGTAGAGTTCGGTGAATGGACTACGCTATTCATTCGAGGGTGATTGCAATTCTAATCTAAATCGTTGCTGTGGGGCGTGTTGGTACATCCTGCAGTATTGCATAAGGTTTTTCCCTTTACAATCTTGGTAAAATTGAAGGTTTCATTACACGAATTAATTTTTTTACCAATTCGTAACAGTTAATATAAAATTTTTATCACGCAACCGATCATATACCCCGGTAAAATGAGAAAACATTATTTAGCCAATGTTAAATTTAACATCAACATATATATGTGAGTGAACGTAACTCAAATAAAAAACATCTATAGTTTAGTCTGGATACAGAAGAGAGAGAGAGAGAGAGAGAGAGAGAGAACATTCCCGGAAATATGATAGAAATACCTCGTAAGGCTCTTAAGAATAGGTCTAGCTAGCAACCTATTCTTAAGAGCCTTACGAATTTGTTCCCCAGATTTCCTGGAAAAAGAATTTGAACTAATTCGCAAGCAACTTTCATCTTTAAAGTATCCTGACCATATAATTGAGAAAGCAATTCAAAAAGCAAACGTAATTTTCTACCGACCCCCTAAAGACAAGACCAGAGACACAACCAACAATAAAATAAAAATTCCCCACCTGGAGACGATTAAGAGAGTAACTCACACCCTTGGGAAATCCAACCCTTTTGCATTTACCTACCCAAATACCTTAGCCAATCCCTGATTAACGTCCAACAAAAGACATCGCCCAAAGACTCTGGGGTATATGGAGTCCCATGCCAGGACTGTGACCAATCTTACATCGGATTTACAGGTAAATCACTTCCCAGATATTAATGCAACACAACGGTCAGTTAGGTATGGACAACAGAACTCGGCTATTTTCAATCATATAAATGAAACATAACCATAGAATAAACTGGAATATGTCACGTGTAATTTATAGCAGCAACTGCCGTTACAAGAGTCAAATGATGGAATCGGCCTTAATAAAAGAGAAGCAGGTATGAACATCTCAAAGGGAATTGGACATCGGACATCGTCGACGCAATGTTCATTCAACCAACGCTTAAGAAGATTAAAGGAAGATTATCAGCGGGGGTGACCTAAATTGGCTTACTTGTGGACGCTTCTCTTGGTATAAATACCACCTTTTCTGTAAACTTTTCTCATTCATATACCTGAAGAGAGAGACAGCAGTCTCTGAAATATAGTACTTTTCTCTCTACATTTTGGTGTTTTTATGGGCTCCTTTTATTAGATGGAATTCTGTTGTTACAGAACACTTTTACCAGTCATATATATATTATATATTATATATATATATATATATATATATAAATATATATATATATATATATATATATACACATACATACACACATATATATAGTATATATATATATATATATATATATATATATATATATATATATATATATTTATATACACATATTTACATATATATATCTCTCTGTTCACATAGGTTATTCGTAAACTCAAAATTATAGGAATATTAAAAAAATCAACTAGTGTGATTACACCCTGTTGAATACTTCATGCTTCATGTTACACGTGCGTCAGTTATTGATCTCGTTATTTTTCTTTTCGAGGGAATTAAAATGGGATTTAACTTAATCTGTACTTTGTCGACATTTTCTAGAGAAAAGATACAATTAAAAAGAAATGCTCACTAAATGAGAGACGTAAATATCACTGTAAATAGATGCATTATTTAATTTCACATTTCATCAAAAGTGACCTTTTGGATTCATCTTTCATGGATTCTTCTTCTTTTTTTATTTTTTGTCACATTACGTAACACAATTCTGAGCAAAATGAAGATAATCGTTTAAAAAAAATCACACGAAAAACAGCTACATTTTGGCATAGTTTTTTTTCTCAGACACATGGCATTCGTGAAACAAAAATACTTAGAGAACTCAACTACCATCAATCTCACTTACAAGATTTCAAGTTAAAAAGAACTGGCTTACACGGCTTTTTTCCAAAAGAGACAGATTCCTCTCCGGGATTAATTGCATTTGTTTTAGAAGAGAATTCTCTCGTTTACAACTGAACTCTTGTCTCTCTTTGGTGTCTCTCTTTGTCTCTTCAAAGATAGATAATATCCCAGAATCTCTCCCTGTATCTTACATTACTAAGATAATTATATAAATGAAAGATAACAGGAAATCGAATACAGAGTGATTGTCTATGTAAAGGCTAATGTTATACCGGTAATTATGACCGTAGCAAACTATTGTTAATTACTTAAACTAAGTTGTGTTCCTAGAGAGAGAGAGAGAGAGAGAGAGAGAGAGAGAGAGAGAGAGAGAGAGAGAGAAGTCCATTTAACATGAGTGATCAGAATTTTTTTTAAAAAGTTATTGATCTTTTTCTCTATCGACGCGTGCTCTCTGTCTCTGTCTCTGTCTCCCTCTCTCTCTCCTCTCTCTCTAATGCATATATATATAGACTATATATATATATATATATATATATATATATATATATATATATATATATATAATATATATTACATGGGAAAACCCTCATGTATTTATACGGTAAGCGTGGACACGAAACGGAAGGCAGACCCCCCAACCACAGGCTCTCTCCACAACACCCCACAGGCTCTCTCTCTCTCGGCAACAACCCCACATCTCTCTCTCTCTCTATCTCACCGGCAATCACCCCACATCTCTCTCTCTCTATCTCTCTCTCCCATTCTAACAGGTAATTGAAAATGAGAGAGTTGCATCATAACATAACGTTTATTTACAAGAATAAATCAATTAACTAAGTAATCCAGTCTTACAGACTAACTTAAAACAACTCATTGTCAAGTCACCCAAAAGGTCACACCTTTCCCTGGGAACTCTGTCCCACAGAAATCCAGAACCATCTGCCAAAGATACAGAACACATTCTGGTAAGTACACACAAGTTTAAAGACAAAGTTAATAAAATGGAACATCTTACAAGATATCAAACAAGCCACCCCTTTGGCTAAACTAAAGGTAAACAACTTACCCATTCCCACCGGACACTAAACACTATGTCAAAAACTCCCCCGGCGAATGCCACGGCATCTTTGCCTATGACTCGAAGCCCTCTGTCAAAATCCCTCCCATAGGCTTGGGTATGAACGCTTTTAACAGAAAGAGGCGCACACGCACATACGAACACACAGTTCGCTAGCACCTCGTTGTTCTAGCTGCATCTAGTTTCACAAAGGCACTTTGGGAAGAGTTCATAAACTGTCGTACATTGACTCGACGAACTAAGCATTTTTATCTCACGCCATCCCCTAGAAACTCATTGATCAGCTACCCTCAGGTCGTTACTCTGCACTGTCCTCCACATTCCACAGTTACAGAGAATGCAACGAACAATACATAATTAATCAAAACCCTATGTCTTACAGATTGCTCGGCCTCGCACCTATAATGCTAGCCCCCGCCTAGCAAAATTGCTTTTCATATAAAACATAAAACTTGGCGCTAAAACAAAATAAGAAAAACTGCACGTCTCTGGCATTATAAAATAAAGTCTTATCACGCTTTAATCAACCCAATAACCCACGACGCTTTTATTTTCTCTCATATTTTCGGCATTAGGATTCTTGAATATCCCTCTTCGCTTGTCTGCAAGTAGCTCAGCAGACTGTAGCAGGCTGTAGCAACTGTAGGAAGACGGAATGCCTCCCTCATCGTAGAAGACTCTCACGGCTTCTTGTAGATCCCCAAAAAACACGCTGTAGAATTCTCTCGATCACCCACGTGGAAATACTTGTAATCACCATGGGCAACATGGCAGCAACCTCTCTTCACGGCTGGTGGACGTCTTGCTGGTGTCGGTGAACTTTTGGGCGTTAGTATGTCAGTCAGGTCTTTGGTCAATCTAAGAAAATTAACCCAAACATACTACTTCTATCAAACAACGATCTCAAAAGGTCAGAAATTACTAACTGAACGTCTCCCAATTAACTCCCTTAAATATGACTACTAAAATGATAAGTCATTATCACAACTCTCTAAGAAAAAAAAACATCAAGTTCTCCAACTCAATTCTCCAAACTCGCACATCAGCACACACACACAACTCAGAAATCACAGCAACTCCACGGAATTCTGCACTCACATTTCGAACTCGAATGTGCTCACAAGAAAAAAAAAGAAAAAATTCGTAACAAGCCCAAGAAAGAAAAGAATCACGTAACACCCAGACCCAAAATATTCTCGCAAGCTGATATTTAAACAACCCACAAAATCAGTAAAAATCTCCAACTTTTAACAGCAAAAACCCCTTTACTGCTCAATAATTAATTACAATGAGACTTAATGTCAAACTCCCATTTCGTAAATAGCAACCCTCGAAAAATCACATCTCCCGTCCAAAAAAGAAATGCTATTTAAGCTCAATCCCCAAATCATATCTCTCATAGGAAAAGGAAGAAAAATAATAAAAAAAAAAAGAATAATCACAAGTAAGTTTCCCCAATCACAAAATACATAATACATGCATAATAGCATAACTCCCGCGTTTTCCCAAGAAATGCTCCATGTAAAGTTATGGAATTTGCCAGAAAGCAAACTCTCATACATGCGCTTTCGTGAAATGCTATAGCCACATTTCCCATATTGCAAAAATTCTGATCCTGTCACCATCAATGAAAGAAAAGAATCAGCACACGGCTATCACATCGCTTGTCAGCAGAAAAATCACCTGCGGACGCATGCTCAAACAACAGCACAAAAATTGTCTAGTCAGACACATAAGTTTGGAAACTCATGATTCTCAAGAAAAAAGGTCTAACTGACACATTTCACAGAATTAACTCCAGGATATGACTAATGTGTTCAAAAATTTGTCTCGAAGACTTATTCTCTCAACATGACTTTTCCCAAATTATATTTCTCCAAGAATACACTTGTTGAACATGAAAAATGCACACACATCTCATATAACTCGTAATGCAGTAATGCCATTCGCCTCTAAATAGACACGAAATCAAAAAAAGAGAACCACAGAAATCTTCTCTTGTCTCGAAAAAAAAACTCCATAACCACAAAAAAAAGGGTCACCCGCCCAAGATTAATTCCAACTCCATTATGAGACTCATATCAATAATAACACCACTCCGGTTTTATAAAAATATTTCCTCCATTTGGTTAATAACCAACCCCCTTATATTATTCTCTTATTTCTCCAAAGCCACATGTCAGTAGAAAAAAAAGACACCACTCCAGGAATAGAGAATAATCACCTCTATTTCGGCAAATACAAAATATTTACCTCTATTTCCACAATAACTCCATGGTGGAACAAAACAAGGCTCCAAATAATATATCTCCAAAAAAATGTGCACTCAAGGCATCTAACTCACACACTCCCAAATATTGCCCCATAATCTCCAAATATGTGTCTCCATTTGGCAACAAGATGGCTGCAAAATAATTGAACTAAACATAGCTCATACCATATTGGCAAATATCAAAATTGGCCAAAAATATATATCTCCCATATATTATATCTCAAATATAACTCCAAAATAATATATACCTCCAATTATCTCTCCAAAATATAATATATCTCAATTATAACTCAATTATATCTCAATTATAACTCCAATTCTCCAGAGAATAACTCAATGTTATAGTAAAAACTATAAAAACTCACTCCATTTAGCATAACTGCTAAAAAAGGGCAAAAACTCGGCATATAAAAACTGTCTAGAAAAGTTCTAGGAAAAAAATCACCAATGTGCCACAGTCATTATAACAGAACTCCAAAATCACAGTGTCTCAGCAAAAGACTTCCCCTATTGCACTACGACATAAGCCACTAGAAAAACTTAACCAAGTTTCCTATCTCTCACAAAGTTGTCACAAATACAACTAATGTATTGTGCAAGAAAACTCCCAATTCCTGGAACACAAATATCCAGAGAAAAAAATGTAGTGCCATTACGTATGCATTCAAAACATGCAAGAAATTCTCCCCATATTACTCTATAGCATCAAATAGCTAAAACACGAACACTTTCTCTTAAATGACTCTAAGTCATGAACTGAGATAATATTCACACTAACTGGAGAGAAAACAAACAAATCAAATCACCCATGGTAAAAAAAAACTTGTCAGCGATGGCTTAATTTCAAAAAGGAGAAAAGAAAAATCAACGGCACCATTAACTATCTCCCGTAACTCACTAGATGTCAAGCAATTATCTGCTGAACTCATAAAAAAAAAGGAAAAAAAAAAAAACTAAAACAATGTGTTGTTAGTTCTTCCCATAATCACCAAAAGATTTTCACCTCCCTTGATAGCATTAAAACACCTACGTATTAGTAACATAAAAAATCAGTATCAGAAATATCATTATCACAAAATCACCAAAAAAAATTGCTATCATCAAAATCATCAGTATCAGTACAAAAATTATCACCAAAGTTAATGCTTGTCCATTCTCCAAAAATTCAGCACAAAATTCAGCAAAATCCCACACAATTCACCAAGATTCAGTCAGATTCATCAAGATTCAGCAAGACTCATCTCCGTGAATTACTGAAATATTCTCCAAAGTTACAAAAAACTCAACAAATAATTAACACAAGACTTCTCCCATTAATTCATCGTAATAATTCTCCTTGAATAATTATCTGTAATATTATCAAATAATCTCCCATGAAATATCTCAAATCTCTCGTAAAAACAATTCTCCCGTAATGATAATTATACTTAGGCAAACCTCCCGTGACACATCTCAAGTATAATAATTATTAATAATAATAATAATAACTCTCCAAAGCAATAATTCTCTCGCAAAGGGTGAAATTCAAATAGCATACAACAGTATTGCTGAATCCTATGACATACAATTTCTCCAGCATGCAACACCATGACATAACACCATTGCCACACAACACAGATACAACACCAATCATCGGCATTTCAAAGTAATTTCTCCAACACAATAAAAAAAAAATAATCTGTGTATCCCCCTTATATTTGTGTCTTTCAAGGCACAAAGAAACATATAACACATCCCGTGCATGTTAACTATTTTTCCCCTCATTTTCGGAAAAGAAAAATCTCTTATTTCCTTTTCTCTTCATCCAAGAGAGAGAGAAAAAAAAATATCTTTTCTAAAAAAAAAGACTCTACGGGCATTTCACTTCATCAACTAATCAATCAGCTGATATCTTAGCATCCAATGTCAAGCCAGGACCCATCCCATCCAAACCACAAAGAGAAAAAAAAAAATTTCTCCCCCCCCCTGAGAACAACCCCTCAGTCAAGCGGCAGAACACTCCCCCGAGGCATGCCAGTAGGATCCCCATCCCTGCACTATCTCTCGAGTGAGGCTAGTGGTACCCATGCAACTACCCTCCAAGGGATTGCCCGTACACCCTCGCAATGCAAGGACGCCTCTCTGCAGAAATATGCTGAGCCCTTAAAATTGTTGGAAGGCCGCTCGTGTGTCACTAAGCCAAATCTGCTTATATAAGCACAGTTCCCATGCATAGAAAAATACACTCCTATGTTTTAAACAAAGACGAATGCTACGTCTATTATAAACACGTGCAAATAAAGAAAAACACTTTCACTATGGGGAAACGGAAAAATGTTGTTTTTGACCTCTTGAAACCAATCCCCCATAACCCAGAAATATTTAAACAAAAACCCACTCCTTTTTGATAAAGAATAAGTTCTTTAACACTCACCACTCCATAATGGGAAAAAAGAACTCGAAATTCTTCGTAAAAACGCGGTAGTGATATAACAACGACCGCCGCACAGGTATCTCGAACACTCATCATTGCACAGCAAAGTCACACTGGGTGCGCTCACTGCTTCAGGCTGACTCCCCTGGGGAAAAAAAAATGCTGAGTCCCATAAAAATCCTTCCCTCCTTTAGCACAGTTTAATCAGACAGACATTTTCTCATTTTTTCCACTAAGTAACTGAAAACTAACAGTTTAACGATTTTCCACAATCCCACAAAGCTTTGTCGTTCGAAAACTATCGCTAAGTCACGGCCCCTTTTATTTTTCTAACTGGCCACTCATCTCTACATTGGCGTTCCTAGGCATAGAAAAGCAAGAAAACTTTCTATATCCCCTCTTTACCGCTGACACCACTATTACATGGGAAAACCCTCATGTATTTATACGGTAAGCGAAGCTGGACACGAAACGGAAGGCAGACCCCCACACAGGGCAGGGCTCTCTCTCTCTCTCTCGGCAATCACCCCACATCTCTCTCTCTCTCTCACTCTCTTCCCGGCAATCACACTCTCTCTCTCTCTCTCTCTCCATTCTAACAGGTAATGAAAAATGAGAGAGTTGCATCATAACATAACGTTTATTTACAAGAATAAATCAATTAACTAAGTAATCCAGTCTTACATGGACTAACTTAAAACAACTCATTGTCAAGTCACCCAAAAGGTCACACCTTTCTGAACTCTTGT
>NC_087201.1:169974356-169979356 GCF_015104395.2 Macrobrachium nipponense
CGATAGATAGATAAAGGTGGGTGGTCACTATTTTTCCACAAATCACAAGAATTTAAAATCTCTACCAACTACATTTCTGTGTCCATGCTTCTCCGCTAAGATTATTTCTTTATTCACTTCCATCTTGTACCTGATGTTGGCAAAATAAATCTGCATATTTGAGAGTGAGGAGAGATAATTCCCCGTCCCTTCCTCTTCCAAAATGATAAATTAGTGTCGCTCATCCAAACTTTAAAAAAAAAAAAAATAAATAAAAAAATTTTAAAACTGGCATTTCGAAATACCTCACCTTCATTCAAAATAATTGGATTGGGACAAATGATAAAACCCACAGGCATGATACGAAGCAAGAGAATCTTATTAAGGTTCTAATTAATTATGAAAATTCGACTCACCCCAGTTTCATACAGGTTGATTAAGGCTGGAATCCGTGACCTAACACAAGGCATATTAATGAAATACGATGTTTTTCCATTTTTCTCGTTAAGTGTGATGACTTTGGAGACTTTAATTTAGTTTCAAGTCAATGGAGCTTGATAAGATCAAATACGGGTCATCTGAGCTAAGACTCTGAAAGGAAAAAATCGATTGAAATGGTGATTATTGAGAGGGCCCCATGATGCTACCTTGTGAGTAGAGGGATTCGCTTTAAATTTTTACCACTTATCATACAACTAACACTGAAAAGATAAAAGTTGGGAAATAAAGAAATTCGACCCCTAAGTTCAGACATTTTGCAATAAAAGAAAAGTGGCGTCATTTTATAAAAACTAATATGCAAAAAAATTTCTAACCCAAGTAAATGTTCTCCTCTTGTAATTATAGATATTTAGTTATAATACATGCTGGTAAAGTTCCATTAAACTTGTAAAACCTTTATACAAAGAACAGTGGTTAGTTTACAGATATTACAGCAAACAGAGAAGAAAAATATAGTTGTGTATAACTTAAATTTCAACTAATAAAGAATATCATTTTACTTGTTCTAGTCTTTAAACTATAAGGTATCTTTCGCACATACATACTCTGTTAACATATTTTCCAAAACATAAACATTAGGCAAAGCATGTTAATATTTCTCGATCTTTCTTCGCACTTAAATTGAAAGCTAAATAAGTAATAATGTCAATAATACGGTTAAGAATAGTTTTGTAACCATATCTCAAAAAATAAATAAATAGAATTAACATCTTACACAGGAGGCTAAGGCTCATGCACATTGAAATTTTGTTCTCTTTTGAATATATTTCACTATACTTTTTCTTTTCCTCTATAAGGGATTTTTAAAGTAATATTTACCCAATAAATAATCTCTATGCATCACGATATTTCCCTTAAGGTTAGACCTATGACCAAATCAAAGCAAAAGAGGTAGAGAAAAGTTTACTGTTGAATTTAAATACTGAAAGTGCTTGCATTAATGAAATATTAAAGCAATAATGTAATTCTACATTTCAACAAATCTAAGTCATTTCAATTTTTTTGTACTTTGGCCAGAAGTAGATTTTATTCCTTTCAAAAACTCTACTTTTGTTAATAAACATCTTATTCAATTTTGAGTATTCTTCAGCCATTTGCTACGAAATTATATTACATATCATCCACAGAGGTATATCTCAATGCCCCTTTCACTGAAGGAGGCACTATTATAATCGAAAGTTTCATGCTCACGAATAACACACCTGTGACTCCACGAATTACTACGGCACGAATGCAGACGAATTGTTTTGCAACGAGGATAACTGATGCCTCGAGCATAATTCAGGCCACTCTAATGAGATTCCCAGGAGACTGGAACGAACCTCAATGGGATGTCATGAGCAGAGATTGATTATCTTGATTATCTCCACTTTCAGAATAGATGCGACAGAAATCCCACTCCCTGGGGTACATGGCATAAGTATTACTTAAGTCGTTCTCGAAGGATAATTTCACTGCCAATCTGTTTGTAATACATGACTACCCTAATATTATTCCCTTTGTGTTTTGATCCATTTTTACCTATTGGTTAATTTAGAGATTTATTTTTTTAGAAGCGAGATCTGTTCTCTCTGGAATTCCCTTTACCGCCTCTGATTTCTCATTAATGATCACCATATTCTTTGGAAGTTTGAATTCCAAGTAAGTGGCCACTGTGGTGGGCTTGTTCCATATGAATAGGGTTCATCTTCTGAATGATAATAATAAATGTAGTTTAAGATGTTAGTGCGTTCTTTTATTTATTCATTTATTTTTTGCGGGGTCACTCATTTTCCATATTATGAGGCGTAATTAATTTAGTCCAAAATTTACTAATTAACTTGTTCGTCCTCCATTTTGTAGTAATTCCACTTTTGCTATGTGAAATAAACAATTATTTTGCATATTCAACCTTCATAAGTCACGTTCATAACTGAAGGATTAGATTACAGTTTACTTCTGTTCTGAGTAATATAGATTAATTTTTGTTTCTCCAAATATGGCATATAAGAACTACTGTAAGTTTTAGTTGATACCCCCCAAAAATATGATTTTGTTTCGGTTTCTGCTATTAAGTTTCATAGTCAAGCAGCGAACTTATCAAGACGCATGGCCTATTTTGCAAAGTATAGCATTCATTTCCCCCCTCTTGATAAATACGTTCGAACGTAGACCCCTACTCGCAAGCAGATTTAAATTTGTCCCTGAATGAATGATAAACAGCAGTTGCCTGAAGTAGCCTGCAAGCAAAGAAAATGGGCAGAACTTTTGCTTAAATCTCTGGACGACCAGAGTTTTAATTAGCAGTAGCACAGGGGAAAAGGAAATGTGTCCTTTTGTTGATGAATTTTCCGCTTGTTAAGGAAATTGGTTCCGCTCCAGCGAGAAATGTTGATAAAGTAGGTGATTAAGTGATTAAATAAATTATAGGCAAGTGTCTCCATTCTCCTCTCTCTCTCTCTCTCTCTCTCTCTCTCTCTCTCTCTCTCTCTCTCTCGTTACTGAGACTCGCTACTTTCCTTCGTGAGGAAAATTTATGCATTAGAGAGTATTACAAGACAAAAAGCACTTACTTTACATTGGTACATATTATTAAGGAAAAAAATTTAAAAAAATTTCTCCCCCCATACAAGAATTGCCATTTGGTTGATTAAAGCTATCTCCGTATATTAAACATATAACTGAATATATGCGTATATATATTTATATATATATATATATATATATATATATATATATATATATATATACATATATATACATACATATCTAATAAAAGGAGCCCAAAAAACACCAAAATATAGAGAGAAAAATACTTTATTTCAGAGACGGCTGTCTCCCTCTTCAGGTAGATGAAAGAAAAGTTTACAGAAAAGGTGGTATTTATACCAAGAGATCTATCCACAGGTAAGCCAATTTAGGTCACCCCCGCTGATAATCTTCCTTTAATCTTCTTAAGCGTTGGTTCAATGAAAATCTTGTCGATCACATCTGAATCCCATGCTCCTTTTGAGATGTTCATTACCTGCCTCTCTTTTAATTAAGGCCGCCGATTCTATCATTTGGACTCTTGTACCGGCAATTGCTGCTATAAATTATACGGGACAAATTCCAGTTTATTATATGGTTATGTTCATTTATATGGTCGAAAATATCTGAGTTCTGTTGCCCATACCTAACTGACCGTTTGTGTTGTATTAATCTCTGGGGAAGTGATTTTCCTGTAAATCCGATGTAAGATTGGTCACAGTCCTGGCATGGGATTTCATAAACGCCTGTGTCCTTGCGGGATGTCTTTTGTTGGACGTTAATCAGGGATTTGGTTAAGGTGTTTGGGTAAGTAAATGCAAAAGGGTTAGATTTTCCGAGGGTCTGAGTCACTGTCTTAATCCTGTCCAGGTGTGGAATTTTTATTTTATTTTTGGGTGTATCTTTGGTCTTGTCTTAGGGGGCGGGGGGTCAGTAGAAATTATGTTTGCTTTGTGAATTGCTTTCACAATTATATGGTCAGGATACTTTAAAGACGAAAGCTGCTAACGAATTAGTTCAAATTCTTTTTCCAGGAAATCTGGGGAACAAATTCGTAAGGCTTTTAAGAACAGGTTACTTGCTACACCTATTTGTTTTCCAGATTTCTTGGAAAAAGAATTTAAAATAATTCGTATGTAGCTTTCTTCTTTAAAATATCCTGACCATATAATTGAGAAAGCAATTCACAAAGCAAACGTAATTTCCTACCGAATCCCTCAATACAAGACCAGAGATCACCCAACAATAAAATAAAAAAAAAAGATTATATATATATATATTATATATATATATATATATATATATATATATATATATATATATAATATATATCTATACTATATATAATTATATAATCTTTGCACATTTCATTTTCAGTTCATGGCCAAAACTGACTGTAAGAAAATGTGAAAGGAAATCTTTGAAAATTGGTACATGTTAAATTATCGTTAAACTTTTTACTCGCAAATAAATTGATTTGTTTTAAATTCTCACATCCATCCTGTTTAATGACCTTTCCCCATCTCGAAAATAAGAATAATGACAATAATATACTGGAAATACATAATTAATTATAGAAATTACTTATAGTTTTTTCAACATGAAAAGGGAGGAGCTTTATAAAACAAAGAAACGGTGACAAGAAAAATTTATTTGTAAAAACAAATACCGCATGCCGATATCGGTTTCGTAGCCATAAAATTTGTTATCTATATTTGTCGTATATATAAAAATCGAAAATCTATTTCACCCTAGGCAGGAATAAAATGGCGTGAAAAAATGAAAACTCACTGGAAATCTTGGAAATTCCGTTTTTGAATAACCCCTGTGTATGTATGTACATATGTATGTAAGTATACACACACATACACACACACACACACACACACAATATATATATATATATATATATATATATATATATATATATATATATATATATATATATATATATATACACACACACACATCCAATGTAGCAGAAGGAGCACATATGCGTGAAAATATCCTTA